>NW_024425564.1:25839632-26060252 GCF_017311325.1 Ursus maritimus
GGGGGGGGGGGCGCCATCTTCTTGACGCACGTCACCTGGCCACCCCGGGAAGTGGTTCTACCGGAAGTCCCAGAGGCGGCGGGGGTCAGCTTCAGGTGCTGCTCCAGGACCGTGGTGGCGACCGGGGCGTCCAGGGCTCGCCTGCTCACCCAGGGGTGCAGAGGGGCCCCTGAAAGTCCGCAGGTCCTGAAAGGGGGCGCAGCCTCAAGCTGGTTTTGTGTCGTCAGGAGACGCTAAGCGCCCTCCTGCTTCTGGCTGCCTTGCCAAGAAGCGGCCGCGGTGGAAAGAGAAGCCCCGAGAGAGGTGGGTGCAGGGGGCCAGCAAGTTGACCTGGCAGGGAGAGGCGGCTCCCAGGTAGGTGGAATAATTCTGAGGAATCTGGGCGCACATGGTTGATGGGCAGTGAGGAGCCAAGCTCCAGACCAAAATGGTTCTGAAGATTGCACTTGAAAAAGAGGTTGCAGGATGGGGGCAGCTGGGCCTCCCAGGGTCTGTTCCCACCGAACACTGTTGAAACCAGAGGTGGATCCTGGGGACTGCCAGCCCACTGCCACTTTCTTTCTTCCTTCCTCCTTTCCCTTTCCCTTCCATGTAAAAAGATTCCTTTGCCTAAGCAATGCGCAGACTTTTGCGAAGGAAATAAGTAAGGGTTTTGCGGACAGTTAGATATTTTTTACAAATAAAATGCTGTGTATTTATGCATCTCATATCTTTTCCCCCATTAGTTTCTTCAAGGATTTCTACAAAGATGGTATTTTTTCAGGTTTTTTAAAAATAGACAAAACATTATTATAAACACAAATATCTTTTACTAACTCTATGCAATATTAGAAGCTTTATAGGCTCCAAAGACTACCATGATTAACCTTCCTCGAATAAAACTTTAGGGATGTGCTTTGAACCCACAAAAGAAATTAAATGCACAGTTAAGACTGATTTTCATCATCAAGTTGCAACAGGGAATTGTCTTTAAAACCATCTCCTGCTGCCTTCATTAGAGTCTCAATCTCTTGCTGCAAATTTATATTCCTTTGTGGGTTTAAGACAGATATTGGATATCCTTTTAATCTGTATTTATTAAGTGAGCTATTGACGAGTCTCATTCTGCCACAAATTCATGAACAATGTTACTGTGGCCACTCTAGTGGGATTCTCAAGTGAATACAACATCTTCAGGGTAAGTGGTCATTTTTGACAGAGTAAATGGGCATATTTTTTTTTTAACGTGAGAGTTAAAAACACGTATCAACATAGGCTTTGACTTGCCCCACAAGCCCAAATCAACTAATAAAAGTTAAGTATGCCAATAACAGAACACTGGAAGAGGAGTTTTCAGCTCCCCAGCCCGGACCTTCTGTATCAGAGCAAAGTTCCTGATTAAAGAAACTTCCATCTAGAGAGAAGGTTTGCCTAATTGCTCTCAGATCCATTCACCCCCTCTCTCTTCTGCATCACAGGGGAACTGACCTGTGCAAACTCCCATTTCTCAGGCCCCCTTTCCAACTAGCTTCCAGCTGCATTCAGTCAGTGGGGGAGACACTGGACAGGGATGGGGGGAAGGGCAGGAGGAAAGGAGAAATTAGAGTACTTCTCCCCCTTCATTCATCTCTGTTTTTGGCAGCATCCCGGGCTGTGGCGGCACCTCTCCTGTGGCTGCAGCTCCCACAGCTCAGCTTCCCACTGGCTGAACCTAGCTGGAAGCCAGTTGGCAAGGGAGTCTGGGAAATGCCATTTGCACATCAGTCCCTTGTGCATGATCCAAGGCAGAACAAGGAAAGTATGAGGACTGGATCTGAGAACAAATAGCCAAATGACCAGCACAGAGGCTGAACTAAGTCAGACTCACGGGGGCAGCACAGCTGACTCCATTGCATGTATTCAATATTTATGGAGTGTTTACCAGGTGTTAGGAACTGTGCTAGGTGCTGAGAATGCAAAGATCAATAGCGTGTGGTCCCAGCTCCCCTCTCTTCTAGGTGGCCACTCCAAGCTAGCTGCCTCTCTGTTGTAAAATGGGGAAGGTAATAGTCTCTACTTCCTAGGATTGTTGTAAGGGTTACATGGGGTAATTGCTTACAGTTGACATTCAGTGAGCGTTTGTTGGATAAAATAGTGCCTACTGAGAAAACAATAAGTAAGATCACGTTACACTTCCCAGATTACCTCCTCTGTGCCAGGTACACACGTTACTTTAATTCCTACATCTATCAAGGTAGGGTAAACAAGCAGTTTTAATACAGTGTGGTCAGTGCCATAGAATGCCACCTAGAAACGGTGATGGGAACGCAGTAGGGGCAGAACCTGTAGAGACTGCGCAGAGGAGTATGGAGGATTCATGGGGGAGTGGGGAACCTTGGAATGATAAGAGCAATCGCTAAGACCAATTGAGAACTCACTCAGGGCCAGGCCCAGGGCTGCAGGCACTCACTGAGTCTTCCTCCACGGAAAGTGCTAGCAGCCTGGGAGGTTTGTCCTCCTACCAACCCCATTCTATAGAGAAAGACGCTGAAGTTTTAGAATTGCTAAATAACATGTCCACGGTCAGCAAGCTGCTAAGAGTTAGGATCAGGATCCAAACCTGACGGTGCCTGACTCCAAAGCCGATGCTTTGACGGCTGGTGTAGTCCTCTTCCTTAATTTATGGATGTGTGCTGTTACTAAGAATTAACCAACACCCAGCAGCCACGCAAATGACGAATCAGTGCACTAACATCCAAGGGACTGTGGAATCCTTGGGGGAGTTTTGCAGAGAAGGCCTGATTCTGAAGTCACTGAATTCTTTGGGAAGTCCTGCAGGCTGCATCCAGCCGTGGAGCAGCCCAGCCCCAGCTGGGAGGAGGAGTTGGGGGACAAAGCCTCCATCCTGGGGTGGGGGGAGGTGGCCAGGCAAATAACTCACCCTCTGGAAATAAACCACGTGGCCTTGGGAGATGAGTTAACCCTTTCAAGACTCCAGGCTAATACTTGGCTTAATTATCTCTTCCAAGGTACTGAATGGCATTCCGGTAGTCTCACGGAGTAAATTTCTCTCTCACATGGGAGCCGTTGACTTACCTATTTCAGGCGTCAATTCTCCTGTCTCGGGCAGCTCTTCTTTAAAAGGCCAGTTGCAGGCAAGATCACTACTTTTCTACTTAAAAGAAAGTGGGGAGAAGTCCTTAAAACCTCCCAAGATTGCTTTTAATTAAAAAAAAAATACTGATCCTTATTTTCTTGTTTCTCCAACCTCCTGTGCTGCTGGGGGAAATGAGATATTTTGCAAATAAAAGTCGACTTTTTCTTCGAATTTCAGAGCTGTTCAATTATAAATGCTGCCACCTGCAAAGTTGGAAATCAATTCAACTGCAATCTTCTTTAAAGCTTTTTCAATGCAACTGCTAACCTGTCTAGATGTTTAACTTTTAGATTTCAAAACCTGTCAATTAAAACTTGCTTACTGTTACTCCTTTTCTCTGAAGCTCCAAGCCTGAGGAGAAATTATGTAGCAAATTGGAAACAAGGAACTAAGACTTGAGAGCAAAACAAAAGACCTCCTGATGGGCTGGAGTAGGAGAAGCTGCCATCCTTGCTCTGAAATTGAGTAAGGATTAGAGGGGCTGGTCTGCTGGCCGCCTCCACTGAGGTTGTGCCTTCTCAGTTCTGAAAAAAGGAGTCAACGGATCCCTTTGCAGGAACACCTGGTCTGTTCCAAGAAAAAAATTACTCAAACCTGTTGTTGGCTGCGTTTACCAGCCAATGCCATTAAATTGTGGCATTGGCAGCAGTGGGTAGACACGGTTCATTAAAAATACCATTTGGGGAAATCCTAAGGCAAAGGGATAGTCATTACTGAACAAACACTGTTGGCCCTGAAAGAGTTAATTCAACTCCTAAAGGAAAGCAATTTACTTTCTATTCCCCAAGAGGATGAGCCAGCCTCTTATGGAGCTTAATAGTGTGAGGCTGGGGTTTGTTTTGTTTTGGTTGGTTTTTTGTTTTTTGTTTTAACCAGCGGCCCCCCTCCCCCATCCTCTCCAGGCTGAAAGCCCCCTGACAGCTGACAAGCCCAAGACAGGGTACACTGGGAGAGTCACCTCTCATTCCTCTGTGTAGGCCTCACTAGGCCTGAGGCTAGCTGGATAATGCTGAGTAAATCCGTAAGGACAAGGAACAAGCACAAGGACAAATCCCTTGACTTTGTGTGTCTGGATTCTAAACACCTACCCGGATTCTAACAGTGTAGCCAGATCAATCTATCAACAAAAGTGGCTAAGGGATACCTGATTTATATGCAACCTTAGCAGTGTATCACTGGGCACAAAGTGCCAGTATAAAGCATTCTGCACGGGCTCTGGTCCTGGCCAGACAGAGAACAGAGGTCATTGCCTCCTGGCCCAAAGTGTCCCCATTGCCAACGAGAAGAGAGCCAGAGAGCCCAGAGGAGTATCAAATGATCAAGACATTCCCTTGTGGATACTTTTTTATTTTTAACAATTCATTATGAAAAATGCCAAACATAGTTTAAAAATGACATAATTTTGTAATGACCCCCGTGTACCTATCAGCAGACTGCCGCAGTTAATAACTTACAGCCAATCTTACTTCAACTTCAGCCCCATCCACTCCCTCCCTACCATGTTATCTTGAAGCAAATCCCAGACTTTCTATCATCAGATTCATAACTATTTCAGTGTGTATCTCTGAAAGATAAGGGCTCTTTTTATTTTTGACAAAATGCAAAACAATTATTATCACCCCCCCCAAAAAAAAACTCCTTTTGATACATGTAACAACATGAACGAACCTTTGGGACATTATGCCGAGTGAAATAAGCCGGTCACAAAAGGACAAACACTGTATGATTTCACTGATATGAGGTTCCTAGAGTCGTAAATCCGTAGAGACAAAAAGTGGAATGATGGTGGCCAGGGGCTGGGGGGAGGAGGGAATGAGGATCATTGTTTAATGGGTATGGTTTCAGTGTTGCAAGATGAACAGAGCTGTTTGGTTGGGTGATGGTGACAGTAACACAACAGTGTGAACATACTCAGTAATGCTTACGAACTGTATACTTAAAAATGGTTAAAATAGTAAATTTTATGTTAGGTGTATATATATTTTGCCACAATTTTTTTATAGTGGTAAATTTTCACATCAAACTATTCACTGAGTGTTTATCTCATAGGTGTCATAGATTTCGCTCAGTTTGTTTGCTTGGATCGTAATCCACACAAGGTTCACATACTGCTGTTGGCTGTCAGGTGTTTTTCAGTCTGTATGTTCCCCCTCCGTCTGGTTTGTTCCCCATGGCAATTTACCTTGAAGAAACGTGTCTGGTAAAGTTTTCCACGGTCCAGATTTTGCTCTTTGCATTCTTCTGGAGTCCTCTGTTTGTTGTCTTCTTGAACATCAGAAGTTGGATCAAGAGAGCAGATCAGATTTTAATTTGATGTCTTTGGCAAAACCATTGCGTAAGTTCAGCTAGACCACTATGTGATTGACCCAAACTGTGAGTGTGCAAAGATTAATCAAACTATGATGATCAGCTTAGCATGAGCTCTCCACTGTCAGGGGCCTTGGTGCAGGTGTGATGGGAGGGCGGGGAGCAGTGGACATGGGCGGAATGAGAGGAAATACCAAAAAAGTGTTTTGACAGAATCCTTCCCATCGAGGAACCTAGTCTTGTTAAGGAGGCAAAACTGATGCACGTGAAATAAATAAAAATGAATTGCAAAACTGTGCTGTGCTTATAAACACCATCTCCTTCCAAGAGGGAGATCGTCTAAAAAGGTTTTAGGTAGAATAACATTCTTGAAATGGGTCTTGAAGATTGATAGATTTTGAAAGAAAGAAGGCATTCAAGGAAGTGAAAGTATTCAAAGAAAATCACAAAGGTTACTCTTAGGGGGTGGGTACAGAGGATGATTGAGACTGATTAGGAATGGTAAGGCATTACAGAGGCATGAAAACCTAGCAGAGAGAGAAGAGTTGGGGAAAATCTGATCTCTAGAGATGGAGGCACATCACATATTACTTATGTTTTGATATGTACGCTTCAGCAAGATTCTAAAGGTCTGCACATGTTGGGGCACCTGGGTGGCTCAGTCAGGCGTCCAACTCTTGATTTCGGCTCGGGTCGTATATTGAGCCCCACAGCGGGCTCCATGCTCAGTGGGGAGTCTGCTTGAGGATTCTCTCTCTCCCTCTTCCTGTGCTCCTCCCCCCCCCACCGTGCACAATCTTTCTCTCTCTTGCTCTCTCAAATAAATAAATCTTTTTTTAAAAAAAAAGTAAAGGTCTGCAAATACCATAGGTGTTTCAAGGATCTGATTTCCAGTGTCATTTAATAGAAGAATTGAGCTTTCACCTTACTGAGATCTTTTCCAACTGAGTTGACTCCTTCTGGAAATTAAACACATGGAAAAGAGTTTTATGAAAAATATAGTTAGAATTTGGTAAAGTGTTTAGGATTCGCCTTAAAATGCTCCATTAGAGAGGTAGATAGAAATGAAAAAAAGATTGCCAGAGTTAGCAATTGTTGGAGCTGAGTGATGGGTTCATAGGGCTCATAATTCTCCCAACTTTTGTGTACATTTGAATAATAAAAAGTTATTTGTAAACCTATTACTCTTGGGGTCAAGGGTCATTCCCACATCCCATATTTCCAATGTTATAGCAAAAAAAGGATTCACTGGACCAGAAGATGCAGTGCTTGTCTCTTCCGTTACTAAGCTGTTTAACTCTGAGCCCATTACTTCACCTCTGTGGGCCTCAGCTCCTTTCTCTGTAACATGAGGGGAAAGGGGAAAGAGCTAACATTTATTGACTGTCTATTAAGTGCAGGAATTGTGCAATGCACTTTATATACATGATCTCAGTTATTGAAAGGGTGGACACAGTGTTCTCCTTAGACTCCAAAATTTCTTTCCCACTCTGGAGTTCAAGAATTATCCCTTTCACTTTCATTTCGTTTCTTGATAAGCCCATGTTCCAGATACCGTGCTAGGCTATCAAGACATATAGATAAAAGAGCTCCTATCTTCAGGGAGCTTATGATCTAAAAAAACAGACTAGCAGTTCTCCAAATGGAGATGGTTCACTTCATGAAGTGTTGAAGAACAAAACAGATTAGTAAGAAAGATTACACTACAGGTAATGTTTTGTTTTGTTTTTGAATGATTTGATTTTAGGGGTGCCTGGGTAGCTCAGTCATTAAGCATCCACCTTTAGCTCGGGTCATGACCCCAGGGTCCTGGGATCGAGCCCCACGTCGGGCTCCCTGCTCAGTGGGAAACCTGCTTCTCCCTCTCCCACTCCCCCTGCTTGTGTTCCCTCTCTCTGTCAAATAAATAAATATTTTTAAAATAAATGATTTTATTTTTAAGCAATCTCTATGTCCAATGTGAGGCTTAAACTCACAGCCCAGAGATCAAGAGTCCCATGCTCTACCGACTGAGCCAGCCTGACACCCCATCTCCAGAACTTCTTCATCATCCCAAACTGAAACTTAGTACCCACTGAATACGAATACCCCACCCTCTCTTCCCCCCAGCCCATGGCAACCACCATTCTACTTCTGACTGTATGAATTTGACTACCCTAAATACCTCATACAGGTAGAATTGTACCATATTTGTCTTTTTGTGGCTGGCTTACTTTACTTAGCTTAGTGTCCTCAATGTTCATCCATGTTATAACATGTCAGAATTTCCTTCCTTTTACGGCAGAGTAATATTCCATTGTGCATATTTACCACATTTTATCCGTTCATCTGTCAGCAGACGCAGGTTGCTTCTGCCTCTTGTCTATCGTGAATAGTGCTGCAATGAACATAAATGTACAAGTATCGCTTCAAGACTCTGCTTTCAATTCTTTGTGGTATATACCAGTTCAGTCTTGAAGAATGAAAAAGAATTAAGGCAAAAAGGAAAAGACAAGCGTTCCAAGAACAGTGAGCAACTTATACAAAGGCACAGAGAGCCATATTGTTCAGTAGGGCTAGGGAGTAGGGAGGAGGCAAGTGGTGAGATAGATATGAAGCTAAGGAAGGAGGCAGAGGCTAGACCTCCAAGGGCCTCACATACCATAGGGAATGGACAGCAGGGGCTAACAGTGAACCCAGATAAAATTCGTCTCTCCACAGCTATTCTTAGAGTCTAGTGTAAGGGTGCCTACGTGGCTCAGTCGGTTAGGTATCTGCCTTTGGCTCAGGTCGTAATCTTGGGGTCCTGGGATCGAGCCCCATGTCAGGCTCCTGGCTCAATAAGGAGTCTGGTTCGCCCTCTCCCTCTGCCCTTCACCCACTCATGCTTTCAATCTCTCTCTCAAATAAATAAATAAAATCTTTTAAAGAGGAAAAAAAAAAGAGTCCAGTGTAATGCAATTTTAAGCAAATATTCAAAAACGATATCTTTATAGAGAAGAGTTTGGGCCCTAGTGGAAATGACCACTAGAGAATAAACACACATGGTGGTGAACCCAGTCTTATGCTCCCCCACAGTCGTCCCCTTCACTCTACAGTAATGGACTGCTCAGTTGACTAACTCTCTATGGTCAATAGATATAGGCTACTTGGTAAAGTCTTTTGCTCAAAATATATTTTCTAATGCATCGCTTTCGTTTGACTGAGTTCTGTTCAGAATCTCGGCTAAACCAGAGCACAGAGCCGGTTATGAGATTCTGCATTCAACTCCCCAGCTTGCTTTTTTGGTAACACAGGATGAGTCCCTCCAGCTGCGGTAAAATGGTGCCAGGTAAACTTGGGACCCAACCAGATATGAATGATTTTATGACAGTGCAGCCCATAATCTATTCATTTCTATAAAGAATTTTTTTTTTTTAAGTAAACTCTGTACTCAATGTGAGGATTGAACTCACAACCCCAAGATCAAGTCGCATGCTCTAGAGACTGGGCCAGCCAGCTGCCCCTGTATAAAGAGCCTTAATCCCATGTGAACCCAGAGAAATAGATGGTGTGCTGTGTGTGTGTGTGTGTGTGTGTGTGTGTGTGTGTTACTTTAACGCTCTAGTGGCATTTAGGTATTTCTCCCAATGCTAATGACCATTAACAGGATTAATGGACAAGTTGTTCTCACAAGAGGAACCATAAATAATGTCTATGTGTTCTTTGGGTTGTCTAACTTTTCCGGTATTCATGTTAATCCTTTTGTTTATAATATAAAATAATAGTAAAAATCAAGAAGCACTGTATCGATTTCTCATCAAAAGCCATTCACCCAATGCAAGTTTGGTTTGTGTGTGGTTGTAGTGGTGGGGAGAGTGTATGGTAGGTGGGTCTAAGTCACTGGTTTTGTTGCTTCATAAGTTGGTTCACAGATCCAAAAATGCTGTAAAACCAGGGCTCTGGTTCTGAAATCCTGCAGCATGGTTCAGTCAACAGAGGTGAAGTTTGAAGTGACCTTCAGTGTTAGAGAGCAACACAAAAAGTCATCAGTGTGAGCTGGCAGCCCGCAAGTGAGTGATGTTCCCAAACACAGTGGTGAAGGTGGAATGATCATAGCAAAGGACAATCTGGCCCTAATCTTTTAGGGACTGGTCACTTCACACTTGAAGTCTGCTGTTCCGCTCTAGTTATGGTGTCTTAAATGCAACTGTGAGGCATATGGGTGATGGGAACGCATTTTCATTATATTCTCTTCTATTCAGTCTGACTGTTTATAGGCACACTGTATTGCTTAGGATTTAAGTTCAACTACATATAACAGATATCTAGCTCACCCCCTCCAGTCCAAAATGGCTTAAACAAGACAATGGTTTATTTCTCTCTCAGATAAAAGTACAACTATAGGCAGTTAGGGATGGTGGGGTGGCCACACTTGCCATCTCCACCCCCAGATGTTGCCCTGCTCACGTGGCCAAAGATGGCTCACTACAAAGTCCTTGTTGGGAGCCACAGGACGGAGGAAAGTGAGAAGAGACTTATCACCTCACTGTGAGAATGCGTCCCAGAAGGGGCACTTCCAATGGCCAGAATTTATCACAAGGCCACAAGAAACGGCAAAAGTTCCTGGAAATGCTGTCACTGTGACAGCGGCGGTCTATGACAAGAAGGATGGAGCATCTACTGGAGCGTCCCCAACAGTCTTTGTCACGTATGTTTTCCTTTTTCTAAATTGAACAAGAAAAAGAAAAACTGACTCTCAAAGATGGAAAACCCTTCCACACTTACCTGGCCAACTTCCACTCATCACTCTTATCTCAACTAAGTCACCTCCTCAGAGGAGCCCACCTGGGATTTTTCCTTCCCTTTCCATCACCCCTTGCAGCCCCCATCTGATGCGTTATCCCTGAAATTCTCTAATAACAGCACTGCTTTCGGGGTAATTACCAGAATTGAAACTAATGACTCACTGATATGACTCTGTGTGTGACATCTGCCTCATGAATGACACTCTGAGTGCTGTGAGGGCAGGAACCGAACCTGTCTTAGTCACATGGGCCCACCCTCAAGGCAAATTTCTCAGATCAATTCAAATAAATGGGAGAACAAGGTATGTGCTCAAGGGCACATGATTAGTGCAGAACCGAGACCAAAGCCTGGGTCTTCAAGCTCGTACATTCTTATCACACCACACAGCTTTTACAGGTGACAAAATGCAGCCCAGGAGAACAAAATCACTTTGCTGACCCTGTGCAGATAATTAGCGGCAGGACAAAGCCTGGAATCCAGCATGCTATATGCTTAGCCCACATTAGTGCTTTGATTTCTAAACCCTAGGAGCTCCTTTTTCAGGAAAAGTCAATGTGTTTACAGAATGATTCATCATTGGGGTGCCTGGGTGGCATAGTTGAGCAGCCGACTCTTGGTTTGGGCTCAAGTCTCAATCTCAGGGTCATGAGTTCAAGCCCTGCATTGGGCTCCACCCTGGGTGTGGAGCCTACTTGAAAAAAATGGGGGGTAAGTAGGCTAAAGTATTGGATGGGGCTAGTGGGAGAAGTGTTGTCTACAGGACACAGAGATGGTCTTACCTTTGAGTTCAGCTTGGAAGATAGTGTCGCTCTACGTACAGAGGAGCTACTTATCTGTTCCTCCTGGGGAAGGAGTAGCATCTTGACCACACATAAAGTACTATTGATTGGTGTTATTATTTTGATTAGCAGAGACTAAGGCATCTTCCCAACGATGCTGATTGGATGAAAGTCTACATAACCCATTTGCTGGCAAATGATGATAGAGCTACTTTTTTAAAAATTCTCACTGCACATCCTGGATTAGATCTATCAGGGAGTACATTAGAAGAACATATGTTACAAAATATTCTGTTGCTTTTAAAACATAATTGGCCTTGCCAGAGAAGGCCATGTACTCTTGGCATCCAGTCCTCCTACAATGTTTTCTTTGTCTCTAAGAATCATTTATGTTTAACACGTGCTGTTTCAAAGAATGGCAAGAATTCTTAAACAATTGGAGTTCTAATCTATGATTGTCCTCTAGAAACGGAAAACCTAATTAATATGTCTCCTGAGTATTTTTGTTTCTTCTGCCTTCTCCCCAAACTTTAATCACCAACTCAGCTATTCCAAAGTTACAAAAAATTTTTTAAATATTGCAACAAAAATAACCCCCCAAATTTAAAATTCTATAAAGATTATAAAAACTCAATGCAGATCTACTAACTATAATGGTCATTTAACAGTAGAGTAGACAACTAACGAAAGTTCTATACTCTCCATCCATCCTTAGCACAAAAATAGATAGGATGGACTCCCACATGATTTATATTCTCATGTTCTGGAGCAAAGGTCTTTTTTTTTTTTTTAAGTTTATTTATTTATTTTTAAGTAGTCTCTGTACCCAACGTGGGACTCAGACTCATGACCCCAAGATCAAGAGTCACATGTTCTTACTGGGCCAGCCAGGTGCCCCTGGAGCAAAGGTCTTGACCATACCTCTTAAAACACCTTCCAGCATTAATGTTCTACTAAAAAAATTCAGGCAGACTTCAAAAGTGAGGTCAAGTTGTGTTTTTGTGGTATTTCTGTATATGTAAATACCAGACAAGTAGCCAGATTAAAATATCAGAATGGGTGACCCTAAGTGGTCTCCAGGCCTGAGAGTGGCGTGAGGGAAGGGCAGGACTTTTACTGGTGATTAATTGAGGAGCAAGCATGAGGAAAAACAGCCCCCTGTCGTCCACTTCAATAACTCAGTTTCACTGAAGTCTTAAAGATAGGCCAAACGTACTGTCTTCTATTTAAGAAAGCTTCATATGCAAGACATGAGTATGAGGAATCTCAAATGTGCTCAGGGAAAGCAAGAGGGTGCTGATAGAATTTATCTGAATAGAAATGTCTGTCACTGCTACCTTGAGAAAAGCTTCCAGAGTAGGACCAATACCCGTAGGACCCATCAGTTTATGACTAATCTGAAATACAAAACCATAAGACTAACAATATTTAGGGAGTTTTTGTAACTAATGGAAGGGAACGTCCAGAGGGAAAAAAAAGCCATAAATCATTTTGGAATATTAGAAAGTCTAATAAGGGAAATTGACTAGTTTTTGTCCTCATTTCAGGGAAAGGCACTTCAGAAACGAGGGCGGACATGAAGCACGTCTTAGGGCAAAAGCTAGGAGCAAAGGAGGGACTAGAAAATACCAGCTCCTATAGATTGAACGTGTATGTCCCTCCCCAAATTCATAGGTTCAAACCTAAACCTATTCCCTATTCCCCCAACGTGGTGGGTTTAGAAGGTGGGACTTTTAGGAGGTGAGTAGGTCACGAAGGTGGAGCCTTCATGAGTGGTATGAGTGTCCCTATAAAAGAGACCTCCGGGAGCTTCCTCACCCCTTCCACCGTGTGAGGAGGACACAGTGGGAAGGAACAAGGGACAGAATCCTCTCACACACTGAATCTGCCATTACCTTGACCTTGGACTTCCCAGCCCCCGGAACTGTTGTTTACAAGCGGCCCAGACAAAGACACCAGCTAATTTGGAAGCATCCTGCTTCGACACGGTCACGTGCATTTTGCTGGGCTTATGACATTCCTCTCTTCCATTTTTCATCCACAGCATGCAAACTATATTAGCGTGTATATTTGTGTGTGTGTATGTGTGTGTATTTTTTTAAAGTAAAATCTACCCCCAATGTGGGCCTCGAACTCACGACCCCGAGATCAAGAGTTGCTTGCTCTACCAAGCCAGCCAGGTGCCCCCTCCACCCCTCTATATGTTAGTTTTCTGGAGCTGCCATACAAACTACCACAAAACGTGTGGCTTAAACAACAGAAATGTATTCTCTCTCAGTTCTGGAAGCTAGAAGTTTGAGAGTGAGGGATCAGCAGGGCCATGCTCGCTCTCCTAGCTGCTGGTAGCTGCCAGCATTCCTGCTGTTCTTTGATGCTACCATCCGAATGTTTGTGTCCCCTCCAAAGTCCATACATGTTGAAATCCTAACCTCAAAGGTGATGATATCAGTAGGTGGGGCCTTTGGGAGGTAATTAAATCATGAGAGTGGAACCCTCATGAATGGGATTAGTGCCTTATAAGAAAGGCTCCAGAGATATCCCTGGCTCCTTCTGCCATGTGAGAATTCAGTGAGAAGTCTGTGACCTGGAAAAGAGCCCTCACCCAACCATGCTGGCACTCTTATCTCAGGGCTTCCAGCCTCCAGGATTGTAAGAAATAAATACCTGTTATCTATATGCTACCCAGTCCGTGATACTTTGTTTCAGCAACCCAAATGGACGTTGGGTTTACCTCAGTCACCACATGGCCATCTTCCCTCTGTGTGTACAGTTCTCTCTGTGTGTCTGCTTCTGTGTCTCTTTTCTTATAGAGACACCAGACGTATTGGATTTAGGGCCTGCCGTAAGTCAGTATGACCTCATCTTAACTTAGATCTGCAATGTATTAATGTAACCCTAACCCTATTTCCAAATAAGGTGCATTCACAAGTACCAGGGGTTAGGACTTCAATGTATCTTTTAAAGATTTATTTATTTATTTCAGAGAGAGGGGTGGGAGGAAGGAAGGGCAAGGGGAGAGGGAGAGAAATCTTTTTTTTTTTTTTTTTTTAAAGATTTTATTTACTTATTCGACAGGACAGAGACAGCCAGCGAGAGAGGGAGCACAAGCAGGGGGAGTGGGAGAGGAAGAAGCAGGCTCATAGCGGAGGAGCCTGACGTGGGGCTCGATCCCATAACGCCGGGATCACGCCCTGAGCCGAAGGCAGACGCTTAACCGCTGTGCCACCCAGGCGCCCCTTAGGGAGAGAAATCTTGAAGCAGACTCCGCACTGAGCACGGAGCCTGACCCTGGGCTCAACCTCATGACCCTGAGATGAAATCAAGAGTTGGACTCTTGGGTGCCTGGATGGCTCAGCCATTAAGTGTCTGCCTTCGGCTCAGGTCACGATCCCAGGGTCCTGGGATCGAGCCCTGTATTGGGCTCCCTGCTCGGCGGGAAGCCTGCTTCTCCCTCTCTCATTCCCCTTGCTTGTGTTCCCTCTCTCGCTGTCTCTCTCTGTCAAATAAATAAATAAAATCTTAAAAAAAAAAAAAAAAAAAGAGTCGGACTCTTAACTGACTGAGCCACCTAGGCACCCCAGGACTTTAACATATCTTTTGAGAGGATACAGTTCAACCTACAACAACACTAAATAGTCAGTTGGTTCTGTAATTATTGAGCATTTATATAACTGCTCTAGGCCCTGTAGATTAAAAATCTAGGCTGGGATGCCTGGGTGGCTCAGTTGGTTAAGCATCTGCCTTCCCCTGGGGTCGTGGGATCAAGTCCTGCATCGGGCTCCCTGCTCATCCAGGAATCTGCTTCTTCCTCTCCCTCTGCTGCTCTCCCTGCTTGTGCTCTTTCTCTCTCTCTCTCTGACAAATAAATAAATAAAATCTTTAAAAAAAAATCTAGGACAAAAAATAGGGTCTTTTGCACTCAGGAAGTCATCAGAAAAACAATTTGAAAGACCAGTAAATGCTATAAAAATTCACATCAGTGCTACTTATAAAGATTTTTAAAATGGGAAACAAGACCCCTAATTGTCCATTTGAAAGGGTGTGTAAAGGGAGGGTAACCTCCTCCGTCCTCGTTTGCCCTGGACTGTCCGAGAAAAGCCCAGTGTCCTGGGAACCCTCACAGACATAGGCAAATGGGAGCAGTTGGCTACCCTGTAGCAAAAGAGTGGGATACTCTGGAACTTTCATTTAAAAATATACTAATAAAGGTTTTAAACGATATGGGAGGTGTTTTTGACAGTAAGCAACAACAACAAAGCACAATTCAAAATGATGGAAGCTAGGTAACTAAGCACGCGGATTACAAAGAAAAAACGGATACGAACTATGGCAGCAGGTTACCTGCTGTTGCCTCTGTGCGGTGGGATTGTAAAAAGTTTTCTTTTGTGCTTCTTGACACTTTAGTGTACGTTTCACATTTTCTGTTGACGAATATGGATTGCTTAATCAGGAAGAAATTAAGGTAAAAACTAATAAATTTCTGGATAGAAATTAGTCTCCTAAATCCCTACTACTTTTACTCTCATAGAATAATTAAAATAACAGTCCTTAATAAGTATTTGCTTCCTGCCGAACACTGCTACTCATTTAATCATTGAGATTGTACAGCAAAATGACCTTGTAGGTACTGCCATTAGCACCACCTTTCCAGTGAGGAAAGCAAGACGCACAGCGGCGAAATAACTCCCCAGCTGGAAGTAGAGGACTGGGAATTAGGACACAGCCCTTTCCTCTGAGAGAACCTTACTTCGTGAGAAGTATCTGCAAGAGCACGTTCAGGACACGGCCCCATTTCCTCTCAAGCGTTCAGGTGAGGTTCCCTCAAGCTGCCCACATACACAGACGAGAGAAAATGTGCAGTGAGGTGGGGCTAAGTACACAGAAAATGAAGAGGGGAAGAAAAGGCAGTTATTAACGGAGGAAGCAAATTTTGTGCACGGAATGAAAGCTAATGACATTATGCCCTGTGGCTAGGTCGTGATTTACATACTACTAACAATCATACTTAGTATTGATCCAAACTCTATGGTGGTTAAAAACCTTATCGGGGAAAATAAAGGCTGGAAGCGCAGGGATGTCCTGGGGTAGGCGAGAAGAGAGGTATGGTCTCCACCCCTATTGGGAAATCAACTGATAATTCCTAAAACTAAAAACTCAAGAAGTAAATATATAACTTATTACTTAAAATTATGAAAATGAACACTGAAATAATCAACTAAAAGTGTTGAAAGTGTCTGGGGAAAGGAAATGGGTAGGGGGAGGATGGGGGAGATATTTATAGTAACAAGCCTTGGGGAGCTATTTCACTCTGAAAATTATGTGCATGTATAATTTTAATTAAAAAAGCAGAAGAAAAATTAAAACAATATAATAAACATTCCTGTGCATATCTTTGCACTTGAGATAAGATAATTTACAATAAGTGGGATTTGGGGGTCAATGAAAATGCATATTTTAAATTTTGTTCTATATTGTACAACTGGGAACCAGAAAGGTAGGAAAATTTTCAAATACAATCAATAAATACATGGTGATTTTTTTTTACATGATGATATTTATTTCTCTACTTCTTTACCATTCTTATCTCAGTTTTTCATCTTTGACAGCATGATAGAAATGTCATTTAATTTGCATTCTTTAATTATTAAAGTCATTTCTCTCACTAATAAGTATATAAATGTGATTATTATCAGTTATTTTTTCTTTTTATTCTTTTGTGAGTTTCCTGCTTACATCCCTTGCCATTTTTTTCTTTTGTGTTTTTTCTTGTTGATACGTAAAGTTCTTTGTGTGTTATTAACTTTGTGTTTGTCACATACTTTGCAAAAATTTTTCTGAATTTGCCTGAACCTTTGTGACATATTTAGAAAAATTTTCTTCATTCTAAAATTATTATTCAATCATCCATAATTTATAGAACTTTCATATGTCACTTTTAAAGTTGTATTTTTGACCCATTTGAATTAACGTTAATGGTTAAGAGTAAGGTAGTGATAAATCACCCCTTCTGAATAATTTCTGAGTGTTCTAAGTTAGGGAAAGGGTTCTTGCTACCCTATATATGTAGCAAAAACAAACATTGTAATTTCTAGATTCCAATTTTGTTTTCTCTATTTTTAGTTGAAATTAGACATATCGTACCCTTATTTTTAATTTTTTAAATACTTCATTTTTATGTAATCTCTACACTCAATGTGGGGCTCAAACTCACAACCCTGAGATCAAGAGTCAAATGCTCTACCAACTGAGCCAGCCAGACACTCCCCCACCTTATTTTTAATTTTTTTATTGCATTTCGATAGCAGTTATCTTAAAATATAAACAAAAATTTAACTACTTGAAATTAAACTAAGATTTCAGTATTATTCAGACTGTGTGCTTATTTTATGTGTTCTTGCTGACATAGGTCTGAAGTCTCAGAATGGGAAGCATTTTCTGGATATTGATAGCATGATGGTGTTTGGGAAGGGATTTTAGGTGCTTTTTTGGTCAGTAGGTAGGGTAAGTTCATCCCCTATGTTTTAGCTTCTCCTAGTTAACGACAGAGTGGCGAGAAAAGAAGGGGGATTTTGTAATAAGATCTCTCTGCTCTAAACCACAACTTTTTGAGAAATATTAGAAGAAATAATGTTCTCATAATAATGATCAAAAAGAGTGAAACCTTTTCACTAATTTGTGATGTTCCTCATCAGGGTGTGTGCTCTGCAGAACTGAACTGTATTATATGTCGATTAGAAATGGCCAGAAACATAAGCATGATTCCCTTCACAGACACATACATGCATGAAAGAGAAACCTAATGAGGTAGTCTGTCGGCTTAAGGAGGAAATTGCATTTTCTTAAATAAGAGACAACCTAATAACTGAAAAACAGGAGGGAGAATGTCTACCCACAAATTTTAGTAATGTTAATTAAATTTTGGAACAAAAATATTTTTAAACCTGCAGTATGATGGAGTAGATAAAGCATAATATCTATCCTGGTTGTTCCATTAATATGAGAGTAAAGGGGTGCCTTGGTGGCTCAGTCGGTTAAGCGTCTGCCTTTGGCTCAGGTGATGCTCCCTGGGTCTTGGGATCGAGCCCACATCTCCCTCTTGGGATCGAGCTTCTCCCTCTCCCTCTGCCTCTCCCTCCGCTGGTGCTCTCCCCCCCCAAATAAATAAAATCTTTAAAAATAATAATATGAGAATAAAAGCATTCAGTTTAACTTACTAAACACGAGTGGACTGTCTCCCATGTGCCAGACGCTGCGCCAGGCCCGGGGTCATAGAAATGAATGTGGCTACATCGAATGGATGTACAGTCCTACGAAGGCAGGGTAGTGGGTGTTTAGAGCAACCTGGGGTTTGGAGAAGGCTTCTGGAAGGAGCTGATGCCTGAGTAAGGGTTAGTCGGGGGAACTTGCACGGGCAAATCTACGGAGACGGAAAATAATGTGATGTTCACAGAGGGATTATAGGAGTTTGCTCTTACAAAAGCAACAAAAAAGAGGAGTGGACAGGTAGGAGGTGAGTCTGGAGAGGTAGAACCTGAAGAACCTGCACGCCGTGTTCAGTGGTTATTCTGTACGTAGTGAGGGGGAGCCATGGAGGGTGTGAGACAAGGGACAAATGAGTAGCAGGTTGGGGTTTTTGTTTTTGTTTTTTTATGATTTTCTTTTTTACTAATGTCTACACTCAACATGGGGCTCAAACGTAGAACCCCAAGATCGAGTCACATGCTCTAGCAACCGAGCCAGCCAGGCACCCGAAGTGGCAAGTTTTTTTTATGCTTCTGGGCCCCAGCGTTTTCACCCCTAAAATAAGTACATAGGAATTTTTCAAGTTCTTTCATCCTGAGAAGTTTATAATTCTGTAAACAGAGGCATACTCAGAACTGATGGGCTTCATCAAGTGATTTGTTTTGAAGGGGTTGAGAATATGCCACCTCAAAATATGCAACGTTGGCCTAAGGGTTTTGAGCTCAAATCAAGTAAGCAGTAGCAAACACAGAAAAAGCTCTTTGCCCTCCCCCTATATGCCTAAAAGCAGGTCATAAATTTCCCTTTGTGAAGGTGTCCACCTTTCCTTTCCCATATGAGCAGAAGGAAAACAGCCATTATCATCAGAGACAGAAAGGCAGTAGGGACGTGGGTCTGTACAAACCCTAAAATAACCCTTATCTTCTATTAGTTTCCCCCACATATTTATCTTCCCACATATTTACCACCCCTAGGAGCCCAAACCCTTTCCCATTGTCTTGTCACTTCCCCATAAATTTATCATCCTTTGTTAAGATGGTATCTAAGCCCCATATTCTAACCACCCTTTGAATTACTCCCCACTGAGTCCTTCCACATGTTTGTGTGTTGCATGCATAAACAGTCTTATTTTCTTGTTAATCCTTTGTCAGTTTCATTCACTCACTCTAAGTACTAGACCTAAGAGAGTAGAGGAAAAAGGCTTTTTTCCCATCTTCCAGTTCCTACATTCAAGCCAGCCCTTCTACAGAGAAAAAAATGGATATCTTAATAAAAGTGGAACTGTGACAGAGACATAGAAGAAGTCCAAGAGAAGACAGAGGCAAAGATTGGAGTTATGCTACCACAAGCCAAGGAACACCTGGGGCCACCAGAAGTGGGAAAAAACAAGGAAAGATTCATCCCTAGAGCCTTCAGAGGAAGCACGACCTTGCTGTCACCTTGATTTTGGATGTCTGGCTTTCAGAACTGTGGAAGAATACATTTCTGCTGCTTTAAGCCACTTAGTCTGTGGTACTTTGTTGCAACAGCCCTTGGAAAATCATACCACCACTATGCAATTACTATCCTTCTGAGAGAAGAATCTGAGGAGCGTAATGTCAGAGAATTCAGGAGAGGCAGATTCTCAAGGTTGGGAGAGATGGAGACTGCCCCTTCAGAGGTGTGTTTCTGGATCATACTTAAAGCTGCTTCGAGGTGCACAAGCCCATCCCCCACCCCTATCCACACCGTGACTGTCATGAGTCACTGATTATGATGAGAAAATAATGTTCATGTGCTCAACTCACCTTGAGAACATCATCCATGATAGAGGGACACAGTCCAGACTGAGCTTTACCTGGTGTGTGTAAGCATGTGGTATCTGTGGTTGGGCTAGAGGGAGGAAAGGAGAATACCGAGAGCAGGCTCCTCCCGTGAAAGGGTAACTCCACTGGGCCCTTTCTGGCTTAATGGCCAATTGTTTCCGGCCCGGGGGAAGTTGCCTGTCTTGTCCCACCCTCAGCACCCTTTGATAAAATAAGAGGGAGGTATCATTATGCTAGGGGCTGGTTAACATCCTGAACTAAGCAATAGTAAACAAATTTAAGCAACCAAACTAACACTTTTTTTTTTTTTAAGAGAGAAAGAACACAAGAGGGGGGAGGGCCAGAGGGAGAAGCAGACTCCCTGCTGAGCAGGGAGCCCCATGTGGGACTTGATCTCAGTACCCGGGGATCATGACCTGAGCCAAAGGCAGACACTTAACCAACTGAGCCACCCAGGTGCCCCAAACTAACACTTGTAAAACAATTTTAAAAAGTGGAACTGTAATATCACAAGAGTAAGAATCCAGATTTTGAGTTAGGTAAGCTCTCTGCCCAAGTGATTTTAAGCAAATACTTAACCTCCTTAAATTTCAGGCTCCTTATCAATAAACCATAGCCAAAATCCAGTTCACAGAACGGCTGAAGAATTAAATGAGATGATGTTCACAACCACTGTACTAATTATGAGTCACTGGTTCAAATATTAGTAACCCAATCAAAATTAACATTAAAAAAAAGGAGTTTGTTGGCGCCTATAAACTGGGGGGGAGGGGCGGTCATGAATATGACTGCCTTGAAAAGATGGAGGTGCTTTGTGTGATCACCGGTTCTTGCTCTTTNTTCCCTCCTTCTCTCTCTTACACTCTTGGCTATTCTTTACTCCGTGTATTGGTTTCATCTCTCTCTGTGATAAGCTTCTATCCTAAGAAAAATGTCCCCTGGTACTGCCAGTCATTCCACGTCCTAGCCCTGACACAGTTCTAGTAGAAAAAGAAAGCCCCCTTCTCCCAGAGTCCACATGCCATTCCCAGGGAAGAACTCTGATCAGACTTGCTTCAGTCATGTGCCAACCCTCATGGCCAAAGTGATGGGGAGACCTAAGTGTCTCCTAGGGCCCAGAATGACAGCAGTCATCTGTGTAAGCGACCCACACTCCAAGAGAGTTTTAAAGCATGGTAGTGGATTTATGTACATGAAAATCATGCATAGAAAAAGGTCTATGGACATATACCAAACTTTTATTTCTAGTGGAATTATGGGATGTTTGTTTGCTTCTTTACACCTTTCTATAGTTTTCATATATTCCACAAAGAGCTGTATTGATTTGACAACAAGGGATTAAAATTACAAAAACTAATTAGAAAAAGAAAATACATTGCTGATGAAACCAGGAAACCAATAGTCTTCACCAGATAGACTAGGATGTGTCTCAACCCATGTGAAATGTATGAGAATATACAGGTCATTTTCAAGTTATGATGTAACTAATTGTAATATATCTGAGACAAAGTTGTGAATGAATGGAACTAGGGAGAGGGGGAGCCCCTTGGTAGAAAGGGCAAGGGGTTTTGCATAGCTCCCACAGAAAGGAATGCCAGTAACACCTTTGTTGATCCTGTCAGCCTGATATTTAAGGGAGTGTCCCAATTCCAATGGGTTGGATGTTATTGGATCTATATAGAGAGATTGCTGGAGGGTAGAAGGGGGTAGGTGATACCCCCCCTCTAAAGGGTCTGGTTGCTCTTCTCCTCTTTGCTCTCATTCCCTGCTCCCCAGGCACTCTAGAACTGAGCCTGGACATACCTACTTATCCTGGAGATGGATAACCTTGTTCTCTGTCCAGGATAAATTCCGGCTGAAATCCACAAGCTGGTATATGGGAGGGAAAATAATTTCCCTTCTACGCTTCTAGGTTCTGTGACTGAGAACCCCCTCCCCCAACCATAATAAACAGATTAACAAGAGAAAAACAAGCAGAAGTATAACATGTATACCTCATGTATACCTGGGACATGCCCAGGAAAACTAGGTAAAACTACCCAAAGAGGCTAAAGCCACCACCTTAAATACCATCTTCAGCTAAAGTCAAAAGAAAGATATGTGGGGATAGAGGTTAGTTATGAAGGTATTAAAAAACAAAATTCAGCTGAGTCAATTTAAAGATCTAATTGGCTTTCTTCAAGATTCATGAATCAGGTAGGATCCTGTCTTAGCAGATAGAAAGTTGCTCCAAGGAACTATACAAAACAGAAGACTTGTATAGGCAGGAGGAGGCAGGGCAAAGAAGTTATTCTAGAAAAGAGTCAATTGTTTCAGGCAAGGTCACTACCCTTTGGGGGGAAGGTGGGGTGTCCCTTCTTGGGAGAAGCTGAAACTGCAACTAGGTTAGGTATTAGGTCTTGCTTTCCTGATGTGGGGCTTAGCGCAAGTGATTCCATTTGGGGCCCTTTCTTCTTTAAAAAAAAAAAAAAGAATCACACCCCCCCCCTTTTACCAATGGAAAAAAGACAGTCTCTTCAACAAATGGTGTTGGGAAAATTGGACAGCCACATGCAGAAGAATGAAACTGGACCATTTCTTTATACCATACACAAAAATAGACTCAAAATGGAGAGACCTAAGTGTGAGACAGGAATCCATTAAAATCCTAGAGGAGACCTCAGGCAGCAATGTCTGCGACCTCAGCCGCGGCAACTTCTGCTAGATATGTCTCCGAAGGCAAGGGAAACAAAAACAAAAATGAATTATTGGGACTTCATCAAGATAAAAAGCTTTTGCACAGCAAACAGTTGACAAAACGAAAGACAACTGACAGAATGGGAGAAGATGCAAATGACATATCAGATAAAGGGCTAGTATCCAAAATATATAAAGAACTTATCAAACTCAACACCCACAGAACAAATAATCCAATCAAGAAATGGGCAGAAGACATGAACAGACATTTCTCCAAAGAAGATGTACTACATGGCCAACAGACACATGAAAAGATGCTCAACATCATTTAGCATCAGGGAAATAGAAATCAAAACCACAATGAGATTCCACCTCACACCAGTCAGAATGGCTAAAATTAACAAGTCAGGAAATGGCAGATGTTGGCGAGGATGCGGAGAAAGGGGAGCCCTCTTACACTGTGGGTGGGAATGCAAGCTGGTGCAGCCACTCTGGAAAACAGCATGGAGGTTCCTCAAAAAGTTGAAAATAGAGCTACCCTACGACCCAGCAATTGCACTACTGGGTATTTACCCCAAAGATACTAATGTAGTGATCTGAAGGGGCACCTGCACCCCAATGTTTATAGCAGCAATATCCACAACAGCCGAACTATGGAAAAAGCCCACAACAGATCCTGTCAGCCTGATATCAACATCAACAGATGAATGGACAAAGAAGATGTGGTACATATACACAATGGAATATTATTCAGCCATCAAAAAAAATGAAATTTGCAATGATGTGGATGGAACTAGAGGGTGTTATGTTAAGCAAAATAAGTCAATCAGAGAAAGACAATTATCATATGATCTCACTGATATGTGGAATTTAAGAAATAAAACAGGATCACAGGGGTAGAGAGGAAAAAATAGAACAAGATGAATCAGAGAGGGAGACAAACCATAAGAGACTCTTAATCATAGGAAACAAACTGAGGGTTGCTGGAGGGGGAGGGGATGGGGATGGAGTAACTGGGTGATGGGCATTAAGGAGGGCACAGGATGTGATGAGCACTGGGGGTTCTATAAGACTGATGAATCACTGACCTCTACCTCTGAAACCAATAATACATATGTTAATTAATTGAATTGAAATTAAAACTAGAATAATAATTAAAAATCAATCAATCCCCCTTTGATCAGTCTCTCAGCTTAACTGAGAGTTGTGATAAAAACTTAAGGCATTAGCACCAGTCCCAGATACTGCTCAGAAGTCTCAGTTGTTGCTGCTCTTTTGTGTGACATTCACAGGTCATGACATTTTTTGCTGAATCTGTGTAATATTCACAAGTCACAGCTTTGGGTTCACATTTTTGAGGTCAGTTCCCCTCTCCATTCTCTTCCTGACATTCCAGTCTTTGGGAGAGCATTTGCTTGATGGTTGTGGCTGCAAACATACATTTAAAGCTTTTGAGAGAACGCAGTGCAATGGGGACTACTATGATTATTATGAGCAGAATACTTCCCAATGTTTTCAATGTACTTCATGGTCCCCAAGACCCAAACCAATCCAAATCAAATAAGCCAAAAGACCCTGTTGAAAGAGTCACCTTTTTAGCTAAGTGGCTTGTTCAGTGATCTTAAGTAACTAAGATTCAGCTTCCCCAGAGTGTTAATCCAGGTGCAGCAAGTGGTGTTGGCCACACCACAGACACCTCCTTGCTTAGCTAAAAGATAATCAAGGGCAGGGTAGAGATTACTTAAAAATAAAATCTTTCTTAAAAAAAAAAAGATAATCAAAAGCTATGCCTGAGAAACTAAGAATTTTTGCTGGGCAGCTATTGCTTCGACAGCAGTCTCTGTGATATTTTCAATAGTTAAGGGGAGATTTCTAATTATAGCCTCATTTACATTTACTCCTAACTAGGAAAGTAAGGCCCTGCCAAAGAAAGCGAATTCTGAATCATGAAAGCCTCCTGGTAGTTCCTTTGTAACCTGACAATATAAATTCAGGGGAGTCAGCCAAAAAGGTATAAAAATTAGGGGCACAGTTGGATAACCTAAGACGTACTACTTGGCGCACTAGCCATCTAGGCATCAAAAGCCCAAGGAGGATTATGACCACCACGGACAAAAATAAATTCTGTTCAGGGGCGCCTGGGTGGCACAGTGGTTAGGCGTCTGCCTTCGGCTCAGGGCGTGATCCCGGCGTTACGGGATCGAGCCCCACGTCAGGCTCCTCCACTATGAGCCTGCTTCTTCCTCTCCCACTCCCCCTGCTTGTGTTCCCTCTCTCGCTGGCTGTCTCTATCTCTGTCAAATAAATAAATAAAATCTTTAAAAATAAATAAATAAATAAATTCTGTTCAGGCACAAACCACTTTTGCTAAGTGGAATGGTTAATGGACAGATTGGAGTTTTTGTTGATAAATCCAGAAGTCTGAAAGGTTACCCCCCTTAGCAGTGGTCTGGGAGATGCAGATGATGGTGTTATCTTTCCAGGCCAATGGCAGAGTAAAGAATAGAAAAAAGAAAAGTTTTCGTGTTTATTTAAAGTAGGAAATCTTGTTTCAGTGTCTTGGGGGGAAGCAATCTACATCAGTGTCGGCTACTCTTCTTCCTCATCAGGTTGATCCTGAGGTCTCCAGCATATGCATGAAACCAGCTGTCAGGTGGAGCCTTCTTTAGCTGTGAGGTGTGTACCCAAGGCTCAAGTCTGTGCAGTTTAGCTGCAATCTGGGTAGCGAGGAGGACCTGCTATAGTCCCTTCAAAGGAGATTCAAGGATAATCTTTGTGCTTAGGAAAAAAAAAATCAGAAGGAAAGAAAATCAGAAGGGTGGGAGGAAATTGGAAATATTAGTTTGGAGAGTCATAGCCAGATACGTGAGGAAACTAGAAGAATTCCAGATCTAGTCCAGTTTACAAAGACAATTAATAGGATTAGAATCTACTCTCTACAAAGGCACAATTACATCCATTATTTTTTCCAAAGATAATCACAGTAAAACTAATTTGTTTGCAATAAACTTGGCTTGATTATTTACATAAGGATAGCATGAATAATGATTGACCATATAAGCTCTTTTTTAAAAAAGATTTATTTATTTAGAGAGAGATGAAGGGGGTGAGGGACAGAGGGAAAAGAGAGAGAAAATCCCAAACAGACTCCCTGCTGAGCATGGAGCCTGATGCAGGACTCAATCTCACAACCCTGAGATCATGACCCAAGCTGAAATCAAGAGTTGGATACTTAGCCAACTGAGCCACCCAGGTGCCCACCATATAAGCTCTTTTTAAGATTACTTTGCTGGAAATTTTCATGAGGAATCCAAGTTCCTTAGAAGTATCTGGTCATATCTGAGTCTATGTATATATATCTCTCTCAAATATGACATTCTAGTCAAAGCCTTGGTGGTATAGCCAATGTTTCCAATTGTGTCCTGTTACAAGGGAGAACACACTTGTATTGAGCTTGTGTAAATAACTATATTGCCATGAAAAGAGTACGCAAGGGGCGCCTGGGTGGCTCAGTTGGTTGGGCATCTGCCTTTGGCTCAGTCGTGATCCCAGGGTCCTGGGATCAAGCCCTGAGATGGGCTCTGTGCTCAGTGGGGAGCCTGCTTTTTCCTCTCCCTCTGCCATTCTCCCTGTTTGTGCTCTCTCTCCTTGTCTCAAATAAATACATAAAATCTTAAAAAGAAAAAAGAGTACTTAAGAGTTTCTGAATTCTGGAGGGATCAAATAGGGAGAAAAAGTAAATGTTCCATCTTTGTTTACAAAGCTATGCTTCACCAAATTGCTCTAAGTCATAGATAGCTTAAGAGAAAAGGTTTCCTTAAATCTGGGAAAACAAAATATTGAAGAACCAACAATCTTTCAAACAAAAGGTCATAAAAATTATAATCATCCTCCTCAGTTCATTTAGACCCATGTAATTAATACTTGTTCTGCTTGAATCCCGCTCTTTTCATTAGTTCCGGATGTCCTTACCCAGTTAAGTGTTATGATCTTAAAGTTATCAGAAACCTGTACTTGTCAAAGTCCGTTCCATGAATCTCCTAAAGATGAAGCACTTTTGCCAGAACACTTTTGCAAAAAGCATCTGAATAAAACAATAACTATAAATGACAAAAAAAAAAACCACAAAAAAAATGAAAAACAGAAGTGGCCATGGTTAAAGATGTGATGAGAGTTCATTATAAAGCACAGAACATTTATATTTCTATACAAATGGAACAAAAAGAAGACTTAGTACTCTTATTTTGTAGTGTTTCCCGTGTAATTTTACATATCAAATAAGCCTTCATTTAATATCTTTTTACAAAGGAGACAGAATAAATCTTTTCAGATGTTCCAGGGACCCTCAAGAAAATCCCAGGGTTAGTCCAAGGTCAAAAAGACTTCATTTAGTATTTGATTTTGAGTTTTTCAAAAATATCGAAAGGTTTAGACACTTTATTAAATAGGACCACAGATGATTATAAAACAATACTTAATTATCTATTTGACCAAAATGACAATAAAAAGATTTCAAAGGCAAATACAGAATTACATAGTTGTGGACAAAATTTAGCTCTTAATATTGCGAGGACTCAGTTCTCTTAAGTAATCAGAGAACTGATGATAAAGATAACACAAAGCATAGGAAATATTTTGATAAAACACAAGATCTTTGCTTTCTAGGCAGATTACTTTAAAGGTAAAGAGAAACCTGTCACAGTATCTTATCAAGAGTAGACCAATAGTTCAAGAAAACCTTGTCCTTTTAATAGAAAGAAACCAAATTCTAATTTCGAACCAGTTTACTTTTGATATTATTACTCATTTTTTTACTCAAATAAATTCATTTTAATCTCAGTCATCTTGACTACACATAAAATTCTTTTCCCCAAATTCCTTTCACAAACCTTGTATGGCTTTTTTTTTTTTTTTTTTAAATCAGATTTGGTCCTATGTTTTTCCTCTTTCCCATTCTGAAATAACCTGTCTCATTTTAAGAGAAAATTACTTTCTACTCCTTCAACAAAATGCACCTCCACTCCTCATGACCTTCTTTTACTGAAAAGACACATCCTGCAAACCTTGCATACAGAGATGTTTCCCTTATTATTTCTAGTAGCCTTAAAGAATTGTGAATGATCTGTTACTGACAAGTTTATGAATTAGTTCAAAATTCCTTAAAGTATATATTTTCCTCATAGTAAACTTTCCATTGTGGCACAAAACATGTTTAACTATAGATCCAAATATCTTTTGTTTCTCTGTAAAGGAAGCCAAAAGTGAATGAACCTATTTTTACTAATGTTTCAGTATTTTATCTTATTTGAAAAGACCTAGCTATTTAATGACTTATCCATCATTTAATTTAACATAGCAAAACTTTAAGGTTTCAGGTCACCAAGAGAATTTGTGAAAAATTAAAAAGTTTACCTAAAAATATTTATCCTACTTAAATTTATTTAATTACTTATTCTCAACAGTTACGTTTAGATTATTTATGAAAATTTCATCATACCAACTTTTTCTTGCTGGTGTTTTGAAACAGGGACAAGATGTAATTATTCAGGGGCGCCTGGGTGGCACAGCGGTTAGGTGTCTGCCTTCGGCTCAGGGCGTGATCCCGGCGTTATGGGATCGAGCCCCACGTCAGGCTCCTCCGCTATGAGCCTGCTTCTTCCTCTCCCACTCCCCCTGCTTGTGTTCCCTCTCTCGTTGGCTGTCTCTATCTCTGTTAAATAAATAAATAAAATCTTAAAAAAAAAAAAAGATGTAATTATTCAAATAGTAAAACAAGGTAGAATAAACATTGTACATCTGCATCACTTTGGATGCTGACCATTCTGAAGATTTACCCATTTTAATTAATCCAAATTTAAACTAGCTTTTATTTACCAAAGATTATCTCAGATCACATGAGCTTGAAAAACATTTGGGTTAGTTTCTATTATATTTCTGAGAATTTTAGGAATATTTAACTCATATAAGCATTTAATTCTCTTTAAGCCAATTAAATAGTGCTCTTTTACAAATTAGTCTAATTTTATTTTTTAAGATTTTAAAAATTTATTTGATAGCACAAGAGAGCACAAGCACGGGGAGCAGCAGAGGGAGAGGGAAAAGCAGGCTCCCTGCAAAACAGGGAGCCTGACGTGGAACTCAATCCCAGGACCCCAGGATCATGACCCAAGCTGTAGGCAGACTCTTAATGACTGAGCCACCCAGGTGCCCCTACAAATTAATTTTAGCAATAGCATCCAGAGGCAGAAAATTATCATATAACATACATACATAGACACATGAACATGCAGACAGATACAGAGACCTTATGCCTTCTGTTTTAAAATTAAGGCCTCAAATCAGGTGCAATAATACAAAACTCACTAGTTATAAAAATTTTTAAGAAATGGATCCAGGGGTGCCTGGGTGGCTCATTCGTTAAGCGTCTGCCTTTGGCTCAGGGCGTGATCCCAGCGTTCTGGGATCAAGCCCCGCATCAGGCTCCTCTGCTGTGAGCCTGCTTCTTCCTCTCCCACTCCCCCTGCTTGTGTTCCCTCTCTTGCTGGCTGTCTCTCTGTCAAATAAATAAATAAAATCTTTAAAAAAAAAAAAGATCCAAACTGTGTTTCTGGCAGATGGAGTAAGTTCAGGCTACCTGACTGGATGGCTAAAGCTTTTTACCAGTATTTGTGGAGAAGACACTTAAGGTTTTTTCATTCTCCTAAACTTCAAATCATCTTTGCCCCTTTTGTTTTTCTTCTGATAGGAATTATCTCTGAAGTTTGCATTTCAGGCCAGATGAGAAGATAGGGTTCTTGGAGAAAACCAGGTAGAACATTTACATCTCAAAGCCAAGGGGAAAGAGTGCACATTGCTTCAAGAAGGACTTTTGTTTCCTAGGCCAGAATCTCTGCAACACCTACAAGCCTTTTGAGATGAATAGAGAGACTAATTGTTAAAAAGGATAGGTGGACTTTGAATTTTCCAGAGCTGCATTTCTGATCTTTCAAAGATCTGTAGGATCAAGATGGTTGCTTCTTATTCCTTATGGAATTGGGTTGCAATTTAAATGATATCATAGGTTGATCTATGCATCCAACCTTCTTGCCTTCAGTTCACTTTGTATATCAGGGAGATTTCCAACTAAGATGGAAATCAAAAGATTTCTACATTCTGGATTTAGAGCTGCAGCTTTGGAATGTTTCAGTTATGTCTTATGTTTAGAATGTCTTTGGAATGTGGAATCCTTCCACAAAAGCTTTACAGGGCTTGTCTTTCCTTCTGGGTACACAGTTTTATTTTAGCGTAGGG
This sequence comes from Ursus maritimus, assembly GCF_017311325.1. Taxonomy (NCBI): domain Eukaryota; kingdom Metazoa; phylum Chordata; class Mammalia; order Carnivora; family Ursidae; genus Ursus; species Ursus maritimus. The sequence goes on from NW_024425564.1 coordinate 25,869,614, forward strand.
GAGGAGAAAGAACTTGTCAGGTTTCAGGCAGTATTAAACAACTCTCTCCTACGTAGGAGGAGTGGGTCCCCAAAGAGAGTGCAAAGGATACTACCTTTCCACAATCCAGAGTCACTCCCAAAGATAGGCTGGCAACCTACATGTCCCAGGCAGGCAGAAAGGCAAAACAAGTTCTTAGGACACAAGATGAGACAAGCATGAAGGCAATTGCTATACCTGAGAGAGAAAGAATCAATGGGTCTGGATTTAGAAAGGAAGGGACATGTGAATTGTGTGTGTGTGTGTGTGTGTGTGTGTGTGTGTGTGTGTCTGTGTCTGTGTGTGTGTGTGTGTGTGTGTGTGAATTTTTTTTAAAGTAAGTTGCACATCCAACATGGGGCTTGAACTCACTACCCTGAAATCAAGAGTCATGTGCTCTACCAACTGAGCCAGCCAGGTGCCCTGACAATTTTAATTTCCTCTCGACTGGGCACTACAGTCAGAGATTTGGGAGAGCTGACTCTGGTAAGAATTCTCATTCTTCGCTGGCTTCTGTCAGTTTTCCGAGGATCCCCTCTGCAACCTCTGATACACCAGAATTGGGAGTCATTAATTTTAATTTTTGTTTCCTGTGGCTGTTTAAGGCAATAATGTAGCAGTTTACTAACTGCTCTCACTAACTCCAGGAGGAACCTACATGGGAGCTCTTCTTTGGGGGATAGAAAGGCATTCGATGTTGATGTTGAAGAATGTGTGTAGAATCTTTGAGGACAAACTCTTTTCCAGTGTCCTACTTGATTACAATTGAGACGTCAATCTCTGGGTTAGCATTTTGATGAGAGACCCCTAGAAGGGAGGCCTAGGTATTGTTCTAGATAATATTTTTGTCTTTAATTTTTGCCATTTTTTGTAGTTATTTATAGCTTCCAGGACCATAGCTCTTGGATATAAAATAGGTGGGGGGGGGGCGGCTGAAGGTGGTACCCTTGACTCTTTGGAACTTACCCGTTCTTTTTAGCTAAGTCTTTCGGTCTCTTGGAGCCAACAGGGCTATGCCATTAGGTTGGAGATTGTGTGATGTTTTACAGTGTACCTCATTGCACATTTTCCTGAGGTTGGCAGGTGACCTAGTGTCAATCTGACCCATTCCCGGACCAACTTACCCTAACATGAGAATGAAGTAGCATGTGCTCTGATAGCTTTTAAGTGTTCAGCCCATGCCCACGAAGTTTTGCAGCTTATTGGCTTCTGAGATTCCCGTACACAATAGCCTTTATCCACACAAAACAAGACAAACAAGCATGTGCACTTTAATTCACCAGACGTGACCAAGAGATATTACTGTGGCCTGGCCAAGAGAAGGCCCTCTGCACACTACCGATTGTCAACATGGATTCTGACACAGGGGAAAAGATTGAACCAGAAGACCCTTAAAAATGAGGACTGCAGACTGGTTCTAAACAAATCTGGGAACTGAAGCCTAAACCACCAGCAACTCCTAACATGAAATCTGGGGACAAAACCAAGGGCTGGGGGTTTTCACTCAAATAGGAGAATTGCAGACTGAACCAAGGCCTAGGGATTTGAGTTTCTCATGGAACCATCCGCTAGCTCAAGCTGACCTGCCCAGGACTGGAAAGCCAGTTCAACTGGGAGCTTGACACACAGAGAGTGGAGCTCAAAACTAAGAGGAAATTACTTCAGAATGATGAGAAGGACAGAACTCAAAGGGTTCACTGGTACCACACTGTGCTTCTCATTGTCCCTGAGCCATCAGAAGTGTTTGGGCCCACCAAAGCCACCAAATCTGTTAAAAAACAAAATTCAACTCAGTAAATTTAAAGATCTAATTGGCTTTTATTTAGTGACTCATGAATTGGGCAACGTCCCATCTTAGCAGAAAGAAAGGCGCTCTGTGGAACTGTACAAAATGGAAGACTTTTATGGGTAGTCCCTGACTTCCGATGGTTCAACTTGGGAGTTTTTTACTTTACAATGGTATGAAAAGTATATTCATTCACTAGAAACCATACTTAATTTTTTTAATTTGGATATTTTCCTGGGTTAGTGATATGAGAAATGATAATGTCTTGTGGTGCGGGGCAGCACCAGCAGGCTTCAGCCCCCAGCCAACCACGCGATAACAAGCCGTACAACCCGGAGCCCACTAACCATTCTGTACCCACACAACCATCCTGGTTTGCACTTTCAGTATAGCATTTGATAAATTACATGAGACATTCAGCACTTTATCATAGAGTAGGCCTTGTGTAAGATGATTTTGCCCACCGGTAGGCTAATTTGTGTTCTGAGCACATTTAAGTTAAGCTAGGCCTCATGAGCTATGATGTTTAGTAGTTTAAGTGTATTAAGTGCGTTTTGAATCACGGTATTTTCAATTTACGGTAGGTTTATCTGGATGTAACCCCACCTTAGTTGAGGAAGATCTGTATAGGCAGAAGGAGGAAAGGCAAGGACATATTGTAGCAGAGTAGATTGTTTCAAGTAAGGTCACCATCCTTTGGGGGAAGACAGGGGGTTTAACAGGCAGATTATCTCTCTAGTGCTGACCTGGTAATTTCAGATTGACTGGTTAAAGGTCACATTCCTAGGAAAGGCAGAAAATACGATTAGGACAGGTATCAAGTTTTGGTTTGCTGATGTGGGGTTTAGCACAAGTGACTCCATTTTGAATCTATTGGGGTTTCTTTTTCTTTTTAAGATTTATTTATTTATTTGAGAGAGAGAGAGAGAACACAAGTGGGGAGGAGAGGGAGAAGCAGGCTCTCCACTGAGCAGGGAGCCCGACATGGAGCTTGATCCCAGGACCCTGGGATCATGACCTGAGCTGAAGACAGACGCTTAACCGACTGAGCCACTCAGGTGCCCCTCTTGTTTCTTTTTTAACAGAGGTTAGTGGGAAGAGGACAGTAAGTTCGTTCTACAACTTTAAGTCTGGCCCCTTACGCATTGATGATTTCTTGTGATTTAGCATCACTCTTCTCTGCCTGGTGCAGGCAGGGAGGTACCCCACAAATGGAGATAGCCCTTATAAATGTAAATTTCTCTTACAAAAGGGTAAATTCTACTGTTTCTAGAGCTTCTCCTGTGTCTGCTTTTTCTCAAAAATAATTAGCTCAAAATAATCCTCATGCCAAAGAGGCCTATTTTGGGGTGGTATATTCTGCTGCCCTTCACTGGCATTTTTATTTTTGTATATTCAAGGAAGTAGGAGGGGACCAAAGTGCCTACAGTATACAAGAGGGAAGAGTGGAATTAGATGAGGTCAAAGTTAAGCAGCGATTTGTTGGCAGAGTGTAGATTACTCCAAGTGAAAGGGAAAGCCAGTATAGGGTCCCTTAGTGTGGTTCTCCAAGAAAGCAGAGCCTGAAATTAAAAATGTATGTGCAGGTGGTTTATTTGGAATGATCCCAGAAAAGAGGGGAGATCAAGAGATCAAGACAGGGGAGGAGGAAACAGCAATGGGGAAGGTTTGCCCTTATAACAGGAGTGGTAGGGCTTCATCCTCCACTTTCCGAAGAGCATAAAGCATGCCTCTCGGAATTCTCATCCTGATGGACTAGAGGTGGGACTGTTTAATCCTTGCCTCCGGCTTTGTAGTGTCTGCAAAGGTGGAGGAATCCCCAGGCTGGAAGCACAGCAGGTGGCCGTTGTGTGATGAATCTACTCGAAGCCCACTGGGGCTGTCCACCCCAGCCACAGCTGACTTCAGAAGTGACTAAGAGGGGAGGGTGCATCTGAGAGAGCTTTCGCCAGGGAACAATGAGGTCCAATTGTTTTTTAATAAGATCTTTCTGGCTGCAACTTGGAGACTAGATTTGAGGATAGCGAGGGTGGAAATGGAGACCAACAAAGCAATTATTGGGGTGGTCCTGGTGAGAAGGTGATGATAGCGTCCAAAGCTGACTTCCCAGCATAACCTGTTGACAAGACAAAGCTGAGTTTATTGCTTTCTCCAGTAAAGCAGGAGAACATGTTGGTGGTGTTTTAGATAGAAAATGGCAAGGTAGAATTTCATTTAGAATTTGAAGTTTGGTTTAGGGCAGGTTTTTAAGTGTGGAGCCTTGATTAGAATCAGAGAAAGACCATGATACAACAGTTTAGGATTGTTGGAACTAGCAAAAGGATAATTATTTTTTAAGATTTAATTTTTAAGTAATCTCTACATCCAACATGGGACTCAAACTTACAACCCTGAGATCAAGAGTCACACGCTACCACCTGAGCCAGCCAGGTGCCCCACGAGGGGAGAATTTTAAGGCAAGGGGTTCAATGAATTTTGAGGCATAAAATGTCTGTTGATGCTTTATATTGAAAATCTGATGGATCTTTCTGGAAGTTCCTGTAAGGAACAATCAGGTAATTTGCCTGAGTGAGTATCTCCTGGAAGAGTAAAGTCACATTCATGTGGACATCTCTGGGAGTCATGTCCATGAGACATTTCTGTGTGAGGGTAAATGCTTTCCGTTTCCGGTGCCTTGTTCCAAAGAGGTAGCCCTGAGGATGGAGAGAAGTAACTGGATTTTGAATGTATTTAAGAGGCAGGAAATACAGGGCTTCCTGTTGTACCAGACGTGTGAGACACGTAGAAGAATCAACAACACCTAGAAATCTCACTAAAACAAGTTTCGGCTAGAGGCATAAATTTGGGTATCATTAGGACACAAATATTTTTAAAGCTGATGAAATGCATAAAGTTGCCTACTTCTCCCAGGGTCTGTGTGTCATTAGAAAGATAAAAGAAGGGCGCCTGGGTGGCACAGTGGTTAAGCGTCTGCCTTCGGCTCAGGGCATGATCCCAGCGTTATGGGATCGAGCCCCACAACAGGCTCCTCCGCTATGAGCCTGCTTCTTCCTCTCCCACTCCCCCTGCTTGTGTTCCCTCTCTCGCTGGCTGTCTCTATCTCTGTGGAATAAATAAAATCTTTAAAAAAAAAAAAAAAAGAAAGAAAGATAAAAGAAGATGGTCCAACAACTAAATCCTGGGTGTTTCCAATATTCAGAGGTCAGGTAATGTGTCAAGTCAGAATGTATTTATTTATTTTTTAAGGTTTTATTTATTCATTTGAGAGAGAGAGAGCAAGCACAAGCGGGGGTGGGGTGGGGTGGGGGTGGGGGAAGGGGCAGAGGCAGAGGGAGAGGGAGAAGCAGGCTCCCCACTGAGCAGGGAGCCAGGGGGAGACACGGGGCTTGATCCCAGGACCCTGGGATCATAACCTGAGCTGAAGGCAGACGTTTAACCCAATGAGCCACCCAGGCGCCCAAGTCAGAATGTATTTAACGGCAAACAAGAGAACATACTGGCAGAGTGTCTACGACAGACAGGGGTGTATTCTTCTTACATAACATGAAGTCTGGAGCTGAGCAACCCAAGGATGGTACAGCTGATCAGTTATACTTTGGAGGATCCAAGTTCTTTTATCTTCCTCTTCTTCCATCTTGACATGTAGGTCTCTACCCTCGAGCTTGCCTTCCTGGTCACAAAATGGGAGTTGTACCTTTGGGCATACAGCCACGGTTCAGGTAGAAAGGGTTGGCGTGGGGCAAATCGGCCCCTTTTTCTCGAGAAATGAAAGCTGTCCCAGCAGCCTTTACTCAACTGACTTCTTCGTTGGCCATCCACACCTCTAACACCAAGGGAGTCCAGAAAAGGCAGTATTCTTAGCCGGGCACTTGGCTGCCCTGTGTAACGCTGGGGGTTTTATCCGTGAGGAAGAAGGAAGGAATGGCTCTTGCATTGACAGCTCACAATCCATGCCACCAGCAGATAAGAAGGACCCGGGAAGGAGACTGAGCAGTGACGAAGAAGGTAGAAGGAAAACAAGGAGGGGGGGGGGGCAAAAACCCAAGGAGGAGATTCTTTCAAGAAGGAGGGAGGGATCAACTGGGTCAAATATTCCTTTAAAACCTGCCAAAGATGAGGTAGGGAGGAAGGACCAGTGGGTCTGGCACCAGGGAGGTCACTGGGGACAATGACAGGAGCAGGTTCTGGGACAAGATGGGCACGGACGTCCAATGGAAGGAAGCTACGGAGAGAAGGGGATGTGAGGGAATGGGGGCACTCATTTTAGCAGTTTGGCCTTGAAATGGGTAGTTGGGGGAGGAGAAAAAGGAGTAAAAAGGGAAGGATGTTTTAGGATGGAAAATACTGTCATCCGTCTCACTAAATTGTTTTGAGGATACAATGTATATTAAATAGTTTAATATCTATCTTTAAAGATTCAGGGTATCGTAAGTCCATTTCATCCCAAAGCTACATAGCATGGTGCTTAGCTGTGTGATCCTAAGCCAGTTGCTTAACCTCTCTGAAAATCTGTTTGCTCATAACTAACATGGGACCATCACGGCTACCTCGAAAGCGGTGAGACAGATGCCTATGACGGTGCCTGGCACACAGAGAATCATCAGTAAGCGAGACTGACGTTAATACTGCAGGCCAGAGCGAGCATTTCTATAGCAAGGGTTTAAATGAAATTCCCAAGAGACAGAGTATATAACAAATGCTAATAACATGTATCATTTCCTTTGACCCAAAGCACAGGAAGACGACCAAGCCCCACAGAGCCATGCTGCAGAACCCATACAACCCAAGTTACTCCCTCCTGTCTCCCTATTTGTAAGGCGGCAGAAAATCATGTACCTGCTTGTCTCTCTGAGGCTCAAAGTATAGCCAGAGGGCTGAGCCGCTGCTGAGCGTCTGCCGCCTCCTTGAAATTCAGGGTCAGCAGGAGGACAGACCCGCAAGAACACTCGCAAAGGGAGAGCGATCTTTGCTAGGCAGATGGAAGAACAAATATTAAGCGAGAAAATGTGTGGATGAAAGGGTATGTATCAGGAGAGCTCTCCTATTAAGGGCAAGCTAACTTTATATTGTTATTACTTTGAAACAACAATTATGAGTGTTACCTTTATTAGGCTTAGTTCTTTGTCTGAAGCTGGATGTGGAGGGAAAGACTTGATCAGGGTGGATTAGGAAGGAGTTTGTGGAGTGCAATGAAGGATTCTGATTTCCCCCTCCTGCACACCACATGGAAGGGTTCTCCTGGCTCTGATGGCTCTGATGGAATTACGGAGTGTTGATGAAGATTCTGGGGAGGGATCGGGGTCCACTGGGCTGCCTTACCCTGTGCTTATGCTGGGCATGACGACAGAAAGATCGCGAGCACTGGACTCAAACTTGCGTGGGTGCAAATTGTGGCCCCACTCGTTTAGTACCCGGAGACCTTAGGCAAGTTTCTTAACCTTCCAGAGCCTTCGAGTCTTCACCAGTAAATGGAAGTAAATGAATAACAATAACAACAGCAGTGCCAGCCTGTGTTTACCCAGGGCTAACTATACACCGAGCACTGTGCCAAGCACTTCACGTGCATAGTCTTAATTTTCACAGCAACCACGGCTTGTTGGTAATATTGGACCCATTTTACAGATGAGGAAACTAAACTAAGGTTTTCTAGTTTTCAGTTTCCCTAAAGGTCAACAGTTTGCCCAAGACTACACAGTCAAGCAGTGGCATGGTCTCCATTTGAAGCCAGGTTCTCTGCTTCCCCAAAGCCTGACCTCTAAGCACACAACATCTTACCCATGTGCCAAGTTGTCCTCTATTCGTAATCAGGCACCCCTCTTATTGAGCTCCAGTGAGACTCGGGAACCCTCCAGAGCCCACGCTCAGCTGAAGTTCTGTCACAGTAGAAAAAACACAGGCCCAAGAGCCAAACGCGAGTCTCAGCCCCACGGTCAGGTGGGAGTACTCCTGAGCGGCTCTCCATAAACCCCATCCGCCTTGTTTCTTCCCCTCTTCTCAGAGCTGAGGGGGTACAGTACGCAAGATGATCTCGAAGAGTCTTTCAGCTATGTAGTCCTAGGAGCTATTCGTTAGCAAGGGTGAATAATCCCCAAACGATTCCAGGCTAAATCAGGACGATTCCAGGCTAAATCAGGACGAGGCATACAGCCCAAGGCCCTTGGGCATGGCTTATTTTCTAAGGAGGAAAAAAAAAAAAGGACAAATAACATCACCGCAGAATATTAAATCAATTCAGATTGTTAATGGAGAGTCAGAAAGGGGTGAGTTTATTTTCTCGTGATTAGAAGGCTCTCCCAGGCAGGAGCCCTACCTGGCTATCCCGTCGGCTGCAGCCAGACCTCTCCCCCTCAGCACGCACTCATTTCCCCCTTTGTACACGGAAAGGCCTCACATGCCCAAACCTGAAATTCTCCTGGTTTAGATGTGCTTTGGGTCTACGGAGGCTGTTACTCCCTCTTTCATGAAATGAATCATGATTAATAATAGCCAGAGGGTGAGGAATTACAGTCATGCCTTATTACTGAAGACGCATCTTCCCCCTGCCTGGCTGATGATGACAGCAGTGACGAAGCATTTCATCAACTGGGAAAGAGCCTCAGCCTCAGACTTTCACCCGCGCATCCCCAGAGAAAGGAGGCTGCTGGAAGGGGGTTGGAGGAGCAAAGCAGCACAGCCTGGTTAGTCAACTGCGTTGGCTGGTCCTCCTCCTACAAAACTCATGATTCAGCGCTCGGCCCCCAAAACCATCCTTTTTTTTTTCTTTCTTTCTTTCTTTCTTTCTTTCTTTCTTTCTTTCTTTCTTTCTTTCTTTCTTTCTTTCTTTCAGAGGGAATCCAAAAATTAGTACTGATCTTGGAAAACAAATCAAATTTCCTTTCGAACAGATGAAAATCAGCAGAGTGAATAAAATAACACTAGTTTTTGGCTAAGTTATTTCCCCTTCTGGGAGCCTCCACCATCAAACTCAATAAAAGCCATTTCATACAGAAGGGAGGCTTGGTGGCAACTAGCTTTTCACTTGGTCTTAAGTTCTGGAACTATCTCGATTACTTCTTAAGTAGTCTCAAATTTAAACATATGAGGGGAGAGAGTCCACACTCACAGGGGCACGGGAATAGAAAAGATACGAAAGAACAAAAGGATTGAGTCAGCATTACTCACATATTATCCCTTCAGCCCCCTCTCTTCCTTTTTGGTTTGAGAACTAATGTTTTTGTCACCACAAGTGCAAATGAGGCTTTTTCATTCGGGAGGCAGGTTTAGCCTGACCCCTTTGCTAACTGTAAGCAGTGGGTTGTTAAATGTAATAAGCATATGCACATTTGTTCTAAGAACAAATAGCTTTGGGGTACGATGCAGGATGAACTGTAATGAAAATAAAATATTAAGTACTTAACATTTTACCATAAAGAGTTGTCTAATGTTGAATCGGGTGGGATTTGATGTCTTATCATTTGATCCAGCTTCGGTTCTTCTCTGCTGTTGAATTTAGCATCCCCCCTCTCCTTTGCCCACCTCTCCTGAAGCGGGTTTTCTCAATGTCTGTAAAGGACTCTCAGCCCCCCCACACACAGAAAAAAAGGAGGTCTCTTTTCGGCTTAAGAGACAGCCCCTCCCTCTCTTTAATTATAACATTTTCAAATGGTAAATAATTTATTTGCATTTGAAGGAAAAACTCAAAGAATTGGTGCTGGGAAGGGGAAGTTCTTAAAATCTGCGTACCCCCCCCATATCCTGACAATATGAACCCAAAGGAAGGGGAAGTCTCCAAGATTAGCAAAGGTAACAATAAACAAAGTACAGTAAACATCGGCTCGCAACGTATGGAAATATCAAATCACTATGTTGTCCATGTGAAACTATTGTAGGTAAATCACACTTGCATAAAAAATGATGGAAGAAGGTAGCACCAGCTATGACAGAAGTAAACCTTTGCATACACACAGATGCAATAAACAAACAAAACCCTGCAAAACATCTTGTTTTGTGAAAAGCAGCACATTATCCAAAAGGGAAAATATCCCAAATCCCCATTTTCTCCCTTTTTTGTCCTTTGCCTCTTGTAGGTTCTCTCCTTTTGCCCACAGGTAGAGCCTCGGGACTACTTTCAGAAAAAACAATGGTTTTCATGGCGGCTGGGAGGCTCAGTAGGTGAAGTGTCCGACTCTAGATCTCAGCTCCGGTCTGATCTCAGGATCCTGAGTTCAAGTTCTGACCAGTGTGGAGCCTACTTAAAAAATAAAAAAATTAAATAAAACAAAATAAAAATGGTTTAAAAAAGAAAAAACAATGTTTATCTAAATTCTAAACTATTCTTCTTATCCTAAACCCTCCCAAAGACAAACAAGTCACCTCCCTCCCTGCTCCACCCTTGAGCTCTAATTTCTGTCCTGCTGTGTTTTTAATTCTCCACAGGACTGTTTCCAAGACTGAAACGAACTATCCTTCCCTGAAATGTTTCTACTGATGAAGAGTGTCACCTGTGTACTCCCTGCCTGTCTGTCCCACCCTTCACGTAAAAGGTGGGGCATCAAATTTTGGAAACATCACACCACATGAATGTACTCCCGGGACTCATGGATGGGGCTACGAGCTGGCAAGGAGGTAGTTTGCCCCACCTCTCTGTCCGGCTCATGTCCAAACTGAGGCCAGAGGCGCTCCTTGATTGGAAACCAAAGACTATCCATTTAACCAGAGAGCTCAGCTCTGGATTAGAGATTAGAGTCTCAGATTGTTTATTTCCCTCATTTATTGATTAATCAATTAAGTTTTGTATGTTTTTGGGTTTTGTTGTTGTTGTTGTTTTGTTTTGTTGTTAATCAGCCTAGGCACCTACAGTGTGCCAGGCACTTATTCTACGCCCTGGGTTTACAGCAGTCCACCTGAAAGACAAGGACTCTGTACTGGCAGAACTTACATTCCAGGGAAGAAGGCCAGCAGTAGCCCAATAAGATATGGCTGCAATGAAGAAAATAAACAGAGTAATGTGTGAGAATTGGGATAGAGGTCAGAGAAGGTCTTGCCAAGAAAGTGACACTTTGGCTAAGAGTGGCAGGAAGGTCTCAGGTGTGGGAAATTGGAAGAGCTGGTCCTAGGAATGGCCCACTACAGGCAGAAAGGAGAGGCATTGTTAAGGAACAAAAATTCAACTGAGTAAATCTTAAAGATCTTACTGGCTTTATTCAGCAATTCATGAATCTGGTTGCAATCAATCTAGCAATTTCCATGGTGTCAGTACTCCTATCGTGGCCAATTTTGAACTACCAACGTAGTGTCAGTAGGCTCAAAAATTCCTGAAAACTTAATAATCAGCTCTTGTAAAGCAATATGAGCTGGTTCTAGCTCACCACTGAACCTAGAATGTACTCAGTAAATGGAAAGGAATCACGACATTTTAGTAAAAGGCAAAAGATTTGTGTGTTCTGAAAAGAAACCAGAGTACTACAGTGTGTTAGGAAGATGACTCTAAGTGTTCTCATTGAAAAAGAAATAATGATCGGAGGTAAGTTCATTTATTCATTCATACTCAACGAATACTTATGTCTACCTACTACATGTAGGAGAATGGGTCAAATACTAGGGATATCTTTATCTGGCCATCTGGTAAACAAACAGACCAGGTACCATAAAGCTTATATAAAGCTTACAATCCAGCTGGTGTCCACTGTAGGAACTCAGACTGAATTGAGAAGGTTTTAGAATACTAATGATAGAAATTAAGTAAGAAAAGTGACAAAGGGGGGGCGCCTGGGTGGCACAGCGGTTAAGCGTCTGCCTTCGGCTCAGGGCGTGATCCCGGCGTTATGGGATCGAGCCCCACATCAGGCTCTTACGCTATGAGCCTGCTTCTTCCTCTCCCACTTCCCCTGCTTGTGTTCCCTCTCTCACTGGCTGTCTCTCTCTGTCGAATAAATAAATAAATAAATCTTAAAAAAAAAAAAAAAGAAAAGTGACAAAGGGTGCCTCGCTGGCTCAGTAGGTGGAGCGTGTGACTGTTGTTCTTGGGGTCGTGAGTTCAAGACCTATGTTGGGTATAAGTTAATAATAATAATAATAGTACAATAAAATGAAGAAAAAAAAAGAATAAGTGCCGAGTCTGAATTTGTTAGCAGGATTTTTTGCCAAATCTGTGATGTGGAAATAGAGAAGACAACACACAAAGATCCGACCAAAGCTTCCGGTGTGGGAGATGTTACGCATTACCTGCGAGATTACAAAGAGAAGTCCGTACAGGGTCGATGCTCAGTAAAAACTTGCTGAATGTGGAGTTGTTTAATATTTGTAATACAGTGTTCATAAAGTGTTCTAATATGTTCAGTTCGCATGGATGAATTACACGTAATGCATTATATAAAAACTAGTGTTTTATGTCCATGAGGATGTAGTTGGCCAGCTCCTTGGGAATTCTACAGGACAAGCAAACTGGTTTCTTTAACAAATAAATGATGTCCCCCCCCCCCAAAAAAAAAGATTAAAAGAGACATAAGAGACATAGCAACGTGTGGAACATGCTCAGAATCTGATTTGAATGAACAACGATCTGGGGGAAAATGAATATTAATAGCGTATTAGATGATGTTCAAGCATCATTGCTGATTTTGGTAGGTGTGAAATGGTATTATGGTTATGTTTTAGACAGAGAAGAAGGGCCCCTTATCTATAGATATATATATGGAATCTATGTATGTCTTCATATCTCCATATACATATATAGACAGAGAGAGGTATTTATGGGTAAAATGGAATGATGTCTGGGATTTATTTTTAAATTCTCCAGGAAAATAGAGAATTCTGGCTGACACAAGAATGGCGAAATAGTGATAATTGTGGAAGCTGGGGGATGGTATATAAGGGTTCGTCGTAGTATTATATATGCTTCTATTATTATCTATTAAAATTTTCCATCAAAAAAAGTGAAGTTTTAAGAAAGGAATGGAAAGGAAATCTCAGCAACTAAATAGTAGAAAGAAAAAGACAAATGTCACGTGCAACTTTCAGTTATTCAGTAAACTGGACTTTCCTACTATTGTCACAGAGACTATATGGGGCAAGAGCAGGAGGCTAGTTAATTATCAGCAGAAGGGATCCTATCTTACATGTTGTTGTTATTGTTTTTTAAGAAAACTCTATCCCCAGTGTGGGACTCAAACTCAAGACCCTGAGATCAAGAGTGGTGTGCTCTACTGACCGAGCCAGCCGAACACCCCGGATCCTACCTCACGTGTATCACCAACCAGCTGTACGGCCCTGGAGGCCCATACAACCTCTGCTTTCAAACCTGTAAAATAGAAATAAACCACCACCACCTCTTCTATTTACCTCAGAGAACTGTGGTAAGAACCAAATGGGTAACAGGTATGGGATCCCCCCCGCCCCGAGAAAGTAAAAACATTTACAAAAACAAGGGATGTTTTTCTTACCAGCGAGGACAAACATTTGAGTTGTTTGAAAAAGTTTTTTTTTTCAAGTAGGCTCCACACTGGGCGTGGAGCCCGGTATGGGGCTTGAACTCACAATCCTGAGATCAAGGGCTGAGCTGAGATCAAGAGTCAGATGCTTAACCAACTGAGCCACCCAGGCACCCCTGAGTTGTTTGAGAATTTTTAACACTGGGGTTGCAGATTGCCATAAGTCGGCTTAGTAGTTTTCAAAAATTAAGACTGTACTTTAATCTCTGACAATTCATCACTTCAAGGCTTCATTGTATCCCGGGGCTCATCATCATGAACAGCAGTTACTGTCCCTTTGGAGACAGCTGAGATAAAGAGGAGAAATTTAAGATTCAGAGAATCTGAAACAAAGCTTTTTAGAAGATAATATTCTGCTAAGGCTGATGGGGGGATGGTACAAGGGAAGGATGACATGATCAAGTCTAAAAAGAATATTCCGTAGTTCTAATACCTTTTTCAGCTGGCCATTCATTCATTCATTGATCAAACATTGAATACTGTGTCATATAGTGTCATAAAGTGGCCAGCAATAAGGGATACACTTATAAAAAAGGCAGACAGGGTTACCTGGCTGGCTCAGTTGGTGGAGCATGAAACGCTTGATCTCGGGGACATGAGTTCAAGCCCCACGCTGGGCATAGAGCTTACCTAAAATAAATAAATAAATAAAAATAAAAATAAATAAGGCAGACAGTCCCCGCCTTCATGGAGTTAAAAGTATAATGGTGGAGATGAATAAGTACCCTCGCCATTACAGGCCATTATAATGTGACCTGCTAAGTGATACTGTAAAGTAAATACAGGTGCAACCGAAAGCCCAGTAAGGCCCCCAACCTAGTCTCGTGGAATCAAAGATTTCCTGGAAGAAGTGGTGTTTCCTGGGAGAAGGAAACTGATGGATGACTGGGTGGGCCTAAGAAGGAAGACAGAGATAAGTGTGCAAAGGCCTAGAGGAGAAGACGAGGTGGGGCAATGAGCCATGAGGCTGAAGATGTAAGGACTGGGTCAGCACTATTTTAAAGGAAGCTGACTTTACCTGGAGAGCGGGACATGTTTCAACTATCTACTGCTGTGTGACAAAGCGTGCCAAACCTCAGTGGCTTGAAACAGCAGCACACATTTATCTGCTCATGATTCTGAGATTTGGACAGAGCTTGACAGGGATGGATCTCTTTGGCTGCCTGTGATGCAGGCCAGGGTGGGGTTGACTGGGTTGACTGGGACTGGAGAATCCAAGATTGCTTGGGCTAGAATGTTCACATGGCCTCAGGCACGTATCTGGTACTGCAACATGTGGGGGCCAACTGGTCTTCTGCCTCTTCATGTAGTCTCTTATCATCTGGTAACCTGGCCCAAACTTCTGTCCATGGCAGCTGACTCCAAAGGAAGGAAAACAAGCCGGGCCCTTACCCCCTGGGCTTAGAAATCTCAGAATATCATTTCTACCACTTAGCACATTCTGTTGGTAAAAGTCACAAAGCCCAGATTCAAGAGAAGGGGAAGTAAATTCCACCTCTTCGTGGGAAGAGGGCACATGTGAGCATTTCAGTAACTGCTAGTGGCCACCTTTGCAGACAGTCCACCCCAGGGCAGAACCACATTTGCCCAGTAGGAAGACCAATCTCTGTTCACTGCAGGGAATGGCCCGGAGCCAGGGAGGAATGAGGGCAGGAAGGCCAGTTTGGAGGGTGTCACAGAGGAATAGGTGAGAACTGAAGGTCTAGGCTAGTGGTAAAGATGGAGAAAAGTGAAGAGGGCCTTATGGGGGAAGAACCAGGCCAACGGCAGTTGGGACCAAAGGAAGAATGAAGAGAGGAGTCAAGAATAATACCAAAGGGGGGGCGCCTGGGTGATACAGTCGGTTAAGCATCCGGCTCTTGGTGTCCACGCAGTTCGTGATCTCAGGGTCATGAGATCAAGCCCTGCATCAGGCTCTGCTCTCAGAGCAGGGTCGTCTTGAGATTCTGCCCCTCCCACCTCAAGCTCTCTCTCTCGCTCTCTCTCAAAATAAATAAAAAATCTAAAAAAAAAAAAAAAAAAAAGAATAACACCAGGGTTCCTTCCTGATCTCAAAGCGCCCCCCTACTCCCATCAAAACCCTGCTTAAGAAAGTCATTCTGATTCCTAGATGAAGTTTATCTTTCAGCGGAGCTCCATTCCTGCTAAGGAAGGCACTCAGGTAGGATTATTTTGACTTCAAGAAATCAAAGTTAAATTTATTGTATTTGAAGAGGCCAATTAGGGATACTCTGCATACTTGTGAGAGTCTAAGGGGCAGCTCGGCTGGTAGCTTGAAAGAGTTTGTCAGGAGGCAGATAGGTCAGCTGGCCCCACTCCAACTGGCTCTCCTCAACCCCCTCCCCCACCCCCGTGGAGAGGAGCCAGGGTCAGTCAGGCTGTTCTGTCCTGTCTTGACCCCACACCTTGGGACTTTCTCCACTTCAGCCATCAGGAGAGTCAGGCTGACCTATTTTCTCTCTGAGAGGTAGCGTCAGCCACCAGCTGGAGTAGGATTCTAAAATACTTGAGGTAAGTGAATGGGTAGGAGGCTGCAGAAAGCTTCCTGTCCCCGGAGAGAGTAAGAATCTGTGTCTGTTTTGAAAGCTTTTTCTTTAGGATGCTGAGCCAGGATGGTCTGGGATGAGAGGCCTGTGATTCTAGTCAGACAGGTCCATCGGGAAGCCCTGATTCTTGGAGTAAGGACTTCTCAGAAAAACAGAAGTCTGGCCAATCAAGTGAGGTTCCCAAGCCTCCATTTACCTGCAGCCAGAGATGACAAGAATAAAACCGTCTCTCTCGGTGCACCTCCTCACCTTGGCTCTTGGCACTTAAATCTGGAGCAACTCAGTTGTCTATTGATTCCTTAGGCTCTTGGGTAGTTTTAGGTTATAAAAATAGATGCACCTAGATCTTGTGCAAGAGACAAAACTGGGCTCTTTTTTTTTTCCCCTCCAAGCACTGAAACTAAGTTTTAAGGGAAGAGGGAACAACTACAGAAACCAAACAAAGCAGCTGAAGACAGAAAATTTAACGTGTCCAAAAACTGAAATAATCATCTTTTCCCCACCCCTAGTTTCCCCTCCAAAAACCAGTTTCCCCTCCCAACTTCCCTATTTCTCTCAACAGTAACAGCACTCTCTAAGCTGCCCAAGCTCAGAAAACTAAGGTGTTTTTGTTTGTTTGCTTTTTATCTCTCTCTCTCTCTCTTTTTTTAAGTAATCTCTACACCTACCGTGGGGCTTGAACTCATGACCCCGAGATCAAGAGTCACATGCCCTTCTGATTGAGCCAGCCAGGTGCCCCTGTTTATCTTTTGTCTTGACCATTCCCTGTCCCTCATCCCACATAACCATTGTCACCAAGTCTTGCTGGTCTACTCCAAAATTTCATGACATTCCCACAGTTGTCCTCTCCCCCAGGGTCTAGTCTTTCACCCTTCACCCCTCTATATTCCCTGCTCTACTCCCCTTTTCAACCCCCCATCAGAGTGCCCTCTTCAAACTGCTATCCTGGCATGTCACACTCTCTAACAGCTTCTCTCTCCTCTCTCTCTCTCTCTCTCTTTTTTTTAAGATCTTACTTTAAAGTAGTCTCTAGACCCAACATGAAGCTCCAGCTCATAACCCTGAGACCACGAGTCATGTGCTACCGCTGAGCCAGCCAGGCAACCCTGAAGATTTCCTCTTACTCCTAAACCTTTATCTTTTTATTTACCTATTTATTTTTAAGTAGGCTCCACACCCAACGTGGGGCTCGAACTCACAGCCCTGAGATCAAGAGTTGCATGCCTCTACTGACTGAGCAGCCAGGGGCCCCTTAACAGCTTCTAAGTAAGCCCGAAGCTTCTCCCCCGTAAATCCCTAATGATCTCGCTCCTGCCCGTTTCCCCAAGACTCACCTTAGGTCCCTTGCTCTTGTCCACCTTTGCCCAAAGCTAACCAATCTGCTTCCATTTCCTGCAATGTCCCCTGCACTCTCTGTCCCTCTGTCTGCAGCTCCCTCTCCCAACTTCTGTACCTGGCTAACTCCACTTAATCCTTCTGCTTGGCCCATCTGGTGTCCCTTCCTTCCAGAAGCCTTCTCTGATAGCTCAGGCTGGGTATCCCCAGCTCCTCCATGGTAGTAGTCATGGCACTGTATTAGGATAGTCTGTCTCCCGTCACTAGATGGTGAGCTCCTTCAGGGAAGAGCCCTCTCTCTGTCACAGGACATCAGAGTAAGCACCCCGTAAATGGAGTGGAATGTCTGAGTCTACTGCAAGAGCCCCTTTGGAGTATTTTTGTTTCTTTTCTTTTCTTTTTTTTTTTTTTAAGATTATTTATTTATTTATTTATTTGAGAGAGCGAAAGCAAGAGACAGAGCACAAGCCAAGGGGGAGGGGCAGAGGGAGAGGGAAAAGCAGACCCATGACCTGAGCCAAAGGCAGACGCTTAACCAGCTGAGCCACCCAGGCGCCCCTGAGTATTTTTCTTTTCCTTCCCACCTCCGATTCCTTCTGCACAAGGTTCTCAGTCTACTCTCTTCATTATCTGCCCCGCCCTCAAAACAAAACGAAACAAAGCACACACTTGAGGGAAAAGTTCTAAGTGAAGCTGGCGTTCGTGGCTCTCAGACCCTGCTGCATACACTCCATTCCCACTCCAACCCCTCCCCACTTCTTGGGCACCTGTGCAGCAGGGCTGTGAGACCCCAGGCTGCTGGAATACTTACGAATCTACGGATCAGTGCTACAGGTCACCCCAGGCCCTTTGTTCCTCCCTCCTCTTTCCACATCGTTCTGGGCCAGCCTACACCTCAGTCTTCTTGGAAATTCCTGCTCAAGCCCTGCCCCTTCTAGGAAGCCTTCTGGCCCCGCGCGATCTCTCCCTCTTTTCTGAATCCTCCGGCGTTTATTAATCTAATCTACATCTTTATTTGTACTTAACCATATGCCACCTTGTGCTGTTCCTTAATTTTTCTTGAGGACGTATTTTTGTTCCAACCAGATTCTTAAGAGCAAAGGTCATTTCTTACGTGACTTTTTACTCTCTTGGATATCAATATCGGGTACGTTACAGGCCCTTAATATATATTTAACGAATCATGGACAAATATAAAATCCAGGGACAACAAGAAACACGTTCAGCTTTTCTGTTCAACATACTGTCAAAAGTAGGGAAGGAAATGGAAGCAAGATTCCTGCCTTATGGGGTTTATGTTCTCTTGAAAGGAGCTAAGACCATCACAAATAAATACCTATTAATACAAATGGCTTACAAAAAAAGCTATAGTTGTAGAGAGAGTTATTTATACAGGGATGTACTTGGTAATTTGGGAAATTGAAGTCCAGAAGGGAGTCTATTCATGCTCCATTCTATTTTCCATATCACACTCCCAGCCTTCTCTGACCGAACCCGTCCGTACCAGAGGCTCTCAAACTTGGGTGAGTATCAGAATTCCCTAGAGGGCTTGCTGAAATGCAGGGCACCACCCCCAAGTTTCCGTTAGTGGGTCTGGGACCCAGCCCAACCATGTACCTTTCTGGCAAGTCTGAATCCTGCCGATTCTGATCCCTGGACTGGGCCATTCTGGAACCTAATCACGGACATTATTGAACATTGTCCTTTGGTGCTTTTTTTTTTTTTTTTTCTGGGGTGCCTGTCTTTTCTTTCAAGCTGACTGCAATCTCCCACAGGGCAGGGGCGATTTTATCATTGTTTTTCTAACTGCCTCCAATCCTAGCACAGTGTTAGACCCAGAGTGTAATTCAATACATCTGTGAAGGCTGGGGAGAAAGAAAACAGGATCCTGAATGGCAAGAATAAAGGCAAAAGAAAATATTTGCATTCTTTCAGGTCTTGGTTAAATTAAAGGAAATAAATAGTCCTAGTATTCATCCTAGTCCCTCCCAAGTAAGGATTTTTTCCCTCAGTGGGACTGAATGATTTTCAACTGGGAAGACTCGTCCGTGAGAACTACACTTCATGACTCAGTCCATTCATTCATTCATCCCAACCCTGCAACAATCAGAATCCGTTTAAACATGATTGAGCAGCACTGCGCAGGATTTATCATATTTGTGACAGGGAAAGCAATCAGTTTGGCAGGGAACAAATGATATTACAGGGCCCAAAGGTGAGTAATTGGCCCTAATGACGTGGAAATAAATTTGAATTCGCATTGGGTAGGCTATATAAATACCTACTGTAGAACTGAATGCCGGGTGCTTTTGGGGGGCAAGTGAGGTGGGAGGGGAGGGGACATGGGAAGGAGAGGGCATTGTTGTCAGCGGCCCCCTCGCAGCTGGTGCTATTCTTTCACTTTCTTCTCCTCCCCAAGTTGAATGACAGTAGGTTAAAGGAACTGCTGAGGCACAGACAATGAGCGAAGAAAGTGGCAATTCACAGCCTATTAACCTTGGATTTTGGAAGTTGTGCCACTCCCATGATTCTCCACTGCAACTGGCTTTAAAATCGCAGCCTGGAAAGATTGGCCTCCGTGCCTGTACTGAGACTTATGCTTTTGGCTCAGACGGGCGAGAATTGGAAGAATTTCCTGGACGTCCTGGAAAGGTAACTCGATTGGAAAAAGACCCCTCGGTGGACCAGAGAGGCCCTAATGCATGGTGGTAGCTACTGATACCTGGGATTTACGTCGTCTTTCCTCTCAAGCGTTCAGAGGCATGGGGACAAGGAGAGCAGTTTTGGTTCAGTGGACATGCATGGAATGTCATTCTGAAGATATTCTGAAAATATTTATTGAGGGCCTGTTCTGCAGTCCTCTGAATGAGCAGTCAAGAATGGAGCAGAGGCTCTGCCCTCGTGGGGCTTGCAGTCTTGAATGTCCTTCTAGGCTGGTTGACCAGCCTTGGTGGTTTGGCCAGCACTGATGGGCTTTCTAGGATATGGGACGCTCAGGGTTAATACCGGGAAAGTCTTGGACAAACCAAAAGGAAGACTCTTACCTGGATCCCACCTTTGCTGGTCATGGCTGCCATTCACGAACTTGGGCTCAAGAGTACATAAATAATAAATGACTCTGCTTGAATCTGTAGAGTTGCACTGTCGAAAGTGGTAGCCACTAGTGGTAGCCACATATGGCTTTGTGCTCTGGAAATATGGGATGTTGAAAGAAGAGTTCGACAGAACCAAGAAAGCTGGGGGTGAGAGGGAGAGGAAGGTGCGCTCTTGACTAGCAACTCCGTTGAAGAGTAGCTTTTGTGGGTAGGAGGGTGAGGGGATTAAAAGTATTTTGGTTTTATTTATTTTATGTTATTTTTTAAAGATTTTTAAAAGAGATTTTGTTTATTTGAGAGAGAGTGAGAGAGCATGCACGGGGGAGAGGTCGAGGGAGAAGGAGAAGCAGACTCCTTGCTAAGTGCAAAGCCCAACTCAGGGCTCCATCCCAGGACCCTGAGATCATGACCTGAGCCCAAGTCAGATGCTTAAGCGACGGAGCCACCCAGGCGCCCCACAGATTTTTTTTTAAAGTAATTTCTACACCCAGTGTGGGGCTCAAACTTAACCCTGAGATCAAGAGTTGCATGTTCCACCAACTGAACGAGCCAGGCACCCCAAAAGTGTTTTGTTTTTAAATCACTTTCAAAGTAGGATGAAGTAAGGGGGAGATGTGAAGAAGATGGTAGCTTGGAGTTGGTGATTTTCTAGCTGAAGAGCTCAGAGTATGGGAATGGCCAAGGAAGAGTGCCTCGGACTGGTCTCGAGCCTGAAGGCATTAACAGAAGGGCAGCAAAGCCCCTGTTCTGGTCCCTTGAGGCCAGGCCTAGTAACAGTCGTGTGGGTCATACATAGTTTTCATGAATCAGGGCACAATCTAGGGTTTGAGGAAGGGAATGGTTATGCATATTTTAGGACAGGAGACCCTGGTGTGTGGACTGGTAGACAGGGTACGTTGGATATGAGGAGGCTATTATACACGTGTATACTGAAATCGTGTTTCAGAAGAATGCATTTTCAGTATTCTAATGAGAAGGTAGGAAAAGCTAATTGTCTGTGCAGAATCTACTTCAGAGTCAAAATTTCAGGAATTTCTCTGTATCCCCTGCTAAAGGTTATATCTACAATGATACCTGTGTTCCCTTACTGCTTTTTCTTTAAGGTGGTTTTTATATTTCCCGTATTTTTCCTTTATCAAAATCCATACTAAAGCACGTGATAACTCCTTCATTATATTGATAAGAGAGATGAGATACAAAAGATATATATTTTTAAAATATTTTATTTATTTATCTGACAGAGAGAGAGAGAGACAGCTAGCGAGAGAGGGAACACAAGGAGGAGGAGTGGGAGAGGAAGAAGCAGGCTCCCAGTGGAGGAGCCTGACGCGGGGCTTGATCCCAGAACGCCGGGATCATGCCCTGAGCCAAAGGCAGATGCTTAACCACTGAGCTACCCAGGCGCACCAGTAAAAGATATTTGTAATGCATTGTACTGCTAGAAAAGAATTAAGAAGAAAGAACAGTAACTGTCTATAAAGCAGGACTCACTTAAAAGAAATCTCTGGCATTCTTTTACCCTCTCTTTCTGGGTTCCTTAATTCCCCACTTCTCCAAACATGTGTCTTCCCAAACAGCTAATGTTGGGCTAAGCTTCCCCAGGCAGAACTCAACTCAGACTCTGTATCTGGTTCAGACTTCCATCTCAACATAGAATCTAACCAGAGTGCAAGAGGTTCTAGAATTTAGACGCCAGTTCATACAGAACCAGATGGTGTCAGGTGTCCATAAGCAACACATTTCCGGTCACTTCAGGGCCCTGGTCCACAGGGAATAATTGTGATCCTGGGGACATTAAAAGCCAGGGACTCTCTGGATGACTAAATGAGGCTTTTAGGAGATCCATCTTTGAAAGGCTTGCACGACGCATGACAGAGAACCAGGGGGGCATCACATAGGCCAGTGTTTCCCAGAACTGTACAGGACAAGATTCACAGCAGAAGAAACACCGGGAGTGCTTGTTCAAAGGCAAATTCCTAAACTCCACCCTCGACCTACTAAAGGAGAATTCTAGGCTAGTGGCCTGGAATCTGCATTTCAAGCAAGTGCCCTAAAGATTCTTGCCTATTCTAAAGTGTAAGAACCTTACATACATTATCAGCACTTCCTCAATTTGTTTCCTTAGACCTTGCTAGAAGTCTGGCTCGCTAATCTCTAATACTTAATTCATGCTAATGTATTAATGATTAATAATGGTTTTAAAACTCTTTCACAGAATTTTCATTTAAAAATAGATCCCTAGATCTTGGAGTGCCTTCTCCCAAAGGGATACATTTTCTTTTCTTTTCAAGAATGTTATTCTAATAGTAGAACTCAAACTACGTAGGCCAATTAACTACCTAAAAGGGCAGCAAATGATCTGTGGTCAACCTTGACCACAGGTTTGAGAAAGGAGATATTTTATTAAGGGCCTCTCTTCACCTAGATAATAATTTGGGCTGTAGATAAATAATAGTTACTTTGGGGGGGTGTGAAGGCCATATCTGTTGGACTTTTAAAATTATGTCAACTATTATAAACATTTAAATTGTGCTTAAATAATATTCTATCACAGTATAAACCCATTTACTAAACCAGCAAAATCAAATAGTTTGGCTGTTTTTTTTTAATTAGTTTTTTTTTAAAGATTTTATTTATTTATTTGACAGAGATAGAGACAGCCAGCGAGAGAGGGAACACAAGCAGGGGAAGTGGGAGAGGAAGAAGCAGGCTCATAGCAGAGGAGCCTGACGTGGGGCTCGATCCCATAACGCCAGGATCACGCCCTGAGCCGAAGGCAGACACCCAACCGCTGTGCCACCCAGGCGCCCCGACTGTTTCTTTATTTAAAAATTGGGATAGGACAAGACAATTTTTAGGCAAAGAAAGTGATTCTATCTTTTTGAAACTCTTCCTTCCTATTCTTCAGCAGGAAAAATCCCTCAATTAGCCAATGGATGGTGCTAGTTCTCGGGAAGAACAAGGTAGTTTTCTTAAGTCCTTATGCCAGCTGTAAATATTGGACCTGTCCTTGGGCCACAACACTGAGAAGTAAGAAGCTTCATCTCTTACCCTTCTCCACTGCACTCCCCATACCCAAGTCCCCAAGAAAGACCATGGCTAAGAGACCAGGGGCTGGGAGTATCACCTACGGAGGATCCTGATCTCAACTACCATCTTGCAAATTTATGTCTCGGCATAAGTGGATGGGAGAATAGATCCACAAACTTATCCCCGTGACTAGACAAACAACTCAATGTCGGGCCCTGATGGTCGCCGGTCAGTTTTCTTTCCATATATCAAAGGTGTAATTTGCAAGGCAACCATATTAGTTGGCTCCAGCTGCCATAACACAGTACCAAAGACTGGGTGGCTTAAACAACAGAAATTTATTTCCCCCATGATCCTGGAAGCTCGAAGTCCAAGGCCAAGGTGTCAATGGAGTTGGTTTCTTCTGAAGCCTCTCTTGTTGGCTTATAAGATGGCCGCCTTCTCTCCTTCCCCTCACGGTCTTCCCTCTTTGTGTGTGTCTGTCCAAATTTCCTGTTTTGTAAGGACCCCAGTCATATTGGATTAGGGCTCAGCCCAATGACCTCATTTTAACTTAATGACCTCTTTAAAGGCCCTCCTTCCAAATACGAACACATTCTGAGGTACTGAGGGGTAGGGCTTCAACAGTTTAATTTTTAGGGGAAGGGGGGACACCGTTCAGTCCATAACAGCAGCCGACAAATACCATTTGTCAGATGAATGTATCTATACTGGTCCTGAGTTTTAGACTCACCATATGAAAATGTCTGGGCTTGTTACACTACTGAAGTATTTCAGTAATTTCTCATTGCGCCCTCCCTTCTTTGGACATTTTGTGAGACAAGTGCTGGCTGGAAAGCAAAATGGAGATCTTTTAAATGCCACTTGTCAAACAGTTTCACTTCCTCTGTAATTGCAAAGGCTTGGTGGGAGCTGACCTATTTGAAAGAACACTCCAGATGCAGAGAATTATTTGTGAACAAAATGATAATTGGCACAGTGCCAAATTCCATTCATTTATTTAAGAAGCAGTTTCTCCACGATGTGATAGATACTTTGCTAGGTAAGTGCTAGGTACTTGGTAAGTGTAAGGACTGATTCTGATCATCTGCGTCTGACACCTGGGAAAGCCTGGCACAGCTGCAGGCATATTGAGGTGGCTGAGAAATCTCCAGGGATCGACTCTGTAGCAACTTCAGAACGTCTAGCCTCCTTCCTCCTGGTTTCTCCTGCCTTCTATATTGAGAGAATCCCAGGGGACCCAGTTTGGGTCCTAGGTTGCTTGGGAGTTATGGATTCCCCTACCAAATGGGACTCCTCTTCAAAAATATTGATCCACGCAGTGTCCAACGCGTAAGCTGTGACTAATGTTTATCCCCTCCCTTCCCACTCCCTCCCTCCCTCCCTCCCTCTCTCTCTCCTTCCCTGCCTTCCTCCTTCCCTTTCTCTAGGTTTCTGATAAGGATGTCTGTTTATATACTATGAGTCTGTGAACACCGCATAAACCATGTCCGTAGTTTATGCACTAAGAATTTACTGCCGTACTAAAAATTTACAACAACATTAACCAAGTTGTATAAAATTGGTATGATCACAGATTACCAAGATTAGTATTGTTTGGTATATAATCATAGAATGTTAGATTTGGAAGGGTCTTCAGGGCACATCTAGGTCAGTTCCTTTTTTCACAAATGAAGTGAGGCGTAGCCAAGTGACTGATCCAAGGTCGCCAAAAGCTGAAACAAACCCTCAAGCCTTCAGATGCCCAGCATAATCTTGCCATTAAGCCACCCTGTGTTAAACAATCAGCCTGGGTTTATAGTTTTTCTCTTGGTATCTGTGTTTATCTAGAATCATAAATGCCCCAAATTCTCTAGATATGAGACACTGTTTGGAAGCCCTTCCTCCCTTGTCTTATGCACATGCACACACGGATACATAAAAACTCTGTCATTTTGTAATAACAAAGGCCAGATTCTGGCAATCCGGGTTCCTTTGCCTTGTCCCAAGTTCTCTGGATTTCCCTTACAGTCAGTCCTTCTCCCCTTTTCCCACCCTGGCTGCTTTTCCTGTGTGAGGACTGTTGGGTTTAAGGCAAAGATGCTCTACACTGATCACTCCCGAGGCCTGGAAGGGTACGCAGAAGGGAGGGGAGCATTGTAAGCACTTACAGGGTACTCTTTGGATGAATGAATGAACCAATGAATGAAGGAACAAATGAAAGTTAGAAGGGGAGGAAAAAAAGGTGAGGGGGCTGACCTGCTGGCTCCTTGGCACCTATGAGTCTCAGGGCTGAGGGATGGGTAAGACAGAGTTTGGAGTTAAGGAATGGGGGGCCTCGTTTGCAACCTGCTCCCACGCTCAAGACCAGAGCGAGACTCCTAGCCGGCCCTCAGTTGAGTAGAGCCCAGAGGCCTCCTCGCTTCCACCTGCAAATGTCTTCCCCCTTCTTCTCCACATTCCTTGCACAAGGGACAAAATTCTTAGTGCTTTGCACAAAATGCACGCTGGGAGGACAGGGTCTGTGTTTAATTTTGCATCCTTAATAAATGTTCAACAAATGTTTTTTTTCAATGAATCCTTGACAATTGAGAGGAAGACAAACATCTGGAAATTAATAATCCACTAAGTTTCAGTCACAGTGTAACTGCTGATGTCTGAATTTTTTCATGTTTTACTGTGTGCGTGTGTGTGCGTGTGTGCGTGCGTGTGTGTAGGATCCGAAAGGGAGAGCGTGCCGGGTTTCTGTAAAGATGTAGGTGACTCTGGGGTTCTAGACACATGAAGGTTTGGGAAAAAACAAGATGAACTTGGCAGACGTTGCAGTTTCGCAGGGCTGGGCTGTGTTTCCGTGCAGTAGCACACGGACGCGTGGAAGCTGTGCGCGGAAGCGGCCGATAGGGAGATCGCCCAGCGCCTTGGGGTGCGCCTCGTGGCTGTGCGGAACGTCAGCTGCGGCACGTCAGCTGCGGCAGTGGGCTTGCGCGTAGCCGCAGGCAGCGGGACGGAGGGATACTTAGGCTGCTGGCCGGTGGGAGGGTGCTGTTCTCCTGGCTGCCCACCGGGGTGCTCGGACCCATCCCAGCACGAAGGACTTCCGCGGTGGGTGTGATCGCCGTCGCTTTTGTGCTGCCCAGAATGTTTTTCTTCCCCTCCTTCTGCTAACCATCTCTGCCCTAGCCCCACACTCATGGTGGGAAAGGAGAGTTTTCTTTCGGGGCTGTCTTCACTGGCCCCACGGAAAAGCCAGAGAGGCCGACCAGAGGAGGACGCGCGAAGATGAATAGAGAGAGAAAGAGAGGGAGGAGGGAGGGTAGGAAGATGGACGTTTTTTGTGGCCCTGAAACTCTGACCCTGGAGTTCCCAGCTAGGTGGACCCAACCCCGTCCCCATCTTTCCGTTTTCATGTGGGCTTCTTTCACTCACAAGAGAAAGTGTCCTGATGAATACGGCTCCTCCCCCTCTATCCCTGCCAACGTCAGGGAGCTGGGTAACCTCCGTGACTCAGTTTCCTCCTAATGATTTCCTGTGGGTTAGTTGATCGCTCCTAAGTTCCTTCCCCCCCCCCCCAAACACAAGAGTACAGTATTATTATAAACAGTAACTTCTATTCTTAGGAACTGCAGGTTTCCCGTCTTGGCTCCTTTACCAGAGTTTCTGAATCAGGGCCAGCTCTCTTTCAATAACACGAGACACAATCTAAGCAGAAAAGTAATGACAGTCCAAAAATTTCAAATTATCCAAAGAACCAGGGACTTTCAGTGACTTATATAAACGAGGTCCACTGGCAACCAGGAGATTTTAAAAAGATCATTTTATTGTATTGGGTTTACACGGTGGCATTTTAGTGAGGCTTGACAAATCAGACCATAAATTCAGGGACAGGAAGCAGTGAATAACAAAAAGAACTAATGTCTCCTTGACATCACTCACTCTTGGGAAGGCTGTTTACTTCTGAGTTTACCTCCTAGTGTGTTTTAAAATACTCTTGCAAATCTCAGTCAGCTTGAAATAGCTGTTCTACCTTCTTTCAATAGAAGCCCCCAACTTCTCAGCACACTGGCTCATAGTTATTTATAAACCTGATGTCAGTCAAAGAGTATTTTTTACATCCCTTCTCCTTACTCCCTTCCCCCCACCTATGAAGACAGACCTATATGGAATTAGAAACTTCACATAAAGTATTCAGTCATTTAGGTAAGAATTGTTGTCAGTCAGCAATCATTTATGAAACATAAATTCATCATGTTGGGTGAAGCATGTCTCCAACACTGTTCCATGGATACAAGCTACTTCTTTTTTTTTGGAAGATTAATTTAATTTAATTTATTTATTTGAGAGAGTGTGCGCGCAAGCGTGAGATGGGCGTGCGAAGGGAGAGGGAGTCTTAAGCAGACTCTGCCCTGAGTGTGGAGCCCCATGTGGGGCTCTGTCCCACTGCCTTGAGATCATGACCCCAACCGAAATCAAGAGTTGGACGCTTAACCAACTGAGCCCCCCTACGCTACGCGCCCCCACAAGCTCTTTCTTTGAAAAAAAGGCCTCTGTGCCTTTTTGAAGTTGAAAAAAGTCCTACGGTAATCAAGTTATTGTTGTGGAGTTAGCAATTTCCACATCTATTTTGTCAAAGCATCCCTTTCTTTCCAGCTAAATTTAGTAACATTTCATGGAATGATGTGTCTTGGATCACATCTTGGAAAACCAGGGAGGTAGCCTACACAAGGGATGTGAAGCCAGGAGCACTGGATTTGATTCCTGGCTCTGTCACCCTACACTGTGTATGACCTTGGGCAGATCACCACCTCTTTATATTTACTTTCCCGTTGGAAGAGTGAGGACGATAATACCGATCTTGATCCTGGTTGTTTTATGGATTAAATGATATTATTACGACCATGCTTTAAAGACTATAAAAAGGTATCATTAGAGATCACAGAGAAATATAAGATTATATTTAAAAATTAATAATGTGCAGGTATAAAGAAAGTTGCCCCAGCAGTTCTTACTCAACAATTGTCTACTTAAGTCTACTTAGGGGCCAGCGCTGAGAGGGGAGCCAGGAAGCACAGTACAAAGGTCAAAGTAAGATTAGAGCATGTTGGATCCAGAAATGTCTTTGGTGATAATTGAATTTAACCCTCTAATTTTATAGATGATGAAGCTGAGGTCCAGAGGGGTCAAATGAATGGCCTAAGGTCACTCAAAAAGTTAATATTAGAAACATCTGATTCCCATCCAGAGATTGGACTCCTTGCCGAGGGCTGTCTCAGTATGAGACAAATCACGGCCCATGAAGTTTTCAATCTAATTAGGAGAGACAAGATATACAAATGACATCATCAGAAAACAAGACAACGTGGAACAAAATTTTAAAGCTCAAAGAATGTGGCTGATTGTAACCATGTGAGGTGATGTGTATGTTAATTAGCTTGACTGTGGTAGTCATTTCAAAATGAATATGCATATCAAAATATCATATTATACACCTTAAATATATACAACTTTTATTTACAAAGAAATGTGGCCGGGGTGCCAGGGTGGTTCAATCAGTTAAGGGTCTGACTTTTGATTTCGGCCCGGGGTTGTGAATTCGGGGTCGTGGGATGTAGCCTCGCGGGCAGCTCTGCACTCAGCAGGAAGTCTGCTGGAGATTCCCTCTCCCTCCGTGCCTCCTCTCAAATAAATAAATAAATGTTTTTTAAAAAGTTGTGGCTGAAGTAATAGGGACAAGTAGAATGCAGGAATGAGTAAGCCAAACAGCCAGGCTGAACTGGAGATAGGACCGTAGCTGGGGGAGAATGTACACGACCGTGTTCGATGTGGCTACCGCAAGAGGGAAAATAGTAGTCCCGAATGGAATTGGAGATGATAGTAAGACCAAATGGCTGGCCATAGTCTAAATAAGTGGACGTTACAGTTTTGGTGAAATATTCAACAGGAAACATTTATTGGACACTTGCAAATTCGATGAAGTCTCTGGAGCTTTGGGTTGGATATGAGAAGTAGGCAACATGGTCTCTGACTATGGAAAGCTTATTTTTTATTTGGAGAGTAGAGGTGGAAACATAAGACAAAACTGGAGAATGTGAGCAAGTAAGTATACAACATAGAGGGGTGAAATACATACCGTTAAGATAGGATTCTGGAGAAGATGAGTCTTGTTGTTTCTTGGGAGAACCATGCGTGTTTTTGGTTTTTGGAAGCATGTGGGATAACCTGTGCCATCCCCTGCATTAAGAGGGAAATTTCAATATGCATATAATATAGGACTATGGATTATTGCTCTGTAATTGGTCTTTATTAACTTACAATCCTTTCCCTGTCAGTTTTTAAAATTTTTTTATAGATTTTATTTGTTTATTTGACAGAAAGAGAGAGAAAGCACAAGCAAAGGGAGAGGGAGAAGCAGGCTCGAACCCTGGGATCATGACCTGAGCGGAAGGCAGATGCTTAACCGACTGAGCCACCCAGGCACCCCTCCCTGCCATTTTTTATTGTAAACTGGATCGTGGACTAGAATGCCTATGTAAATCTGGTCTCCTGTCCAGATTTGAACCCAGAACAGTGAGTGCCTGCTCTTATTTGTGTCTCATGATTTGCTGTCTCTTCCTCTTTCACCTCCTTCACGTTCCCATTCTTCCTAGAGTAGTAGTTAATTGATCTAAGTATACAAGAGCATAGAAGGTCAGATTAAGGAAGCATTTTAGACTCTACCCTGTTAGTCACCATTCCCTCCAGCTAACAGTTCCCAAAGTCCGTTGGACTTTTGACATTTGTAAGTATTTCTCAACCTGTTTTCTGCTCTCCACGGTATTTCCTCTGTCACTGGGGTCAGATCATAACCATTTCTCACCTCATTTATGCAGTACCATTGCAACTGGTCTCGAGGTCTGCCTGCCTCCAGTCTCTTTTCTCCAGTCCTTAATTTCATCTCTCCTACAGGCAGAACTACTTTCCAAAAACGCAAATCTGCTTTATACCTCTAGTGAAAGTCCTTCTAAGGTGCCTTTTAGTGTCCAGGCAAAGTCCAAACTCCTCCGCCTGGCGTACAAAGCCTTTCTGGGCCTGGCTCCTGCTCACCTCTGAGTATTTCGGCTCTAGTGACTCTCAAACAAAAATTGGGTCCTATCCATAAATTTGGTATGTTTTTGGAGTTCTCGTAATTTTTCTTTTTTTCCATGCTGGAGAGTTGCTTGGCTTCCTTCACACGGCTGAACCCCTCAAACCTCATCCCTCAAAACTCCCTAGTTCCTGGTCACCTCTGTTATGGGTTCCCTTTAGCACATTTTCCCCTGTTGCTAATTAGCACTTTTTAGAGGTATTACAATCGACTGTTAAGTCTGCCTTTTGTACTCAGCTGTGTGTTTCTTCACAAAGCACTTTAAGGCTTCTGTCTGTGTCTTCAGGGATGAGAACAGTGCTGGCAGTCTTCTAGAAGCAATGCACCTGGTGAGGATTTCCCTCCATCCTGCCCCCTCTCTACTGCCCTGACTTGAAGGCATCAAGAGGAGTGGTGGTGAGGAGTTAAAATCATCAGGAGAAAGAGTGAATTAGATTTAAAGAAAACACAAAAGAGGAGGAAAAAGAAAGGAAAGGTAATATCTGAATTTGCCAAGGTAGCTGGGGGAAGGATGTCCATTAGGAGACAGTGCCTTCCACAACAGGAAAGGCTTCAAATCGCCAAAAAGGCCGATCTATTTTCCTTTTCAGGCAGAACAACACGAATGGTATCCAAATCTTTTGGAAATGAGCAAATTCCTTCCTTTCCCCTGCCCTCAAGCCTCAACTAGGAGAAGGGTTTTTAGTCTGTGTGTGTGGTGACCTGAAAGTTGGTAGCCCAGCAGGGAAGTTCCCAGGTCTGGGACAGAGAAGCCCAGCCTCAGGGCTAGCTCAGGGAACCAAGAAGAAGCCCACCTTTGTTCTTTAATATTTTGCCTGGGGAATGACAGATCTGACATTAAACCTCCAGAAAACTGGTTAAAACCATAACACTGTGGAGGAGTGCAGACCTCCAGTATACAGGTCGTAATGATCAGAAAATCTTTTGAAAACACCTCGTTGTAACCTAACCATAAAGTCACTTGGGTGGCCAATCCTGAAAAGTGGTCTGTTCTGCTCAGTCCTCCCCCGCAAATGGCACCAGCAAACAAAGTTTTGCAATATTAAGGCACAGAAGGCCATTTATTTTTCTGATTGTGAAATGAATGCAAGACAAAACTGTTCCTTTTGAGAAGGCATTCAGATTTTTTAAAAAGGAAGAGTAATAATTAAAAAGCCTTTGAAAAAGGCATTTTCTTTCATTTACCGAAAGCTTCCTATAACGTGGCTGGTTCTTAGCTAGGTTAATCGTATTACCTAATCCTCCCCATAGGGTCTGGTCATTCCTCATCTGTGATGAGGCCAAAGACGAACTCAGAGAAGCCACCGGTGGCCTTTTAGCAAGGGCTAAGGTGTGATTTGAATCCAGGTCTCTTCCCACCAGTTTCGGAGACCTTTCTAGACCACGGTTACCCCCTGAAACACTGCTGCAAATAAAAATCTAAGGATTGTGTTCCGCGAGTAGTTCTCCTTTCAAGGTAAGGAGAATCCACGCGATGGAAAGGAGAACAAGACATATAGCAATGAGCACGAGGCAGTGTGAGTGACCCCACTTTTCATTTACCCAGAGGGGAGCCTGAGAGGAGATAATTTAAAACACTACTTCTCGGCAGCCACAGTTAAAACAAGGAAATTTACGATGCAGCATGGCTGCGTAGGACTTGACGAAGTTGTTAAGAAGGCGAAGGCCCGAGGAGACAGAGCGGGGCCTTGCTCCTTCCTTCCCATCAGCGATTAAATAACCACAACAGGGGGCAGAGGCAGGTAGAAGGCGGCTCCCGCGTGGCCAGCGCGGGGCATATTCCCCGGCACTTGGCGTTCCAGATGCTTCCCTGCAGTTCGCATGGCCGTTCGGCTCAGTCTCCGTATTCCACTCGTTTTGAAGTTCCGCGTGTGAGCCTCGCTCGCCCGCAGGCACCCCCGGCGCCAGGCACGCCTGAGGGCAGAGCTCGGGCTGGACGTCCCCGGGCGGGTTATCTCGCGCAGGAGGCGGCCGCCTGGGGTGCCCTTCCCGGCCACCCCCGTCGCCCTGCTCGGCCGGCGGGCCGCGTGCCGCGCCAGGAGGTGGCCTTCCAGCGCGTGCGGCTGCGGGGCGCCGGCCGAGGTGACCTCAGCCTACCCCGGGCCCGGCCGCAGCACGCCGTGTGCGAATACGCGAGGCGGTGTCCTGAGCTGACACCGGCTGCGCGGCACAGGCAGCAGGCGCCGCCGATCAACTAGTTCGCACCGAGGATTCCTCTTGGTGCGTGGCCCAGTTTTCCTTAGGACGGGCTCCAACCCCTCTCCGACACCGCCCCCCGCGCCGCCACGCTCCGAGGCCTTCCCCCAGGAAGCCTCGCGTCCCTCCCCCGCCGCTCGGCTCGGGCCGGCGCGCGCGCGATTCCTCGATTCCACAGGCGGTTCGCGCCGCGGGTGGGGGCGGGGCGCCGCCGGGGGAGGGGGGCCGGGGCCCGGGGGCGGGCCGGCGTGGGGAGTTCCTCGCTCGCGGACCACACGCTCCGCGGGCCAATCCCGAGCCAGCCTCTAGCAGTGTCACACGCGGGACACATCCAAGCGTTTGTTGGCAGGGCCCGTGAGGGGGAGGGGGCGAGGAGGAGGGAGGGGAGTTGAGTGACAGGCTTGCGGGGCAGGCTGGGAATTGTAGTTCCCAGCTTCCGTGGCCATAGCCATTTTGTAGTCGGGGGACTACAACTTCCAGAAGATCAAGGGGACCATTCTAAGGTGCCCCGGGAATAGGCGGCTCTCCCCGGGGCCGCGCGTCCTGGGGCACTGGTATCCAGCAGCCCGGCTGCAGGTAGACGCAAGGGCAGCGGCAGGGGCTGGCGTGTGGCGGCTGTGGGGTGAGCGCAAGCTGCGGAAAGGGGGTGAGGTGGAGCGACCGAGCGTGCCATGCATTGGGCTAGGGAGCCTCTCTCAATTCCACTCCTAGGCTTGGCGTGGGAGCGATGCCTGAGGGGTTGCCCGGGAAGGGTTCGTCGAAGCTTCTCGGGTGTCTAGTCGACGGGGCTTGCGGGGGTCCTCCGGACCGGGCCGGGGTCGGTCGGCGCCAGAGTAGGCGGGCGCCTGGTGGCTCAGCTGTGGGAGTTTTCGNCTAGCGTCCTTCGGGGAATTATCCGAGGAGCCCTAACTTGTATAAAAGCAGAGTCCATTTAAAGTTGGGCTGGATAGCCTCTCTCTCATTGGTTAGGGGGCTTGGAAAAAAGAGACTCGGCGAGCCCTCGCTGTGGTGCTGCCGCCGCCGCCGCCGCCGCCGCTGGAGTTGACTCTTCTGCTCGCACTGCTGCTGCAGCACAAACGTGACTTCCAACATTTTTTATTTATCTTTCCCTTTTCTTTTCCAAGATGTAACTACAGATCAGACACTAAGGACCTTCACGTTTCGCTGATGTAGTTTTTGGAGGAAAAAGGGGGGGAGTGAAGGGCGTCGGTTTTTTTTGTGTGTGTGTGTGTGTGTTTCGGGGGAAATTTTCCATTATGAGTGTTTTACTAAAGTGAATTTTTTTTTGTTTGCTTCGTTCGTCTTTGGCTCTTTTTTTTTTTTTTTCCTTCCCAATTTCGGATTTATTTCAAGGCGAATCGGGCTTTGGGGGAAGAGGAAGAAAAGTCGGATTACAAGATCAACCACCACCAACAACAATAAAAACCACCAGGATATTTTTTTGCAAATTTCTGACGGCTTTAAATTCATGAAGCAATTGTCCCCTTTTGCAATCAGCATTTGGATCTCAGAATGAGCAAGGAAAGACCCAAGAGGAATATCATTCAGAAGAAATACGTAAGTGCTCTTAACAACACATCCTTTGACTTGCAGTTTTAAGCAATGGCTGTGAATGTCAAGTTTATAGATAATTCTGCAGCTGAAGGGTTTTAAACACAGCGTCCGATAAGGCTGTTTCTTTCTTTTCTGAAAGAGGGCTTTTCAGGCAAAGTCGTGTCTGCCTAGTTTGGATGAAAAAACAGATTGGTGTAGCGATACCTCAAGTGAATAAATTGACCTCGAATGACACAACCATAATCTAGTTTTAGATGAAAGGCTAGGGATTTTGGTGGAGCTTGGGGGGGTGGGGGCTGCGGTAATGTAACTAAACTGCATTCTCGGGCGGATTTGGCCCCATATTGCACTTTGCATGCAAATGAGCTTGTGTTATTATTATTATTAATGTTATTTGGAAAATCGTGTAACGCGTGTGTGTTGGAAGCCCTTTAAGTTGCAATCGAGGGTCCGATTATGGCGATCTTGTTCCTTGCACTGGCACATCAAATTTAATATATGTGGTCGTTTTGGCTTATTTGGTTCGCAACCTAAACCAGTTGGGAATCATGTTACAGCGAATGCATTTGTTAGGATTGACTTTAATAATGGGACTGGTTTTGTTTAAAAATTCATGGTTTCCAGTTTTAGGGGAAAAAGACATACAATATAGCTAATGTTTTTAAGTAGGTACGTGAATGCATGTGTAAGTGACTACAAATAAATTCTCCCTGTTAACTGGGCTTCTGAAATTGGGTGATTATTCAGAGATTTAAATGGTTTGGAATAGTTAAATTTGTTTTGTGCATAGTACAGCTACGTTTTGATTGGCATGGGGAGTGTTTTTGTTTTGTGTATGGCTTTTTTTTTTTTAAGTTTGGGGGGAGGGAGGGTAGAGGGGGACGGAGGATTAACCAAATATGCACTCGAGTGATCGGTGATTAGCTGCATGCTTTAAATCAAAGAACCCATTTTTTTTTTTTGAAAGCCCAAATGAACATACACTAGGAATAATGCAACGTTATAAGAAACTTTTATTTAACTCGAATCGACAAATTGGTGTTAATATTTTCCCTTTTTGAGCAGTGTGATATGTGTAATGGGAGATGACCTTCGGGGCACTAGTTTTTGTAAAAAAATACATTTAATGAAAAAGCCGAATGCCTCTTCTGGAGGGCTGATTCTAATCTAGGCACGTAAACTTCAACTATGAAAGAAATGCAAGGTTAAATAATCAAGCTCAACTTAAAAAAGCTGTTCCCTAAAGAATTTAAGAATTAAAATACATCCGCATTGCAGAGGGTTGGGTAGAATGCAAAGGACTAGTTTAAACTCGGGCTGTAGAAACTGCATGGAGACAACCTTGTCTTGGAGCGTGGACGCCTTCCCGGGGCACGTCTGATCCGGGTGCAGCCACAAAGCAAATGGGGTAGAACTTGGACAAGAACCGCCTCCGCCGCCCCCACCCCTCCCCCCGACCCCCATCCCAGACCTCGCTAAGTTGGAGAGCCGTGTGGGGTGGGATTTTTTTGTTGCTGGCGGTCAGTGGATTGTGTCGAGTCCGGGCGTCCGGCCGCAAGCCCGTGGCTGGCGGCGGCCGCGGGAGGCAGAGCACGAGTTGACGCCGGGGGAGCGGAGCGGAGCCCGTGTTCCCGACGTGCTCGAGCCGGCAGCAGAGGGGAGGGCGCGCGGGGGTCGCGGCGGGCTGGGCCGGGGCGCGGGCGGGCGCGCGCGCGGCCTGTAGGGGGCGGGCTGTGGGCTCCGGCGCCGGGCTCGGGGCGGCTGGGGCTCCGGCCCCGGCTCGGGGATCGGCGCGCCGGCCGCGGGCGGGCGGGTGGGTGGGTGGGGCGAGGGCGGCGCGGCCTGCTGGGCCCGGGGAAGGGAGGAGGGGCGGCGCGGCGCGCGGTGGGGGGCGGGGGCGTGCCGGGGTGGGGGCGGCGCACAGCTGCAGCGGGCGCCCCCCGCCGCGCGCACGGCCGACCATGGCGGCGGCGGCCCGGCCGGCTCCCCGCGGCCCTGCCCGCCGGCTCCAGTGCAGTCTCGAGAGCAACAGGTTAAGCCGGCGAGACGTCAGCGCGCCCCCTCCCCGCCCCCCGGTTCTCCCCCCGCCTCGCGCCGGCCTCCCCCTCCTCCCTCCGCTCCCCCCCGCCCCCCGCTTCTCCGGGTTCCCGGACGCTCCCGGCCGCGTTCTGTTGTCATTGTGACGTCACAAAGGGACGGGCCCGGGTGGAACCTTCTCCTCCTCCTCCGTGACGTCAAAAGTCAGGCGGGAGGTTCCAGGCGGCCGGGGGAGGAGGGAGCGCGCGGAGGCGGGGGCCGCGGCGGAGCGGGGCTGCGGCGTGGGAGGAGGAAGAGGAGGAGGAGGATGCGATCGGCCTCCGCCTTCCGCCCCGAAACGCTGCGC
This sequence comes from Ursus maritimus, assembly GCF_017311325.1. Lineage (NCBI taxonomy): Eukaryota > Metazoa > Chordata > Mammalia > Carnivora > Ursidae > Ursus > Ursus maritimus. The sequence goes on from NW_024425564.1 coordinate 25,906,124, forward strand.
TTCCCTGCAGGTGAGTGCCTGGGAGCCTTTGGTTCCCCGACTAGGGCTGCGGACCTAGCTCAGGTTCCATTTAGGGGGTGGGGAGCAGGGAGGAGACGCCTCCTTCCTGCAGAAATGTGTTTGGCCTCTTCTGTTTCCAGGTCTGCTGGTGGTGTGCCATTACCACGGTGGTCGCTGTGATCGCTCAGCAACGCTTTTGAGAAAGCGAGGAAACTTTATTCTGGGAAGGCTTTGCTTTGTAGGAGGACTGTGTTGTGGATTTGGGCACTTTGTCACTTGAAGTCGTGTTTGGGGTGCCTTTGGGGGATGTGGCGGGGTGCTTTTCTGGGTGACGCTGTTCAGGAGCAACTGTTGCTCTTTTTGGGAGCTCTGTAATACCGTGGGAGGGGGTGGCGCTCCTCCTTCGTATCTTTTGGGGCCGGGGGGGGGGGGGGTGAGTGGACCAGGGAAGACTCGTCATGGATACGTATTATTCTTGGAAGTGCACGGGACAATTAAGTCAGGGTACTCTGCGCTTAGTACTTCTAGACGGTAGAGCAGGAGGCTTACAATCTGAATCTATTTACAGACTTCTGGGAAACGGAAAAGGTAACACCTAACACCTGTCTTTGCCCCTCACTTTCATCTGGAAGGATCATGCTCGGGACATATGTAAAGCAGTATGCTCTCTCTGTGTCAGGGGGCATCATTCCTCGAGCTGGTGGAAGGCAGCACATTTCCTACAATTGGTCTCAGAAGCCGCAGATGCCTGCCGCGTTGCCATTCAGTTTATTGCCTCCGCAAAGCAGAGTTTGGGGGGTCCGACTGGGGCAGGCTTTGGGAGAGATGATAGTTATATTTTGTATTAAATGGCATCCTTGAGAAACTCATAAATTGTAATGTAGTCCCGTCTTAATTGTGCTGGGCACGACTCCCATCACAATACCTTGAATCACTGAAAACATTTTCTTTCAAAGCCCCAGTCCACTTGGACCATAAAAACAGTTGCATGTCTCTGCTCCATGGATGTTTTCTGCCATTTCCATCACTCCACTGGATGGGTTATTCCTAGGGAGAATAACGAGGATGATATCCAGGCTTCAAAACCATTTGATCTTTGAGGCTTTATAGCAGGTATGAGTTTGAAATTAAGATCTCTGCCACGTGAAGATCCGAGTCATGAAGTGAGCACAAAAACAAATTACCAGTTTGATTTCTAGGCTAGCTCAGGCGGAATTTGTACCACTAGGCTGTAAAGTTTTAAGTATCTAATTTTCTGATGTCAAAGTCATGGTGTGATTAAACAAAACTGGGAAAAGTTCACATTCCAAGGTTCAAAAGCAGGATTTACTATAATTACAATTACATAAAATTATAAAGAAAAAAGGAGAAGTACACCAAAATATAGTGGTAGGATTTACGAGCTTCCCCCATTCCCCCCCCATCTTATACCGTTGGGTTCTTTCACAGTTCTGAAGGAAAAAAAACCCAACAACCTTGTACATGTCATTTAATTGCTATGTTGTTCCTTTCCTTTGCTATTTACGTGGCTTGCTTTCTGCCTCTGTCTAGTACTTTATTCTTTGGCACGTAAGTGTATAGGGCAGGGGCACTTGCGTGGCTGTTATTGTACGGAGAGATTATGGAGGGAAGACTGTCCAGAGTCCAAAGTGTGTACTATAAATTTAAAAAGAGAAAGAAGTTATGTTCCCAAATAATCCAATTTGGGTTACTGTTACTTGCATAATTATCACTTTATTGTAGACAAGAGTCTGACGTGTGTCTTCCCCGGTCATTGGCCCACAGAGCCACCTGGAATGAATTGGTATTCAGATGATATAATGGCTGTCTTATCTCACAGTAGGTCACCCCAGTTCCTCTTGCTGAGCTGGGGACTACTGACTCACTTCCAAGTGCCTTGGAAATAACTCGTGTTAATACATACCCTGCTCCAAAGGTTATTGGAAGTTCTCCCCTTCAGAAAGAGAAAATCTTTTGTTGGGAGTATGTAACTGGTGTCTGTTATGTTCCAAATGGAACTATTTTCCTCCTTTTAGAGACAACACAGACAAGTCATACAAAGCCTAGTACAGTAAAACACTTGGTAAAGGCCAAAGTGGAGTATTTTTTAAGGTTTGCCCTTTATCATGATGTTCTTAAGAACCAGGTTCCTGACGTTTTTATCTAAACGGTTAAAAAGTTTTGCAGTGTAAGAATTTTCGTTTTTGGACCTTTAGTTGCATTGTTTGTTTGTTTTTAAAGAATTTACTTTATGTGTTAAAGATTTTATTAGAGAGAGAGAGAGTGCGAGCGTGTGCGGGCACAGGGAGAGGGAGAGAATCTCCAGCAGACTCCCCGCTGAGTGCAGAGCTCACAACCCTGAGATCATGACCTGCACTGAAACCAAGAGTCAGACGCTTAACCCACTGTGCTACCCAGGTGCCCCAAGAATTTACTTTTAAGTAATTGCTACACCCAAGGTGGGACTCGAACTCACAACCTGATCAAGAGTTGTGTGCTCCAGGGACAGAGCCAGCCAGGTGTCCCTGTTGCATTATTATTATTATTATTATTTTTTTTTTAAAGAATTTATTTATTTGACAGAGTGAGACAGCCAGTGAGAGAGGGAACACAAGCAGGGGGAGTGGGAGAGGAAGCAGCAGGCTCCCAGCAGAGGAGCCTGATGTGGGGCTTGATCCCAGAACGCCGGGATCACGCCCTGAGCCAAAGGCAGACGCTTAACCGCTTAACGACTGAGCCACCCAGGTGCCCCCCCCCTTGCATTATTCTAAACCTGCTGTTAGTGGCCCATCTCTTAAGTCTCCCCAAGGATTACATGACCGCTCTCCTAACCACCTTCTACCTATCCAACCTACTTGTTGGCTGCAGAATATCCTGGCTGGCATACCCCAGCACGACACTCCTGGCCAGTGGGTAGCCCTGGGGTGTGTGTGCGCCTCTGTCCCCTTTGGCTCCCACCCATAGAAGCCTTGCCAAGTGTCAGTTGTTTGTTTCCAAATCTGGTTATTCCAGTTAGACTTATTATTGCAATTACAGTTAAATATTATGTAAACCTTTGAACAAGTGTGGAAAGAGAGTTGGTTTCTTTTTCTTTTTTTTTTTTCAGAGTTCGTTTCTATGAAAACTTTTGACTGTTTTGGGAACGCTTGATAAAAGTGAATTATTAAAAAAAAAAAAAGGCCATTAAATTAGAGGTGGGCCCGCCATTTAAAAGACTTGGGGTAAATCTTAAGGATTGTGTACATGCACTGTTTTGCAAGTTGATTCCCTTTTAAGAACCGAACTTCATTTCTGCCCACACTCCCTTCCCAACAAACACACCAGGAAAGCATAACGTGGAACACTGGAATTCTCAACAAATCTATTACTAAAAGTACACTGAGGTATTTAAGTTAGAATGTCAAAATCTATATGGATTTTAAGGTTTCCAGCCTGACAGACTTTGCAGGAGCTAACCAGCTTCTGGCCCCTATCACCTCTGATTAGAGGGCTTCCATTGTATTTAGCCTTAATCCCCAGGGATTAAAGCAGACTCCCTATCTAGTTCATGCCAGGTAGCACAGGTGACTCAGTTTAGAGTGGTCCTGCCGAGGTAACTTGTATTACTTTTAGAATTAAAAAAACAAAACAAAAAAACAAAAAAAACCCCACCAGTTGTGTCAGTCACTGGGTGGGAGGGGGCAGAAAGATTAGTGATTTTACACCTAATTTATATGGAGTTCAGAAGCTTGTGTCTTGTAATCCAGCAACCTTAATTATTGTGTCTCACGTAGGAAATATTGCTAAAGGTATGTTCCCTTTCAGATCCTTAAACCTATCTGTTAATGGAAAGGAGACAGTTTGAATCTCAGTTTCTAGGTTTCAATCAATTTATCTTTTGTTTCTTTCCATCTCCAGGAGGTAACCTCTGATACCTGCCTCCCTCCTGACCCCCCAAGGTCTCAGGTACTTTTCCAGTTGGCCTCCAGTCTCCCTTTTTCTGGTTCCTTTTGTGCCCGTAAAGCCTTTTCCCTGCTGCCTTATGATCGCAGGCTTCCTTCGTTCCAGGAGGTGGGAGTTCCGATGACTTTGGTATCGCTGTTAATTTGTCTGCTTTTTTTGTAGACCGCATCTGTGTGAGATTTCTCTTATCCTTTTAATCTTTCTTGGGACTTCAGTTAACACTATACCTTCTGCCAGCCTCATGCCTTTTATTTATTTTTAAACATTTTTAAAAAGATTTTTTTTTATTTGAGAGAGAGGGAGCGAGCACGCCCTGTGTGCAAGAGGGAGGGGGAGAGCAGAGGGAGAGGGAGAAGCAGACTCCTCGCAAAGCAGGGCTCTATCCCAGGACCCCGAGGTCATGACCTGAGCCCAAGGCAGACACCCAGGCGCCCCAGCCTCACACAGTAAGGGAGTTTGCCTTCATTGCCGATTCAGAACACAATCAGTGAAAGCAGAGCTACAGCCTGTAGGAAGTGGCAGTGTGGGCTGGATACCCCTGGGCTCCTGGTCAGGAAAAGCTGCCTGCTTCCGGGACGTGCTGTTCCTGTCTCTGCTTGCATGTGGCTTGTGTCTCTTGTTCTCTGAGGATGTCTGGGATCAGAAAGGGTCAGTGTTTTACGGATGTAGATCCTGTCCCACAGGTTGAGGGCTAGGTCCCACCTGAGCGAGCAGTTGGGATGGCATCCTGGGCCTCTCGGGTGTCTGTCTGTGTTTCTTTCCACGTCCACGCTGTTTTTGCAACAGATTTTGCTAGTCTTGTGAGAAACGCTGCCCATCTCTCCTGGGGTTCTCTTTGAAGTTCGAAGAGCTGCGCCAGAAGAGCTTGGATTGTAGAAAACACCGTAGCTGGGCCACACGACACCCACTGCTCCTGAAAGCATCATGAAGAGAAGGCCCAGTCAGTTCAGAAATTACCACCCACGTTTGTTTCCATAGTGAGTTCACACCAGAAGAAGAGGCTGTTGAGTCCATTTTACAAAAAGAAAACCAAGGCAGAGAGACACTGGCCAGAGAGTTAAAGACCACGTTATCTCTTTCCCACTTTTTAGTCCAGCTGAAAGGTAAAATGAATGATCACTGTGGTCTCGAAAAGGGGGAGAAAAGGCCATAAGTGGGGCTCTGGGCAAGCTTTGGAAGAGGTTTTTTGCTCCAGAAAGTTGGGGAAGTTGAGGCAGTTTGTCAGTCTCCTGGAAGCAGAGGAGTGCTTCGTCTCGAGTGCGGGTTTGTGTTTGTTGTTTTTTTAAACACCAGTTGGTGGAGCTAACCCCTTATCCCCAGCCGGCTGTCTCCTTGAGTCCTCATTGGAAAAAGAGCCGAGATCCCAGGACCCCTTGGGACTGGCTGGTTTGTGCTCTGTGTTTTCGGAAGTGTCCCCCCATTCCCTTCTCGGTGGTACCTGAGGCCCGGCTGGGCACACGAGCTCTCCAGGCTTCTGAGAACCTGCTTTCTTCGCAGGGGCTGTGACACAGCGGCTGGATACTTTTTTTTTTTTTTTTTCCTGTCCTTGTATTGTTGCCCCTGGCTTTGCTGCTTAGGGGACTGGGGGGCTCTGGGGAAATCATTTGCCCTCTGTCCTCACCAGGGTCCGGGCCATGCGGGAAACAAAAGGCTGCCCAGATATATTGATGAAGCAGCCTGAGTAATGGGAACATTATATATAATTGCTCACATATTCATAAGATGTAGGAAGGGGTGAGAAAGGGGAACCCTACTGGTTGAAGTTCTTGAGAGCTGTTTTTGAGGGCCAGTGCTGCCTGAGAGGTCTAAATTGGATTTTAAGTTCTAATTTTGTAAGTCTGTCAAGCTCCACCACCCATGAAGAGGAAGGCCAGTGTGCATTGAAATGTCATCACCAGCAGAGTTTAGTTACCAGGAATCCTAGAAGGTTAACAAAATAGCCAGAGTTTTGCCCCTTCATCCTCCCAAGGCGGCTCTTCCCTCACATACCTGTTTTCTCCCATAGAAGCAGGAGTTCTTTTCCAGCACTATTGTTTTTTGGGGGGGGAGGGGGCAGTGAGAGAGGTGGGGGGTGTGTGTGTGTGTGTATGTGTATATGTGTCTGTGTCTGTTTTCCATCAGGAGACCCTCTGGTTTGCTGTGAATGAATGATCCGGGGGAGTGTGGGAGACCTTTTGGGTGTCCTGTTTTATCGTTCTTTTTAAAAAGCTGGGTGGTTCTTTCTCATTTCCTAGGCATGGTTTTGGGGAGGGCAGGATCTGCAATGGTTATCTCTTGGTTCTCATTTCTGCCAGCTGCTAAAGTGTTTGGTGCCTGTGGGGGCAGACACAGGTGCCAGGAGGAAATGAGCAGAGATTAGGACTGAGCATGTGTTTCTTGCATTTATTCCTTCCATAGGTTTGCAGAAGGAGGGCTACTGCACGGATGCTCATTCTGCGAAGCGGCGGTCGGGTGCAGACATGATTAAAACCCAGAGTGCTCTGTGTCTATGCCTTCTAGTACGTGGGCTTCAGTAACGCAGTGCCCCACATTTCATTCACAGGCTCGTTGTGAGTATATAGGGTGCCTCTGTGGTAATGGACAGGATTGGGGATGAGAGCTGAGTATAAGGTTGGGTCCTGCGTTACATGGGCCACGTGACCCTTGGGCACGCCCCGTAACCTCACTGAGCTGCTTCCTCATCTGGAAAACTGGTTGCGTGCACCTCCCGGGCTGGGTACTGGGAGAGCCGGTGAGATTTTTTGATGCGAAAGCACTTTGTAAATTGCATACGCCCGCACAAGTGGTCAAGGTATCATTACACAGTTGGAAATCACCAACCTGGAGACATAGGGCCTGCCGGCAGCCTTCCTAGCTGACTCAGAAATAAACGAGTCAAATGAGTTCTCTACTTTGCCTCTTAATAACCAGATGAGTAGCTTTAGAATAAGTCCATTTTGATGTCCTCTCTTCCCAGCCCCACTCCTGCTCTCTGTATCATCCGGCACTTGACTCCCAAGCACGTCCGGGGGTGACCTGGAGGCACAGAGCTGACAGTGGAGAGGAGAGTGGCCCCGAGTCTGTGCGCAAAGATGTTTCACCCAAGGTGTTTAAACCGGATCTTGGAGCAATAATCCCTGAAATTGAAAATCCGATCATGAGCCTTCATTGGCTCCCTGTGACTCTCAGGATAAATTGAAACCGAGTGTGTCCTCAGCACATCCTGAGAAGCCCTTTTTGGTTTACCCTGGGCCTGTCCTGCCACCTGTTTCGGGGTAGCAGAGCTCACTCAGCCCCTTGGCCTTTGCACGTCCTGGTTCCTCGAGTGGCTTGCCTGAGGAGCCCAGCTGGGCCTTCCGAAGCCTTCCTGGACAGCCTGCCACCCCTGTCCTCCAGGCAGGCAGGGCTAAGCCCCTTTTCTGTGTCAGCCTGACTCCTTACACCTACCTCTGGGCACCGGAGTCCGCGTTTGCCTGCCTCTGACCCTATTAACCCGCCAAGAGGAGGGGCTGCATTTTCTTTCCGTGTGCAGCTGAGGAAGTATTTGTTGAGTTGAAGCTTTTGCAGTAGTCAGATACTACCTAGTTGTGGGAGGGAGTTGGTGTGGGTCTAGCAGAAAAAGATGAACGTAACAAAGCAGAATCTCCTAGCTGAGAAAACAGAGGTGTCTGGTGCCGGAAAGCGACTTGCTTGAGGTCACACGCTTTGTCAGTGACACCGTGACACGGCCAGGGCATGAAATCCAGCCCTCGATGCAGCAGAAGGCTTTCTGTTACTGTTCTTGGGACAAGTTTTTCAGAGGTCCTCCTTCCTTCCAGGTGGATTCTCCGTTATCCATGATAACTGCTGTCACTGAATCATTTTCATGGGAAACTGAAATCCACACGTAAGCCCCGTACCTATGTGCCAAGAGTGTTTGTCCCATTTTGAGAACGACTTTTTGGCTTCATAAGAAGTACTTCACATCGGAGAATTGCAAATGATAAGAACCATTGCAGTTGCATACTGGGCATTCCTGCACTTGTGAAGAGAGAGAGACACACACACACACACGCACGCACACACACACATATAGTTTGACGTGTGTGGGTGCATGCTCCTGAGTGATGTTCTCTTAGATGCTTTTTGCATTTATATCTTATCTCGATTATCAGAATACAACAGTGCATGTTATTTTTAATGGCTGCAGGGCACTTGCTTGGTCTCCACTACAGTTTACTCAACCTGCCTGTTCTCAATGGCCTTTTCAGTTTGCGGCCTGTTGTGCAAAATGATGTGCCCAGTAGGCTTTATCTATATCTTTTCACTTAATTCCAAATTCCTTACAGTGGTATTACTGGCTCAGAAGTGCCCTTTTCTGTGTGTTGTTTTTGGTTTTTGTTTTTTTATTTTAGTAGGCTGCACACCCAGTGTGGAGCCCAGCGCAGGGCTTGAACTCACGACCCTGAGATCAAAACGTGAGCCGCCATCAGGAGTCGCGTGCCACACCCTCTGAGCCACCCAGGAACTCCAGAAGCGCCCCCTGTTTACACTGAGAACCCTGTTACCACCCTGTTTTCTCTGAGAAAGGCTGTACTAATCTACAGTTCCATAGGTAGTACATAGGAGATAAGTGGGTTTGTTTGTTTGTTGGCTATTAAAAACCAATACAGGCCCTGGTAACGCGTAGTAAAGATGTCAGTTGGGTTTTATTTAAGTTTCTGTTTTCTTTCCTTGTCCTCTCTCAGGGCTTTAGAACTGAACGAGATAAGGTAGGTGATATCACTTTGTAAAACAAAATTGCTCTAGGAACACAGCGTGGAATTAGAACGATTGTAGTCGTGAAAGGTGAACAGGGTATGTGTACTGGTACAATTACATATTTCCTGTTTATGAAATGCTTTTTTGGGAGAATTGACATGCTTCGAGACGACCTGGAATCTTACTGTTTTTACATGTAATTTCAGCCTTGTTTGCATGGTTACAAAGGCGCCACTGGGCCCTGGCTTGGCAGACCGTCCAGTTACATACAGCTGATATATTCTGGTTGCTTGCCATGCTCTGGCACTGTGTTAGGTGTTAGGAAAAACGTTATCATCCTTGTTCTCAGAAAATGTATAGTTTAGTTGACAGCAGGGCTGCAAAACATTGGGAAAAGAGCAAGTGGCCTTGGATAGATCACTTGACCGGAGTCTCTGTTCCTTCATCTATAAAATGGGGAGAATTACACCTTTAATCTCAAGGTCATTTTGGAGGAGGCAGAGTCCATGGGAAGTGCTTTATAAAACTGTTACCTAGATTGTGTTATTCTTGTTAAGTCCCCCAGGTCTTTGTGGCTGTCATTCTCTGGCCTCAAGGTTGAAGAGGGAACATAGTGTTTCTGGGTTATCGTCTTTGCTGATTGTAGCATGTCCGGTTGTCTGAGGAAGAGGATAGAAATGAAAATAAGGGGTGCCTGGGTGGCTCAGTCCGTTAAGTGTTCGATGTTTGGTTTTGGCTCAGGTCGTGATCTCAGGGTCTTGGGATTGAGTCCCCGCATCAGCTCCACGCTCAGCAGAGAGTGTGCTTGGGATTCTCTCTCTTCCTCTGCCCTGTTGCCCCCCGCCCCCCAGCCACGTGTGTGCTCTCTTTCTCTCTCTCAAATAAATAAATCTTTAAATAAAAAAAGAAATGAAAATAATGCAGGTGCTCAACACTTTTGTTCTTGCCAAGACTTGCTTTTTCTTCCTAACTTAAGGGAAAAATGCAGCCTGCTCTCTACACTAGACACACTTCTGGATTGTTCAGATGTCGGATTCCCCACCCCCTACCCCGGCGGATGTGGACGAGGTGGTGTATCACAGTGCTGCTGAGAAGAAGCATTACTTTTTGGTGTTTAAAAGAGTGCTTTTGGATAAACCTCTTTTCCTTCCTTTTTAATTCTGTAGTCAAGATGCCCCTTCAGAGATGGGGTAGAACTTGAATGTTTATTGGTTCTACCCAGACTGCCCCCTTTTCCATTCTTGGGCTGCCCAGAGCATTAAGCGCCGTGCATTCTATTTCCGGCTTGTAATAATGTCTTGATGTTAGAGGATGAGGGAGGCAGCGGGAATGGAAGGCATTGCGTAAGGAGCCATGGCCTGGAGCCCCAGTTAAACTGGTAGCACATGGCTTTCCCGTGCCTTGAAGGGCTTTGGTTGTGTTGCCCTGCTGGAGCTGTGTCGGCCACCACACCGCAAAACTTGGTCCCCGCTTGCCACGTGACTCCTTTTTGTAGCGATGATTCCGAGTGGCAAAGGCCAGTTGCCTTTGATGCCACATGAACAGTGGACTTGGTTTCTTAACAGTTTGAAAAGCCTGGAATGTCGGGTGGGGCCCTCTGCAGAGCGATTCCTGTGCATTTATTTAGGAACCGGGCCAAGGAAGCCGTCTTCTTGAGCCTGATGATTTTATTTTATTTTATTTTAAAGATTTTATTTATTTATTTGACAGAGAGACAGCCAGGGAGAGAGGGAACACAAGCAGGGGGAGTGGGAGAGGAAGAAGCAGGCTCCCAGCAGAGGAGCCTGATGCGGGGCTCGATCCCAGGACACCGGGATCACGCCCTGAGCCGAAGGCAGACGCTTAACGACTGCGCCACCCAGGCGCCCCTGAGCCCGATGATTTTAGCATGGTTTTAACATTCAGTTCTGCCAGCCCTGCAGCCTTTTTGCTTGGACTCCTGGTTGGTTGCCCTTTTTTGAGACCTGTTTATTTTACGTATTGACTTATATACCACACCCTCATTCCAAAAAGGATTTAAGGCCATAATGAGCAGTCCTCCTGGGAGCAAATAATTTTTTGCTTTGATCTGACAAAAGTTCACTTTCTAACTGCGAAAAGTGACAACCACATTAAAACACGGGCAGCGAGTCCTTGTCCTTCTCAACCCAGCGGTGTTAGGGCCGAGTAGCTTTTTCCTTTAGTTTTGGAAACTGGAGCTAAAACTTTAATTAAAGGTGAGTTTCGTTAAGTAATATTGGTATTGACACCCTGACAGAACTCTTAATCTGCAGGAATTTTAAAGATGCGTGAAAGTAATCCCCAGTGGTGGTAACATCCTTGAGTGGCAGAGATCAGGTTTCTGTTTAAATGCCAGGACGGTTTATCACTTTTTTCCACAGTGCAGGGGGCCAGGGAGGGTTCTGGACTTAATAATGAACTTCCTTGGGGGGGGGGGGGGGGGGGGGGGGGGTGTGGTGATTGGGAGATGTTCGTGCATGATTCAGCGTCCTGTGTCTTTAAAAATGTTTTCAAATACCCATTCTGTATCCTAATCCTCAAAACTGTTAGGATTCCAAACCATTGTGGTTTAAACTTAGCTGGAATCTGAAAGGTGGCTGACAGAGTGAAAGGAAACCTCCTTTAAATAAGGAACACATTTGGCTTGCCCGATTGTTCCAGAGTCTGGGCTCTGGGCATATCTGAGCCACAGGCCAAGTCTCCTGGTTGAAGAGGTTGGGGAATACTTGTTTCAATCCACTGGCCCGTCTCCCCCCCCCCCCCCCCCCCGCCCGCGCCCCCCCCCCCCCCCCCCCAGCTCAGTCTAAACACCATCAGTGAGTCCTGCAGAAACTCTTGCTGCAGATACGGACTTGGAAAGCCTCATGTTACAACCGCGTTCTTGTCTGGATGAGAAACATGCTCTTTTGTCCTCGTGCTACATCAAAACTCTAATGATGCTATTAAAACGGGTTCTCTTCTGGCCCTGGTAAGCCGGAAAGCATTGGGAGGCCGGGAGCACAGATGTGACTTTGGGGAATATATGAAGCTCAGAAGCGGTGGTCTTTTCTCTCCGAATTCTGCTGGGGGCTCGAATTCAATGATGTGATCCCTGCCCCAGTGCTGACGTGGCCCAAAGGAACCACGTTTTTCAATTCAACCCGTTCTTTCTCACTTCCTTTCTTCCACGGGACTTCCTAAAGTTGTCACCTTCTTTCTTTCCAGAATTTATTGGAGCAGTGGGCAAAAGGCTCTTGGGAGTATAAATAATGATGATTTTAAAAAACAGTTTACCAAGGAAGGCCATTATCTTTGACTCGCGAGAGCTTCTCTGGCCCAACATTGTTTGCTTACAGTTGTCTCATAAAAATGAAGACCTCAGTAGTACCTATTGTAAGAGGAGTCCTTTTACTCTCTTTGTACACAGGGTCATCTCGATAAAGAACAGAACCACCTTGCCTCCGGGCACGAGGGCTTAATGCCTTGGGACAGTCATTATACACACGAGCCTCGAGCCTCCTCGGAAGGCCTTGGATGGTGGTTCATGGTTGCTCCCCCCCACCCCCTCCATCAACAGCAGATAATCCTCCCTGCCGTTGTGGAAAGATCACTAAAGCCGATAAATAATATCTAATTTACTTCTGGAGTCCCCTCCTCTCTGCTTCCTGCCCAATTTACAATCCAAAGATGGCTTTAGAAGTCATCGACAGGGTTTGTCTGAATAGGCACTGGCATTGAGTAAATGTATTTAAATGGTAGACTCCCGTGCTCTTAATTAAAGCCCACAGCAGAACTGGGGGGTGCGGTGGGGGGGGATAGGAAGCCTAAAATTGCAGTTTTTATTTTTTGGGGGAGATTCAAGTTACCCCTCATTGCACTTTTAAGTGTAACTACAGCGTTTTATATAAATATATATATATATATATATATACACACACACACTCTTGGCGCACATTGTTGTCCTTTGCTGCTGTATCTTTAGCAAAAGTGTCAGCCCATTTTAGCCTTTCTTTTTTTAAAACTCTCCTACATCTCCAACTTATTTCAGTTCGTTTGGCAGTTCATCAACTATTTTTCTTTTGGCGTTTCAGTGGTAGTTCATGACGGAAGGCATTTTAAGCATCTCAGTCTTTTCCCTGAGTGATTTTGGATGTGAATGTGATTTTTTTTCCCCCTTAACAATTCAGTGGTTTTTAGTATATTCAGAGTTGTGCAAGCATCACCGCGATCAGTTTTAGAACATTTTCGTCACCCTCCCCAAAAGAAACTCCATATCCATTGCCAGTCACCCCACATTTCATCCCAGTTTCCGTGGTCTCTGGCAGCCACGAATCCACTTTCTGTCTCTCCGGACATTTCGTATACATGGAATTCCTACAATATGTGGCCTTTTGTGACTGGCTTTTTTCACTTAGCGTAACATTTTCAAGGCTCGTGCATGTTGGAGCATGGACCAGTGCTCAGTTCCTTTTTATGACCACGTAGTATTTCATTGTGTGGGCATACCGCCTCTTGCTAAGTCACCGGTCAGCTGACGGGCATCTCAGGTGGTTTTGCTCCTTTTGGTTGTGAATAATGTTGTGCACATTTGTGCACAAGTGTTTGTGGGGGGCGATATGTGCATTTCTCTTGGAAAACCTCCAGGTAGGAAACCTGGCCCATCAAACCCATTCATGACTAGATTCATTTGCTGCTCTTAGTTCAACCTGCTAAGCGGTTCTCAGCTTGTGTCGCTGAGCCACTGCGCGTTCTGTTCCGCTGAGTGCTACGCTGGGCTCTCCCCTTCTGGGGCCCTGGCCTTGCCTTTGGGGACTGGGGTTCTCCGTTTCCTCACTGCCTGACTGCCACTGCTCACTGTGTGTGTTTGCAGACGTTTAAGCTAGATCTATATATGCTCCAGTTAGGTGTGAAAAAAAGCTGGGACTTTGAATTTTACTTTTTGCGGGTGTTTAGGTGTTTTCGGCCGTCGGGGTGGGTCTTTCAGATCTACGTAGAATTTTGGGAGGGGTAGAGTAAAAACCCTGGCTCCTCTCTGGGCGCAGGAAAAAGGTCTAGGAGGAACTGCTGCCCTGCCTTACCTTCAGTTTTGACTTTCTCATGGTTATGTTAACGTTTTTCGGCAAAACCCCTTGGGGCATAGAACCACTGTCTACCTAGCAATTCTCCCCGATTTTCTTGGTCCTTCCAGGCCTGCTTTGCCTAAACAAAAAAAGCGCTGACAAAGCTCTTCATAATGAACTCCTTGAAATGGGAGTTGTTTTAAGGAAGAGGGATGGTGCCGTGTTTTCTTTTGATGTTTCTGATTTGTACCAGATTTATTTTTTCCCAAGTTGGTGTGAAATTGTTGAGATGCTCTTGGTCTCTTCTTTGAGTCAGGAACTTTCTGCTTATTTTTAAGCGTTCAAAGATATTGTGAGGCAAGGGAAGAGAGGTGGCATGGTGGGGGATTCTGAAAAAGTCGGGTGGCCCGAGGGCGTTCCAAAGACTTCTGGGAGGCGCAGAGTGTGTGTCCTCGCTCTTGGACATCTTGCTGTGGATGTCTGCGCCTTACCTCGAGGTTCCTGGTGATAATTGGAAGCCGAAGACCAGTGTGTCTGTCAGCATTTGGAATCTTACTTATTACATAGCGCTTAAGTTTGGTGTCAGCAACATTTCTGATTCATGATGTCAATCATGTTTTTTTCACACCGGTTTTTCTGGTGCAGCTCTCTGTCCCAGATTGACTCTTGTGCCCAGGTCATGGCTTTGGCTTACCCAATGGGGAGCCCCAGCAGATGGCTGCGTTTGGCATTTTTCTCTGTCATGGCCAAACAACCAAGAATTGGCAAGGTTAGATACCTACCTCAATTTAGATAGAAGGTAGGTGTCAGTGAGTGAGTGTGTGAGTGTGCATGTGTGTGTGGGTGTGGGTGTGTGTATGAATATCTAAGAAGGAGCTACTTTTTTTAATCTTTGCATTGTTGAACTGGCAATCTGTGTCCTGTTCTGCCCAGCTGCGTTTGTGTGGCTTACCTATAACCTATCCACATCCTGGTGCCATTTCAAAAGCAAATGCCACATCCCTCCTCCTAAAATTGCTTATTAGAGCTAATTTTAAGAATTGAGTTAGAACTGCCCTCTAATGTAATGCAGAATATTTCCCAATAATGCCTAGGTTAACAATGATAGTCTTGCTGTATTGTGCAAAAAGGGCTTCTGTTCAGACCCAGCTGGGTTTCAGGCTTAATTCATTGCTCTATGGTGGGATCACCACAGCTGCTGTGGGGCCTTTACAAATGCAAAAAAGCTGTCAGTGTTTGTTTCATCAGCTGCATAAGTGATGAGGCCAAGTTGAGGAATCCATTCCAGTGTGGCAGCGTGCAGGCTGTGCCATTATTGTTTACAGAATTAGTGTGTTGGAGCTTTAAAATAGTTGGCACACCGACCGCCCTTTAGAAGCACAAGACTAAGGAACAGGACCAGTTGGTTGTCCTTGTCCTGTTGGCCGGATCCAGCCCAGCCCTTGTCTTGAACAGCCACGGCTCCAGTCTGTGCTGTGGGATTGACCTCCTTTTGGACAAGGTGGGGGGACACTGAATTTCTTGTCCCTTTAGATCCCCACCCCAAGCTTAGGTTGGCGTTCGTTTATTTTTCGTCTGTTACTTAATGGTAATTGAATTTTAGAGCCTTCATCAGCCTCCCCGCCCTAGATAGGTATGGGGTTGGCAGCTGGGTCTTTAGGTAGCTGCGGTAACCTTCTAGGTTCTGCTCTGTGGGATTTATTTTGCCAAGTGATAATGCTTTGGGAATTGCCCTCATTTTCCCCCACAGATACAGAAGTTAAGGCTACTTTTTGGCTGCGGAAAGACTCACCGGACAGGTCCCAGTCCAGCCAATGAGGGGGCGTTCCCTAGGGTCCCTCAGTGGATGCCAGCCCCCTTCTGCAGGGTCCTGGTATAGCCATGGCTGCACGTCTAGTCCCTTTTGGGCTGGGCAAGCCTGTGTTTGGCGACTAAACATGCATACGTGATCTTTCACAGGATAGCGTGTCATTGTCCCAGCTTCCCCTGATTTATTTCTAGCCCCCTTCTCAGCTCCTGGGTCTTTCCAGAAGTCCTGCCTCATGGAAGCTGGAGGGTGGCGGTGGCCAGTCTGTATAGGTTTTAAAAGCAGAGCCTGTCAGGTCTCTTCAGCCACCGGTGATGAATCATGGTGCTTCCTTCCTCCTTGCTGGAGATGTCCCAAAGTGTCTCGCATAGTCATAAAAAGGCTGGCGCGAGGCGCAGGGTCTCCAAATTAAAGGTCAGTACCATTCAGCTTTAGACCTCCACGCACCGTCACATAGGCTCTTCTTCACTCCTTTACGTCTCCACGTTTTATCCTACGCATCCTCTGCAGCGCAGGAGGACGTGTGGGTCCGATGAATTCCCATGTGGTACGTGTACTGATGAAGCAGAGTTTGGGGGGGGGTCCTTGTATGGCCTCCCTTTTTAAAGAGCTCTTTTGAGGGGAGACGATGGACAAGTGTAATTTAACCCTTCCTTGACAGTGAACTTCAACAGAGCAAATACAAAAATAATCAGTTCAGATTTTTAACTGTCTTCACGCGCTCCGGCCAGCCATCACACACACACACACACATACACACACACTCACGCACACACCCTGGAACAGTAGCAGTGAAAAGGGAAGTAGCCTGCAGTGAGCTCGCCGTCCCCTGGGGGGGAGGCTCATTTGTGGGGCCTCATAAGGAAGCAGCAGTGTCACGGTCATTGTTCTCCACCTCTCAGTGCTTGGTTGCACTTGCGGGAACTGTCCGGGGCCCCACCTGTTTCTCTCCTGGCTGGGGTGCTTGTGGTGTATTTCCAGCTTATGGAATGTTGGATCAAAGCCCCTTTTGCTTTTAGGGAAGTCATCCTGAGGCAACAGTGTCGTCTTGTTTTAGTTTGTTTTGAAAGTACTGCGTTCTTCTTGGTGTTTCTAGCAGTTTCGTTGAGTGCCTATCCAAGTGATGGGTGTGGTGCACACGTGCGTGCGCGTGCATGTATGTGTGTTTCTGTTCGTTAATTCAAGTGAATGTTGTCACCTCGGGACCCCTAGGGACCTCAGTCACTCGCCTCCTCGAAAAGTCACTGCTCTCAATCTGGGTGTCGGTGGGCCGCTGAATGCCCGCCCTGCCACTTATGGCTGAGCGCCCCAGAAAGTCCCCGGGCCTCAGCTTAAAGCCAGCCTCCGTGTTCTCCACAGTAAAATGGGTTGCACATGCCTCCCTGAGCAAACGGTAGGTGTTTTAGTATGTGTGCCCCCCACGTGGCAGGCGTGCCCTTCCACCTGCACACCGGTGTGGCTCCAACACGGCTTGGACGGACACGGACATACTGCAGCCTGCTTCGTGGCCAACTGTGAGTTAAGTTGTTCTCTGGCTGTGGGGAGAGAGAGAGCGGGTGAGCTCACCACTCTGCACACATAAAAAATGTGTCCAGAGAGAGCCTGAGCTTCCTGGAGCGTCTTTCTCCTGACCTCAGCGTCCTCCACCCATCGGGGAAAAAAAAAATCTCAGGCTAGCGGGTCACTAGCACCCAACATAGAGGTGAGAGCCTTCACTTTGCCTGCACGGCTGTGGCTCAGAGATGGGCTCGAGGGGAAGCGAAAGGCCTGGGGGTGCCGGTAGCTGGGAAAGGAGCGCCCGAATCCTAAGCGGCTGTCTGGGCATGGCAGGAAGTGCCAGCGAGGGCCCTGCTGCTCCCTGTGGGGGCGTCACCCGTGGAATGGTCCAGGTAGAGCACCGGGCTCAGCATCGGGTTTCCTGGTGAAATGGAGACAGACTCAGAAGGCCCTGGGAACGGACTGTGCTGGTTCTAGTGGTTTCCGGTTGACTCGTTTCAGCCCAGGCTGTTGGAACTGTGGGAGGACAGTTCATTGGCTCTTCTGCCTTCGGGAGTCAGGTGTGAATCAGGAGTAGGCTTTCACCTTGGTTTCATCCCAGAGGACTTCCGAGGGCCTCCTCGCCCATCGTCTGACAGCTCGGTGTCACACTGTGTGTTCGTCTCGATGAGCTGGGAGGTTACTGGGCTGGGTGCATGCTGAACCCCAGAGGGCTGTGTATTTTGCCTACATTCCTGAGGGTGTTGTTGAGTTACTTGGGGGCCATTCATCTGAGGGTTCAACACGGGGCAAGTTAGTTCCACGGACTGCACGTTGACACACACTCCCAGGACGCTGCTGGGTCGGAACCTCTAAGGTCTTCGGCCCCGAGTTGAGGAGGGGAGATGAGTTGTTCGTGCTCTCTGGCCACAGTGGGCGTGTATGAAGCACGGACCGCTCCCCGCTCCACGGTGGACAGTAATGAAACCTTTGCTCCGAAATGCCTGTCCGCTCACTGGAAATTGTGGTAAGAGGTGGCGGCCTCCGCTTTGTTCTTGCCGTGGACATACACCCACGGTGAGTAGGCCCATGTACCCATCACTTGATACAGAAATTTGAAACCAAACCTCTGAACCCTCTCAGACGGCCCGTCTGACCCGAATTCGCTTTTCCGTAAGGGCAGAGCTGGATTTTCCTACATTAAGCGCTCTCACAACACACCCGAAAAGCTCATCTTTGAGCTTTTACTGTTGACAGGGGTTATCTTGGTGCTGCTAATAGGATAGAAACTAAACTAAAAAGTTCATTTGCCCAAACGGATGGTCCTTTGCTACTTCGGAGGGCAGCTTTCCTCCCGGACTTCATGTAGTCCGAGGGAAAGGGTTGCGCCCTCCCCTGTTAACCTTCTTTCCATTATCCAGTTGTGGCAGGATTGACTGTTGTTTTGGGGGCTGGGGGGAGGCCTGGGGAGCTGGGGGTAAGAGAAAGGAGCTGCTAAGAAGTGGTCCTGCCTTATATCCGAACGGACGGGGGGCTTTAGAATGGGGGTAAAATGGGAGGGAGCTGGGGTCCCTGAAGCATGACCGGCCTCCAGAGGCCCCTGGGACTTCACAACAACAAAAAAGGGGAGCTTTTGGCAGAATCTTTCACATGCACACGTCTTCCTCTCCTGCATCCATTCTCCCCTGCTGTTTTGTAAATCTCCCGGTTGGAAATTTTTAACACGGGAGACTTCTTCCTGCGCCTCTCTTGGCAGAAGGCTCACACGCAGCTGCAGAGTCCCCTCCTGCTCGTCCCAGCAGCTCCCATTTAAAAGCATTAGTGGGGGCTACGAAACAAAACACAAACTTGAGGGTTGTTCAGAAGTGCAAGCCAAGTTTAATGAAACTCCAGGAAGTTGGGGGCTCTAACTCTTTTTGTTAAATCTCTTTAAGTCAGGTGCGCACC
This sequence comes from Ursus maritimus, assembly GCF_017311325.1. Lineage (NCBI taxonomy): Eukaryota > Metazoa > Chordata > Mammalia > Carnivora > Ursidae > Ursus > Ursus maritimus. The sequence goes on from NW_024425564.1 coordinate 25,925,054, forward strand.
AGTGGCAGGCAAGGTGGAAAGTGCCAGCGAGGACCCGAGAAGGCCTCCTCCTCTGGTTTGTGTTCGGGGGTTGCCCCAGAGCTTTGTCAAGTGAGGCCATCACCTCGTGGTGGCCTCCAGATGCTTGCTGCTTTGTTAGGTGGCTGCCTCCTTGGAGGAGGAGGAAGAGGGGGAGGAGGAGGAAGAAAAACCTAGAATAGCTTTCTGCCTCCTTCCAACCCAACTTACTAGCCCCACACACCCAGTGCTCTGCCCACAATCACTGGGCTGTGACACTTCAATAAAAAGTGAAGTTTCTTGACTTGACGAGTGGACAACAACTGTCTTCTAACATTGGCTTTTTATTATTTTTTAAAATTTTTTTATCAAAACAGTTTTTTTTCATTTGTATTTTTAAAGTAAGCTCTGTGCCCCATGTGGGGCTTGAATGCGCGTCCTGGAGACCAAGAGTCTCATGCTCCACTGCCTGAGTCAGCCAGGTGCCCCTAGCATGGGCTTTTTAATCTTTTAGTATACTTGGAGGTCTGTCTGAGCACTTTGGGTGGTGGGCTGGTTCCGTGGTCTTGGAGAATATTTTACCCAAGTTCACAAAGAACTATACTTGCTCTGTGGGAGAACATTCTCTTCTATTCTTCAGGCAGTATTTATGTACACCAGAGCCCAGTCAGGATCCAGAAGCAAATTGCTGTCTAGCCAGACCTGGACTGTCCCCAGGAAGGACACTTAAAATTTTTCTCACAGATTGAGAGGATCGGTAAATTTAATCTATCTGGTGACAGGGCCTTAAATTGAGTTTTGCCAGGAGATGGTTTAGCTTCCTCTCAACTTTTGAATTTCTTTCCTGAGTAGTTAAACATAAAAATTGTGTGTGGGGGGGTACCTGGGTGGCACAGCGGTTAAGCGTCTGCCTTCGGCTCAGGGCGTGATCCCGGCGTTGTGGGATCGAGCCCCACATCAGGCTCCTCCGCTATGAGCCTGCTTCTTCCTCTCCCACTCCCCCTGCTTGTGTTCCCTCTCTCTCTGGCTGTCTCTCTCTGTCAAATAAATAAATAAAATCTTAAAAAAAAAATTGTGTGTGGGGCGTTTGTGGTTTTACACATGGAATTTTTATGTAGGGAACCATAGCCTTTCCTTACTGCCTCTGTAGAACCTAGCACTTCTTTTCTAAAGACAAAATGGTTTACTCAGGATCATTCTTGGGTGTTTGGGTATTTGACCCTAACCATTTATTTGAGGTAGTCTGACCGTCTCCTCCTCTCATTTCATTGTTATGAAATTGAGATTTTTAAGGAGCTTAATGGTTTCAAGTCCTGTCAGGCTAATACGTAATAACAGCTAGAACTTGAAACCAGACCCTCAGCTCTGTGGTGACTGCTCTAGACGTGTTGGGCTCTGGGTTGAGTTTTTGCTCTACCGTGAAAAAGCCGCGGGACCTTACCTACAGTTGAGTCTCCTGCGTTTGCAAAGTCAGGGGATACGACTGGAACAGAGTTTCCCTCCGGAATGCTGTAATTTTTGTGTTCTAGACATTGGCAGCTCAACTTCCCTTCCCTTTATTCAGTTTTATTTCCACAAATGTGTACTATCTACTAGGTGTTCTTTGTCCAGTGATGTATTTTTACTTGTGGTGTGGAAGGACATGGGAAGGACACCGAGGATTGAGACCAGATGAGGTTCGGGAGGGTTTTAGGCCAGTGCGAACTCATCAGCCAAGGATCTTGTTAGAAGGGAGCGTCTCATTCAGCAGGTCTGCCTTTCTAACAGGCTCTCAAGAGACGCTCCCACCTCACAGCAAGGGTTTAGGAGTAGCTTTGTGGGGAGTTTGGGTGGTGGTTCTCCTTTCTCCTGCCTCTGTTTCAGCCATAGCACCTTATTCACTGGGGAATTCTCGTAAGATCTCCGCTACCAAAAAAAGTTTGAAAACTGTCATTTTGGGGGATCCCGCTTTCTGAACCAGCAGGAAGGGAAGACCATGTTGCTCATTCTCCCACAGTTGAAAGATTTAAAAGCAGTGGTGGGATGGTAAACCCTAATCAGCATTGCTTGAAAAAAAGCCTTTTTTTGGCCCCGTGTCCTATATGCTCTCCTTTCTGAGGACCATTCTTCAGTTTTTATTCTGGAAGGAAGCCTGGTGTTGTTTCCTTGCAGACAACTAGTTATAATGCACTGTCTGTGTAGTGTTAGGCATTTCCCAAAACTGTGTCAGGTCTCATTTGGTAAACACAGAGCAGTCTCAGGAATTTCTGTGTGGAGCCCTTGCTGTTTTGCTGGTTTCTATCCAGAACTCATCTTGAAAGCTTTTATGTCATTTAAAAGAAGAAAAGTTCTCTACTGGGTCATAGCTACCATCGAGCAAATGCATACCCTGCATAAACGTACAGTATTTTATCTATTCTGGCCTTATGGCATCCCTTGCAGTTGAGGAAACAAGGCTGGGAAGAGGGGCCGGAATTGGGCTCCCCTTCGCGCCCTCCCAGGTGAGGTTTGAATCCTGGTGCCCGGAGGTCATGCAGCTCGAACCCTGGGTTTCAGTTCTGACTCTGGTCATTTACTTACTAATCTCCTAACTCACTCATGGAAACGGAGACACAGATGATCTATAAGATGGGGGTCCTAAGTTTAGCATTCATGTCATTTAATTTGGAATGTCTGCCAGCTTCCTGTGCATTTTATTTTTATTACTACACTTTTATTTATTATTATTGCCATACTGTCACTGAATTTATAAACATTATTTCCCCTCCCAGACACCCTCCCCTCAGCCCCCCAGGAATTGTTTAGAACACATTGTCCCAGGGTGCCTGGGTGGCTCAGTCGGTTAAGCGTCTGCTTTTGGCTCAGGTCATGATCTCAGGGTCCTGGGATCCAGTCCTGCATTGGGCTCCCTGCTCAGCAGGGAGTCTGCTTCTCCCTCTGCCTGCCACTCCCTCCCCCTGCTTGTGCGGGTGCACGCTCTCTCTCTTAAATAAAATAAATAAAATCTTAAAAAAAAAAAACAACACACATTGTTCCTAGTGTCGAAATAGGTTTTTCTCAGATTGAAGGGTATGATGCTAGGTTAGGAGATTCTGTTTCTGTGTTATTGTCAACATACAAAATAAAACCTGGTTAAGGGGCTATTTATGGAGAAGGAAACTGGACGATTCAGAATTGGGGCCTTACCAGATTTTTGCGGGTCTCCATATTTCACTCACTTTATTTTCCGCTGTGTGCGGGGAATTCCTTCTGCCTGGAAACACTGCAGCTTCCTCAAATTAAGAGCGACTGCCTGTCTTGGTCTCCCCCACACTCATGTGCACTGCCGCCCTGAGACTATTTTTAAAAAAATATTTTTCATTTGCTAACAGTATTGAATACATACAGTGGGTTTTCTGTAAACACAGCGACTGGCCAAATGATTAAAGATCTATAAATGGGATGTGTCCTTCTACAGGCGTCCCCACCAGTGTCCCCTCTGGGACATGCTCTTATTTATAAAAGTGAGGAAGTGATCTTCAAGTGATGATGGTACTCTTGTAAAAAACTGTTTTTGGGGGTGCCTGGCTGGCCCAGTCGGTGGAGCGTGCAACTCTTGATCTCGGGCTTGTGAGTTCGAGCCCCACGTTGGGTGTGGAGCCAGTTAAGTGTCCAGCTCTTGATTTCAGCCCAGGTCTTGATCTCATGAGTTCAAGACCCGTGCTGGGCTCCTCCATGCTGGGCGTGGAGCCTACTTTAAATAAATACATAATAAATAAAATAATAAATAAAATCTTAAAAAAAACCCACAACTTTTTAAGGCTGCTTTTTTTTTTAATAATTTTTTATTATGTTACGTTAGTCACCATACAGTAAGGCTGCTTTTTGGAAGCCTGATTTTTAGATATAATGTATATTAGTAGGACCCTGGTTTTGAGTCCTCCAAAGATCAATTAATTTCATTCTTGTGGGGATACTCATTGAAGAACATGTTTTTTCTTTTTTCTTTTTGCCTTTCTGTGTCTCTTCCAAAATATTTCTGACTCTATCGTCTTCCTTTTCTGTCTTTTAAAAAATAGGTTTTTTGGACGTTAAGAAATACTTTACTTTGCATTTTATGAGAATTTTGGGGACGTCCTTACTGTTTTTGCATGCTTTTTTTTTTAAGAGGCGTGTGAGGAAACTGGTGTATTTTTGTCTGTTAACTAGAGAATTATGTGGTTCTATTTTATTTTCATAGAAAAGCTGAACGTTCCTGTGTAGTATTATCTAATATGTTGTTCTGAAGAAACATGTTCTCTTCATAAAACAGGGAGTGTGTGGGAAAAGGGCATTCAGCAGCATGTTGGCTTCTCAGATCCAAATTAATTTGCCTTCGTCCAGATAATTTAACACAGCCTAGTAACTGATGTTTCCAGAGTGGTTTATTAGAGAGTAGCCCAGGAAGTAAGAGGGTGATTTTAGAACTTGAGTTTTTGTGTGTGAAGGGGGTTATTTAGACCAGAGCCAACAGTTTTTTTCTCTCAGTGTTGATCCTTGGCACCTTTAGTCTTTGTTGGGTGTACGAAGGAGATTCTAGAGGTTTTTACAACCCCCTTGGCTGGTCCCCCCCCCCCCATTCCCTGATTGCATCAGTGGGACCCTTGAAAAGCTGTTGACAATGTGATGGTCTAAAGCTCCACCTGCAGTTAGAAGCCGGTCATCCTTCTGGAATGTTCTTTCTATAGGAGGCTGGTACGAGTGTCTGGTCCGAAGGAGGTTTTGGTTAGGTAGGCCTTTCGTTTTGTGGTCTCTGGAGAGGCCACTGGACTGCAAAGAGGTGCCTTCAGGCATCCCTGTTTGTGTGATAGGATTAAAATGGGTTACCTGGGTCTCTGTGACCTGGGGTCACAAGCTCCAGGACCCAGTTGCCGCAGGAGGTGTGCAGACAGCAGGGAAGGGACCTTGAATCTCTCTTGCAAATTGGGCTCAGGATCCAGGACTGGAGAAGGAGAAGCACAGTGCAAGGGGGCAGCAGAGAGGAGGCGGGGTCAGCAGCAAGACAAGGACAAGCTAGGAAACTTGTCCTCACCTAGAAAGAGGTTCTATAGACAGGCCTTTGGCTGTTCGGCGTTTCCTTTCTTCTAAAGGCCCTGTGCACAGCTGAATTGGAAAATTTCCTACACGTACAGCTTCTTCATTAGATACTGATACCGGGTAATTCAAAATCGCTTGTAATTGGAAGCAGCTGCTGTTTCCCAGCTGACGAGGTGTTTGAATCAGATGCTTTGAATTAGCTGGACTTGGATTATTCATATTTTAATTAAAGTCCATTTTATCTCCCCCTCCCCCCAGTCTCTTGCCTCTCCGATGACCAGGATTTTACAGTAATACATTTGAAATTACATGAGCATCCCAGAAGAAAGGCGTAATGTAAGTTCAAGGACTTGCAGTTGATTATGGTCTTGTGTCATTAAATAGTGAATTTAGCTGCAGTTGCCAATTCCCTGCTCTCACCCTCTGAACCTTGCTTCTATCTTGGGGGGAAGATTTCATTCCCTTTAGAAAAGTTGAGACTTTTGTCCCCTTTCCTCCTCTTGGGACACAGGCATATTAGCCTAATTGCTTGTGTCACTGCTGCGGGGAAGGTGCTGCGTGAAATGGGCCGAGCAATTTTCTGCCACTTTTCGTCTAATGGGGTTTGCAAATGAAGCCATGAATAGTGGGGCTTTGGGGCAGTGGGGAAATTTTCTTAGAAGAAAAAAAAAGTTAGCAAGTGCAAGGGTGAGGCCATTTAGTGTTTCTGTATGGATACAGAATGTTCCACAAACAGCTTGCAGGGAAAAACCGACCATCTCAGTTTTCAGGGGGAAGAAAACAAAAGGGGGGGGGAGATTGTCTCCCGGTGCTCTCTCCGTAATGCTAATGATGAAAAGAGGCGAAGCTGGAGGGAAGGAGATAAATGGATGTTTCCTCCCTGTTGAAGGTACCTAACTTGACTAAAGTTTGACTTGACAAATGTTCTAGTTAATTTAATTTTGTGTTAGTCCCTCTCCTCCCCTTGAGTGGCCAATTTTGGCTGACTTGCAGAAAAACCAGGCAGTGCAAATGTGCCTGTTAGAATGCGTAAGCATTCTCCGCTATCTGGCAATTTTAAAAGGGTGCAGGAGACATGAGCTTTGTCCAAAAGGAGTTTCAAGTGTCCCTGGAGAGCAAAAGCATATACCTGTCAGTGCATTTGGGGAATTATGTAAATCAGCGTTGATGTGGCCCATACGATTTGGCGTGTCAAATACCCAGCACAGGGGAGAGACTAAGGAGACAAAGTCTAAGATTGGCTGGCTGGTTTTTGGGGGGGTAGAAGGTGACCACCGAAACAGGGAGATAGTTCATCCAGCCTAGTCCTTCTGTTTTTCTGTCTTCCCAGAGCTTGTCTGAGGGTCTAGAACTAATTGGCAGCCCCTTGACCAGAGAACCCGTCTCTCTCCTGTGCGTATCCTACACTGGGTCAAAGATTCGGAGGCCCCACAGAAGGAAGGTGGGGGTTTTCTTGGCCCACGAACGTGGTCAGGGACTGGCACAGAGACTGGCCTTGGAGGAGACACGGGCTGGAGTGTTGTCTTTCGCGAGGGTCCTTCTGTGTGTCATCCGTGCCCCCTGGAATTTTCCAGTGGCTAATTCAACCCAGAATTGCTGCAGTAGTTTCTTGGTCATAGACCTGGCCCAATTTGGTTGCTTTTTGGGCTTCTCCCCAGGTAACAAGGCCATCAACAGACAAACCCTAGGTATACCTTAAGAGAAACGCATCTGACAGAGCAAAATGCTGTTATCATGTATTTCAGTGGAAAGTTATAGTTCCTTCCGATTTTCAGTTCCTCACGAATGAGTCCTTAGAAGAGGCACTTGGTTACGTTCTCCGCACTGTGGTAACCACCACATTTTGAGTGCTTTTGCCTGTCAGTGAACAGCATTAAGCATTGAAGTAGATGAGCTATGTATATTCTCATACACCTTTGCGAAGCCGGATTTATTCTTTTATTTTTACTTAAGAAAAGACTTGGCTTTAGGGATAAAATTGTGGGGGCTGGAGGTGAAGCCCAGCTTGCTCCATTGTGCTGATATTATTTAATTAATTAATCCGTTTATTTTCCAAGCCAAACTGTATCCAGCTTTATTAAAGATACTTTTCTCCATTGTGCTGATTTTAATAATGAGATGATATTTCTGTCCCCCAAAGGTGTTTCTAGGCTTAGAGATACCGACTCTCTTCTCTCTTCTGGGGAGAGCCCCCACTGTTGCCCGCCAGTCTCCTTCTCAGGATACTCCAATGTAAAAAGGAACTGGTAGTTAAACAGGACTCTTTAATTAAGGTCCAGCAGTCCTCATTTTGCATTTTAAGGTAGCTGTTGGAAATAATAATAAGGTGACATGATGATTTTTATTAATTGCATAGCTGCTGCTGAAGCATTACATTTATTCCATTTTCAAAAATATTTTCAGAAGAAAGACAGGAAAAATTTCTCTGTTCTAGAGCTTATTAATAGATAATCGAGTTTGGAAGAAACCCATCAAGAATTCCATCTAGTTAAGAAAGGCTTGGGGACATTTCAGGGGGAAGTTAGCAAGAACAATATGGATACATGGAGAGAAAGCAGAAACAGCTGCTTTTCTGGGGAAGTGAGCACACTGTTGGCTGTGGCGCAAGCCATAAAAAAATGGAAGGAAAAAAAATGAGCCCCGGTAAGGAATATGAGCTCAGTGAGACCGTAGGGGCTGAATAATGATAATTCAGGTAGGTGCAGTTCAGGAGCTCCTGGGAATTGATTGTAGGAGGAGCAGGTGGGGGGAGAGGTCCCCCAGCTGTAGGAGGAGCCTGCTCTGCGGAGCCCAGACAAGTAGCTGCCGGTGGCCATGGGGAGCTCCGCCACCCACCCTGGGCCTAGCCCCACCCGGGCTGCGGCAGGCCTCATTTTGTCTGGGATTTTCATTTGATGGGACTGGAGGTGGTGAGGGGGTTAAGAGGGAGGAGAGAGGGAAGAAGGGGAGGTGGAGAGGTTGAATATGAATGTTTCTCAGCTAAAAGAGCAGGAAAGTGAGGCAGAGTATAGGGAAGGAATTTTATTTTTTTAAGTTAATTAATTTATTTTTTAAATTTATTTGACAGGGAGCACAAGCAGGGGGAGTGGCAGGCTCCCCACTGAGCAAGGACCCTGGGATCATGACCTGAGCTCAAGGCAGATGCCCAACCAACTGAGCCACCCAGGCGTCCCTAAAGAAGGCGTTTAATTAGAGGATAAAAAAGAATTCCAGAATTAAGAAAAAGAGAGACTACCTTTGGATCTCAAAACTTTTGAGTGTGGGGAAGAATCACCCAGGCCCACCCCACTGAACCAAGCGATGCTGGTCCCACTTAGCATTAGGAGAGGGCACAGCTGGTATTAGAACCTAGCCCTGTGGTGTGCGTTTAGTTACTTACTTTAAAAAGTCTTTTTTGCCTTCTCAGCAAAATATATAGGAGGCCCTGTGGGGGTGGGGGTGGGAGATAGTGAAGGAGGACAGGAAAGAGGGGGAGGGAGTGGCAGGTGTCCAGGCAGAGGAAGGAGAAGCTGTAGGACTGATAGCTGTCTGCCTTAGACACCAGCAAAAAAAAGAAAAGAAAAAAAGTTTACATTTGAACTGGGACTCAGGAAGGAAATGCTTTGAGATCAAGTTTTTTAATTTTTGCGTGAGAAAAACTAATTATTACATACGTATTGATAATGGACATTCTTGATGGACAGTAAGCTCCTGGTCCTCGTTTTTATATCTCCTGACTCACCAGTGCAGGAAGTTCTCTAATGTATATAGACCTAGGATTTCAGTTGTCCGGCCCTAGGAGGTCATGTGCATTTTCAACGTTAAGGAATACGAAGTGGTCTCTGAAATGGTTTGAAATGGTCGAAACACTACACTCCTACCACCAACATCTGCGTCCCATGTGATACACATCCTTGCTAAACTTTGATATTCTCAATTTTTTTTTGATTTTTGTGCATCTGACTTGTAATGCATATGGATTCACGTGGGGAACTTCATGGTACAGCATACTTTCTATTGTTAGTGATATTCTGGGGTCACGGATGTGTCCAGGTGTCTTGCTCTTCATCTCTCTTCTTGCTAATTTATAAAAGCCTTTACACCACTTGTATTTTAACTCCGTTGTCACTTCCCTTGGCTCTCCCAGCCCGACTGTCTTGTCCTGAAATGACACCATTATTTCCTGCGCTTGGGTGGATTGGTCACGTGGATAAGGTGCTACCCTCCAATCTCCTTACTGTTGGAAATTTTTTTTTTTAACATTTTATTTATTTGAGAGAGAGAGTGCAGAGAGCGCGCCAGTGAACATAAGCGGGGGAGGGGCAGACAGAGGGAGAGGGAGAAGCAGACTCCCCACGGAGCAAGGAGCCTGACATCATGACCTGAGCCAAAGGCAGGCACTTAACTGGCTGAACCTCCCAGGTGCCCCAGGTGTTGGAGATTGTTAAAAAAAAAAGTGAGACTTTTCTGTTCAAATCTTCCATACCTCTCCTTGCTTATGGGATAAAATCTAAACTGGAAGCATTACCTTAAAACCTTTTATTAGATCCGTACCTCGTCTCCTCCCAGACATTCCTGTTCATTTTCTGTCTTTGCTGTCAAGGTCATGGTCCTTTAAGACTGTGGTCCTGTGGCCCGTGTCCTTGTTCCATTTCACTGCCAGTGACCCTCTGACTCCCCCTTCAAGTCTGAGCATCACCGAGCTCTGTGTGCCCGCTCCGCGCTGTTGGTATCACCAGAGAGCCTCCACCATGTGCTGGGCACCTGGCCTTGTTCTGGGAGAGCGGCACGAACAGAGGTACGGGGTCGTGTCGACAGGCACATACATACCTGTATGGTTCATCTTTGGGTCTCCTGGCACTTGGCAGACAGACAGTAAATGTTGTTACCCTGATTTCCATATTCACCTGCGGCTCATCCGGATGAATGTGATTAAGTCCCTTTCCCTGGTGTTTTATATTAGGAAGAATGTCACGTCGAGCGGTGGAAGGAGTGGTGTGATGTGCACGGGACACTCGTGGCCTAGACTCCAAGATTAACTTCCTGTTGTGTGTGTGTGTCTCACCCAGGGTCTACTCCCTCCACGCCCCCCCAAATCTGTGACTTTGGAAAATTTGGAACGGTGCTCTTGGTTATCCATTAAAAGAGGATAAAAATAAACACGCTGTTGCTCCTGTTGCCGCCCTTCAGTGGTAATAAAAAAAATAATTTCAATGACTTCGGCTTTTTTCTGCCAAAGTAAACGTTGGCTCTCTTTCAGCTGTAGTAACGTAGCTTCTCTCAATTTGTTCGAGTTACGCTAAAGCAGGGCCAAGTTGAGAAATTAGTTTCTCGGTTTTTTCCCTTCCAATTTAGAAAAAAAAATTAGATTTTGGATACTCTTGTTCCTATAATCTTTTTCCCGGTTCTCTCCTCCTCCTGCATTAAAAAAAGATGATGACGAACTGGCTAAGTTGTCAGTGGAACAGCGAGGTCTGATTCTTAACGGTATTTCTAGGAGGTGGTGTTGGGGATAATCCTCGCAGGTCATCGCGCCCTGTATTGAAGGTCACCTGGTACGTTTCTTCTGAACTGTAAGATGGTAGGTCAAGGGCCATATAATCTTTCAACGTGTGATTTTTGCCCTTCTGCAATACAAGTTCTTTACTAGCTTGGAAATCCAAGCAGCGTCAAGTTATGCCGCAGTGTAAGCAAGCGCCAACTCCGAGCCCTTCGAAAGCCTGATTTGGGGGTATGTTAGTTTTGGGTGTGTCAGGGTTTGTTTTGGGGGAATGTGGGAGGGCTGAATGTAATGTGCCTTTGGGAAGCAGCTTCTAGTCAAGACTGCCCAAAGGAGTGGTTGGGCAGGTGGGCCACGAGCCCCTTGTACAGTAAGTAATGGTTTGGTCAGGTGACCTCCAAAGAAAGCCATTTTGGGTTTGTCCCAGATGATCTTTCACTCTTCACTGCCTTTCGGTTCACAGGATGCCATTAAGATACAACTTTGTGTCCAAGAGAAAAAGAACGTGAATGCATCGTGGCATACAAAATTCAATTTAATTTTTGAATTTTGAAAAAAATGTCAGGAACAAATTCAGGAACCTTCAGAGCAGAATATGAAATTCCTCTATATTTCCCCTATACTCCTATTAAGTTTACTTTCTATATATTTACATGCATATTTACGCAGACGTACATAGTCTTTTTTCTAAGATTTGAGAGAGAGAGAGCGTGCGTGCACACAGCAGGGGGAGGGGCAGAGAGAGAGGGAGAAGCAGACTCCCCGCTGAGCAGGGAGCCCCAATGTGGGGCTTGATGCCAGGACCTTGGGGTCATGACCTGAGTCGAAGGCAGGTGATTAACTGACTGAGCCACTCAGGCGCCCCGTCCGTCCGTCCGTCCGTCCTTCCTTCCTTCCTTCTCTTTCTTTTTTTTTAAAGATTTTATTTATTTATTTGACAGAGAGAGACAGCCAGCGAGAGAGGGAACACAAGCAGGGGGAGTGGGAGAGGAAGAAGCAGGCTCATAGCGGAGGAGCCTGATGTGGGACTCGATCCCACAATGCCAGGATCACGCCCTGAGCCTAAGGCAGACGCTTAACCGCTGTGCCACCCAGGCGCCCCCCTTCCTTCCTTTTCTTTTGCTTGTTTTATATAAATGAAATGGGTCATGTTGTATGATTCAGCGTTTTCTCACGTAACCATGTCTTGAAGATCTTCCCATGCCACTCTCGGTAAAGCGGCACTGTGTCCCACAGGACCCGTATCCTGTCACTTCCCTGAGCGCTTCCTCATGGCTCCCTTCCTTGAGGACTGCCTGCTGGCACTTAGGAGCCACTCCACAGAATTGAGGTTGTTTCCACTGTTTTGTTTACTTAGAAACAAATTTCTTTCCGGACATCTTTCACACGTGTGGGCATATTGGCGTAGGATTCAGTTGGAAGTACCATGTCCAAGGGTATGTGCTCAGTTTTTATAGCAGGAAGAGCTTTTTCCGTCCAAAGAGGTTTACCCAGCTTGCATCCCACCAGCAGTGTAGGGCAGCGTTTCCCTCCTTGCCAGCACTTGGTATTACAAAGCTGCTTTGGTTTTTGCTTAACGAATGAACACGGCTCATCACTGTTGTATAATTTGAATCTGTCTCTATTGTGTGTTCTTCGTTGGTCTGTTGGCCATCCATATTTCTTCGTTCATGACCTTTGCCCATTTTTATAAAAGATTTTATTTATTCTAGAGAGGGGTGAGGAGGGGCAGAGGGAGAGGAAGAGAGGGAATCTCAAGCAGACTGCTCGCTGAGCTCGGAGCCAGACTCGATCCCACGACCCTGAGATCATGACCTGAGACGATGACCTGAGACCCTGAGGTCATGACCTGAGACGTAATCAAGAGTTGGGCGCTTCACTGACTGAGCCAGACCCAGACCTTTGCCCATTTTTATATTGGTTTGTGTTTTTCTTACTTTTTCTTGTTACAGTTCTTAATGTTCTGAATGTTTCCTAAACCCATTTACAAATATTTTCTCCTACTCTGTCCTTTATCGTTTCATGGTTTTCAAAGTGCTTTCCCTCTTACAGAAAGTTTAAAATTTTTCTGTAGTCCAGTTTGGTTTTCCTTTATGGGTTTTGTGTCCTGCTTAGGAATGCTTTTCTGACCTCAAGAATATGAAAATATTCTCTAAGAAATTTTCTCTGTTACTTCCCACCTAGTTAATATCACCCTCCAATTTTTGAATCCTGTCTGCACTCCACATCAACCACTAAAATGGTATGAAACCTCAGCTCTCTGGAATCTTCTGGTCATGACTTCTGACAGCCACATGTTATGGATACCTTAGGGTTGATCCCCTCATCTATGTACAAAAGGCTTAAAATGTACTTTTAATTTTACTTATTTATTTACTTGTAAAACTACTTTCTATTTTACTTTATTTTTAAGTAGACTCCATACCCAGTGCGGGGCTCAAAATCACGACCCCAAGATCACATGATCTACTGACTGAGACAGCCTGGCGCCCCTAAAATGTACTTTTTAGAGTCTTGGTACTCAATTATTATCATGACCACCATTATCTTGTACTAAATGATGTATTATGTTCCTGTTGGATATAGGCGAAAGCATGTATTGCATTAGAATTTCCGGATTCGAAATCTACTTAAATATGTAAAAACATGCGTAAATTGTTTTCTTTTTTTTTTTTTTAAAGATTTTATTTATTTATTTTAGAGAGAGTGAGCAAGAGAGAGCACGAGCAGAGGTATAGGGCAGAAGAAATGGGAGAAGCAGGCTCCTCCTTGAGCAGGGAGCCTGACGCGGGGCTTGATCCCAGGACCATGAGATCATGACCCTAGCCGAAGGCAGATACTTCACCGACTGAGCCACCCAGGCGCCCCTCTTTCAGTTTTACGGTCTTGAAAAGGAAAGGATGAAACAGGGAATGAGATAAAGGGGTGGCACTTGTGGTATCACTGTGTCACGTACACGGAAGGTAGACAGTTCGGACCTGGCCTCTGACGGAACAGCCCTCCTTGCTGGCACACCTGGGCGGGTCACTCACTTCCAGGACCAGCTGTGAACCCTGTGCCTGGTCTGCACTCAGTGCGGCTTGCCTTCGTTGTACCTGTTTGCTAACCAAGTTTTCTTTTGAAGGGCAGAACTGCTTTAAAACCATTTTAGAACAATTGCTTTCAACTTGTGTGGTGTTTTTTTTCCTTAACTCAAGTTTTTCCTGAAAGTTTTTTTTGACACTTGCCACTTAACCATTGGCATGGTGTATGTCTCCGAACGTCTATTTTTGTGACATCATGAATTATAATATGGAAATCAGTTAACTAGGCTATGACTGTAAAGTCGAGCTAAAAAAGCCCCTGATTATGGACCTGGGCCTCTGTGATAAGTAAGATGTCACTGCTTTTGTGCGTGAACTCAGAAATTGCTTTTTGACGCCCCGGAGACCTTTTGTTTGTTTTCTACTTCCCTACCATATTTCCTAATAAGTGAGGTTATAGGATAACTGAATTCTAGAAAAAAAGGCAGCGTCTTTTGTTTCCTAACCTTTTGCCTCCATAAAATTCATATTGCACTAGAACAATCCGAAAAGCCTTTGGAATCTCTTGTAAAGGAATTTTTGCAGAGATCAACATGCATTATGTATCAGACTTCTATATTAAAACCCACTTGATGAAAGCACAGCAGATTTGCGCCGCTTGACTCAGCAACCGGCAACTTCCAAAGTAGAGAGCTAGGATAATTCTTTATATATTGGTTATGCTAAGTTTGGTGATGCTTCGTTTTCTAAATGCGTTCCCTTCCTAGCACAACCCACCAGAAGCTTTCCTGGGAAGCTTTCCTGTCCCAGCTGGTGCTTCCCTGTACTCACCCGCCTTATCTTTGCTGCCTGTCCCTTTGTCCTTTGCCCGTCTTCCAGATAGCAGAGAAAGTGATCCTGTTCCAGCCTTAAAACCCTCCCCGGGTCTCCCCTTGCTCTCAGCAGGAGTGGGCATTCTGACCCATGGCTGTGGGCTCCTGTTGAAGCTGCGTCTATTACCAACCCCCCCCCCCCCAAGTCCAGAAAATCCTCTTCAGCCCTTCTTGTTTTCTTTCTTATTCTTGTTCTCCGTTCAACATGTCCTTTTCTTTATCTGGAAGGTACTTGAACCTTTTGCAGTCTGGTGAAGTCTGTTGCCCTTTTTGTTACAGTGTTTCCGATTTAAAGTAAAATACTCAGGATTACAAAGGGAACCCATTACCTTGAAATACAGCCATCAGAATACTGAAGAGCAAATTTGTGATGTGGCAGTAGGGGCTTCTGAATCCCCTGTTAAATAGCAAGCCCTCACTGGGAGGGGAGGGCGTCTGATCATTGTAATTTCAGAGCGATGATAGCGAATGGTGTTTCATGCTCTCTGCAACCACTGTAATGGGATACAAAGATATTTATGATTTTTTTTGGATCTCAAACTCACAGGTTCTTTGGTGTACTGCCTACATTCATAGTTGGAGGAAATGCTAAGTTTCTGTAAGAGGTTAACAAAAACGGAGATGGAACTGTTCACTTAACCCAGGTTCCCAGACTTCAGGGCTCCATGAATCTTCTTGAACACCCTGGGCTCCTATCTTTTCCTCCTGCAGCTGTGCCCTGTGCCCAGAGCTCTCTTCGTTCCACTGTTCCCCAGCCTCAGCTTAAATGTCATTTCCTCAAGGTGGCCTTTCTAGGTCAGGAGCCTGTGATTGCGTGGCAGCACCCTCTCCTTATCTGCAGCCCTTTGAATCATGGACATGTACGGGATGATCTGTAGGGTACCTGCTTGCCATGGGGGGGCTCTGTGGCTGTGAGAGCTTTGGGGATGCAGTGACTGTCCACCCATCGGTCCCCAGTGCCTAGTGCAATGTCATAGGCACTTGTTAAACACTGACCTCACCGATGACCTTGAGAGCACCGTGAGAAGCAGGAGCAAACCATGTGAGAAGAGCTCAGGGAGCGTGACAGTCCCAGGCAGTGGCTCTCGGGGCCATGAGCGAGGCAGGTGGGTGGGTGAGGTGAGAGATGAAGTAGAACATAGCCCGGAAGGAATGCAGACGTGTTATTTCTTTGTCTGGGATGTAAGCCCCACACACCCTATACACAGATGTTCGTAAAAACACAGATGTCTGTGCGTGTGTGGTCGTAGATGTTACATGAACACACGGCAATAGTCCCACTGCCTTGCACTGCCTGGCATCTAGTAGGTGCTTGGTGTCTATTAAATGTATGACTGCGTAACCTAACTTGGGCCATGGCTTGCTCATCTGCAAAATTGAGGGGGCTTCCTCCTAAGGTCCTTTCTAGATCTCCCTAAGCTTATTCTCTCCCTTATCGTAGGGCATTAAGTAGGCCCTCTGGGGTTATAAAGGTGAGTAATTCAGGTTTTGCTTGTGCAGGGGGTAGGAAGGGAAGCATGGGTCCTGAAGCAGCTAGTGCAGAGGGGAGGAGAACGTCCTCAGAGCCATTTGGATGCTGGTTGCCCTGGGCCTCTGGCCTCTGATTTTATCCTGAGGTCCCCTTTTCTTATTAAGGAGCAGTATGCGATGATAGTGGGCCTTAGGCTGAGGGTTGGGAACACAGAGCTAGGGTTGATGGTCCCAAGCCCTGGAGGGAGGAGAGAGGCCCGAGAGAGATGTCACTGGGGCAGTTCTGATGGCGGACAAGTGGTCTCACAAAGAAACCATCCCGACGGGTTGGTGAAACTCAGTTACCATTTCTGTCTGACGAGGTGGCACTTGAGCTGGGCCTTTAAGAAGTGATGGCGATTTCCTCCTGCTGCAGACTGAGTCTGAGGCCGAGGATGCAGGTGATCTAGAAGATTAAGAAGGAGCAGTTTTGTGCATGGTATCTTTAGGAAGATGAATCTGGTGTGCTTCTTGGGGGGGAACACTCTAGAAAGAATTTCTTTTAGTTTGTTTTAATGCCAGTTTTTTCCCTACTCTTACATATTTTATTTTATTTCATTTAAAAAGTTGTATTTTTTTAAGTAATCTCGACACCCAACGTGGGGCTTGAACTCACAACTCCGAGATCGAGTCACATGTTCTTCCGACTGAGCCAGCCAGGCGCCCCCCCTCACCTATTTTAAAAACTTGACTTAATTGGGACCAGAAACTGAATGTACTGCATTAGTTGTGGGGGGGGGGGAACAACCCAGATAAATCTATAAGCCAGTGAATCATTTATCTTTATGGAAAGAGGGAGGGAGAAGATTCTTTTTTTTTTTAAAGATTTTATTTATTTATTTGACAGAGATAGAGACAGCCAGCGAGAGAGGGAACACAAGCAGGGGGAGTGGGAGAGGAAGAAGCAGTCTCCCAGCAGAGGAGCCTGATGTGGGGCTTGATCCCATAACGCCAGGATCACGCCCTGAGCCAAAGGCAGACGCCCAACCGCTGTGCCACCCAGGTGCCCGGGAGGGAGAAGATTCTTAATTTTTAATCATGTTAATTTTGATTTTAATCAATAAAAATCCATAGTTTTGCCTGTAGCCACATTCGCAAACATCTGTCGGTATATAATTTACATACAAACACACCGATTCCGAGTATATGGTTCCTCGAGTTTTGATAGTTCTCTATCCCTTCATGTAACTCTCAGCAAATGATAGTGTATTTTCATCGCTCTGAAAGTATTCCCTTCACGCCCTCTATCGTTGCTCGATCCCCCTCCAGCCTCTGCTTTGATTTCTGTCCCCAAAGGGGAGCGGTGCCTGTTCTTCCCCGCTTGATCTTCGCAGAGTCATTGGCGGCGGTGTATTCCTCAGGGGCTCGGTCCTTTTTATTGCTGAATAATGTCGCATCGTGTGGATACAATGCAGTTTGTGTCCTTGCTGGCCGGTGGACTCTGGGTCGTTTCCCGTTTCTGGCTCTTAGTTGCGGTGCACATTTTGAGTTCAAGGTTGTGTGGAATCAAAGGTTTTCATTTCTCAGGGGTAAATCCTGGGGTGTGTCCCTGGGTCACGAAGCCAAGTGTATGTTTCACTTCCGACAAACCCGTGGCCCAGTTTTGTAAAGTGCTCGGCGCCATCTTGCACCCCGGAATGTTCCAGCTGCTCCACGTCCCTGTCAGCTTGAATGTTGGTCCCTCTTAAGCGCTTTCCTGAAATGGTTAGTAGTAGCCTTAGTATCTGGCCAGACTTGAAGCTCATGTGATGAACAGTTGGTTTTCAAAGACGCTGAGAAAGGTTTGAAAAGTTCACTTCAGATTGAGCTTGTAGAGTTCCTGAGTGACATCTTGGTGAAAGTGTTTGCCTTCTCTTGGGTTGGACGTGCACGTTCATTCACCTTCTCGAAGTTTTGACTCTCCTGCTAAAAAAAGACAAAACCCCTCACTTTTCACATGTGGTATGTCTTTGTATTGAGTGAAGCAGCTCTAAGTGACTTAAATGGTCTGGTTTCTCAGCCTGCATCGGACTTGAAGTAAAAGTTAAGAAGGGGAATTTCTTGGACCAAAGGAGGAGGGAGCACTGACCCTCAAATGAAGGGACATAGCAGAGCCCGTGACACCCCAAGTCACAGTGGTATGTAGCAGTGCGCTGAATAGGCAACTGGACCTCCCAGCTCAGGGGTGGGATACCGCCTTCCTGTGTAATTCACACATGCATGTTTTAAAGCAATGTTTTTTTCTCAAGTGGTAACAGAGAAACCACAGAAAAAAGCAGAAAAGAAGCGATTCCTCGCTCCAAGACCCCACGTAACCCCTGTCAACATTTAATTTTTCTTTTTACAGCCATTCTGGCCCTTCATGCAAATATTTTTGTAATACTGTATGTGAATTTTGTTTCCCACTAGGTATTATCATGAGCATTGCCTTACGTTATTACCTGTTTTCTAGAATAATGATTTTTTTTTCCTACCCCACTTCATTGCCAACTCTGCCTTTTCTGAAACAACCCCTTCACTTCAGATTTTCATAATGAGTGAATCTTTTTAGGTCTTCCCTCGGTTTCCTACTCCTGTGCGATGCAAATTCTTTTTCTGTTTGTTCTTTCTTTTTCCATAATAACAATTTTAATGGGCATGTATCTGTTCAGTGAATGTACAACCCAGGTGACTTTTTTTTTTTTTTAAAGCCATTCCACTGTATTTAAAGATTTTAAATTGCTTTGAATTTTGGTGATACTGTCCAAGTATAACCATCTTAAGTATCTTAAGCTTTTTGTTTCCTTTAGGGTAGATTACCAAATACAGACTGCCTGGGTCAGTGGAAGTGGGCATCTTAAAGCCTCTTGTATTTAGTGATTCACCAGAAATATACCGCTGCTCCCCCAAAAGGTTTAGTGAGGGTGCTTGGATCACTGTGGCATCCCAGAGCCCACTGGAATATTTAAATATTGAAACTGTGAAATCCAGAGTCACCTGAAAGCTTAAGTTGTAGTATTTTCTTAATTCAAGATAGGACACCATTCTAGAAAGATTTTTGTGTATAGTTCGTCAGAATGCACTCAGGACTGTTGTTTGCCTTCAAGCTTTGAGAACTGTTTGCCTTTTGAAAGCTATGTATCCCTAAAATAATCGAAGAAACTGACCAGTTAAAGGAAGGTTACCCGGGTAGCTCTAGGCTTGTCCAGATGCCCGAGGTTTTGAAGGGCCTCACAGAAAGGAGATACCTTTCCCTGCCAGAGCCTGATGGCTTGTTCATGCCCTTGAACCTGTCCCTGGTTACTTCAGTAGGGGTTCCCTGAAGTCCTTTGTGATTGGTGATTTGTGTCTACCTGCATTCCTCCCCTCCCCCCACACCGACCTTGAGCTGATCTGTAGAAATGGCAGACCTTGTGAGGCATTATGAATTCATGGTGGTAAGGGCATTGGGCCACTTTCAAGGACAACCCCTTTTCCTTTTTCTTACCTAAATTGTGATGCCTGTTGATAGCCCTTCAACTTTCTACTAATAAGTTATTTTAGAATTGATTTTTAAAGTACTCTTGTTCTTTGAAGGGACACATATTTTGCAAACAAAGGGATTAGCGGGCATTAGTTTTGACCGGAAATGGTAAATGTTTGAGCCAAGGCTTTGTTCATTGTTCTTCTATTTGTGCAGTAAACATGGATTGTTTCTTAGTAATTCCCAGTAAGACTGTCCCTTATCTTAAAGAGCTCACTGTTTAGACAGGTTCACAAAGTGAGGATTATAATGTGTCAGTGAGCTGGGTGTCACCCATAGGCCATTATGGAAGCTTCCAGGAGGGAGGTAGTCTTGGAGAGAGGTGGGTAAATCAGGGAGAGCTTCTTGGAGGAAGCCAGTTTCTTGTTAAGAGTGAGTAGAAGTAGTTAGGCTGGGGCTTGCATGGTGAGAGAAGCAGGGCCAAAGAACATGGCAGGCCTGTGGGAGAGGAGTGAAAGCACAAGGGCCCGGGGCAGTATATGTGCATGGGTGTGTATGTGTGTGCACGCCTGTGTATGTTAGTGTGTACATTTGCTGGAGTGGAGAGGTCAGTGCAGGGCATGGAGGGGGGATGAGGCTGGAGAGATGGAACTTGTTCCTGTTGGTAATCAAGAATCAGTGAATCATAAACAGAGATTTTAAGCTGGGGTGGTGGTGAGCTGTGGGGCGGTTACAGCCTGAACTCGGATGGGGGCTGGCTTCAGTGTTAGGGCCTGTACCTGACTGTCTCCTAATGGAGAAGAGGTGCAGGGAAGGTCTGTCACCTGGGTGACAACTGGGAGCTAGGGACAGAGGGAGAATGTTAGAACCGAGGTTGTTTTAGGAGAGACTGTAACGCACTCAGAGAACCTTTTCTTTTTGGTGGCACGGTAATACAGTTTCTTCAAAGAGGAAACCTGTAAATCGCTTCAAGGATTTAGATAACCTGAAAGCAGTGTAACAGGTAACTAGAATTTGCCCACCCTGCATGGTCTGGAAACTTCCTGGTAGAGGACCATCTATCGCATTATGTGGACTCTTGGTGTGACCAGCTGTGTCATTTCAAATGTTAATGAAGTTAATTTTTTTTTTAAAGATTTTATTTATTTATTTGACAGAGAGACAGCCAGCGAGAGAGGGAACACAAGCAGGGGAAGTGGGAGAGGAAGAAGCAGGCTCCCAGCGGAGCAGGGAGCCCAATGCAGGACTCGATCCCAGGACTCTAGGATCACTCCCTGAGCTGAAGGCAGACACCTAACGACTGAGCCACCCAGGTGTCCCTGAAGTTAATTTTAAAAATAAGTGAAGATTTCAAGAGGTGTGAAGCAGTTAGCATTTTAGAGCCATTTTAAGTGGGGTTTTTTTTTTTTTTAAGATCTCTACACCCAACATGGGGCTTGAACCTACAACCCCGAGACCACAAGTTGCATGCCCTACCCACTGAGTCAGCCAGGCGCCCCTGAAGGGGGTGGGGAAATCTCTCTTTTTTAAAAAAAAAAAAGGTTATTTATTTGAGAGAGATTGAGGGCAGAGAAGGGCAGAGGGGGAAAGAGAAACTCAAGCAGACTCCCTGCTGAACTCGGAGCCTGACAAGGGACTTCATCTCAGGACCCTGAGATCGTGACCTGAGCCGAAACCAAGAGTTGGACGCTTAACCGACTGCGCCACTTAACCACTCTGCCTGAGGAAGAAGAGTCTTTTTAATGGAACAGCTGTTTTACTCTGGCCCTTAAATGGGGGTTGTGTGCTCTCACTAAACTGGTGGGATCAGGGACAGGGAATTTGAGGATCTTATCTGCGTGCGTAGCTGAACACTAGTTGGTGTCCTTGCTTCATGCTGTCATGAAAATCCTGTTGGTATTGCTGGAAGGCTCTTTGCTATATGATGAGACAGAGTTTAACAAACGGATATTTTATTACTGAACAGGTCTTTGTTGTCTGCTGCTTCTGGTTTTATTTGAAAAAACACTGTTAGGTCTCACATACACATGCAAAAGAGGGACCCCTTCTGCCAGGCCTGTCATTGGAGGCTAGAAGTTCCCCTGGAAAGGTGATTCCCCATCCTTCCCCCCTTCTCCTTCATTTTCTGATCTTGCTTCTTTTCAGTCCAAAAAGCAAAGTTTTCGTTTATCCTTTGAATAACTTACAAAAAGAAATGCCCCGTCAGTACCATTTTTGTAAGTGGCTTTGTCAGTCACAGTTTTATTAGCCTGAAGTAGATGCTACTTTTATTAGTCTTGGCATGATTCTTGGCGTACGAGACTGCAGTTGGGCATTGGCGGCGCGTTCGAATGCTGTCATTTTTGGAGTATTCGAGCCTGTGGATTTTGCTAGAGAAGTCGGTGACACTGATATTCTGTCCCATCTCTCCACTCCTGGGGATTTTTTTCCTCTGTGCTTTTTTTTTTTCTTTTCTCTTTTCTCACCTTAGTTTGTGCTATGTTGTAAAATTTACTTTTAAATGAAAAGTTGTGATGAAAATAGTGCAAAGGATTTCTGTCATTTCAGCATTTTGCCATGTTTGTGTTCCGTTCTCTCCTGTCTCTGTGCCCCTGTCCCACCAGCTCCTTAGTAAATTCTCACCTGCTGGAGGGTAAGTTACAGACATAATCCTCCTTGATCCCCAGATACTCCCATGTGTATTTCCTCAAACATGAGAATGCCCTCTTACAAACGTGCTCTTAGAAAACCGTAGTTTAGTTAGTCGATGAGGAAATTAATTTCGGGGGCCCTTCGAGACATCCGCCGTGTGCTTGTACCGTGTCCCCTTCATTCCTTGGGGGGCACTCCCTTCCTCTCCTCCCTGGCAAGGGATTCCGGGCTCATCATGTACTTTCCCAGCCCCTTCTGTATCTTGACCATCTTACGGTCTTTGATGCTGTTGCAAAAATTCTGTCTTTAATTTCATTTTCCATTTTGGTTTATGCCACAGCATTCACAGCACCTCGCGGGTGGCTTTTGTCTATATGGTGGCTTCCTGCTTACGTCCCCCGAGCCGCTCTCTCCTTGAAGTGTCCATTCCCATTGAGGTAGGTGTAGAGTGTCTCAGAATTCCTAAACCAGGGCATCCTCAGAGGTGGTGTTTCAGCTCGGGATTTTTAACTATTTCTTTTCGCTTGTCTTGTCCTGGGTCTATCACTCACTTGTGTGCTTAGGCTTTTATAAATCACGTCTATTCCCAGGCTGCATCTGAGTCTTGCTAAGGAAGTTTGCCCCTGTTCATTCCCTTCCTTGCCTCTGGACCCTCGGCTGTGGCAGGTCCTAACCTCTTTGAAACTTTCTGGAATCCTTTCTACACCACACTTGTGGTAGCCCTACTAATGTGTCAAGAATGGGCAGGGGAGTTGGAAAAAAATAAAATACTACATTATTTAGTGAACCCTATATTTTCTCTCTAAACATAACAACACATTCATATTTTTCCTTTTGAAAGGAGTGTATATATAGTAGAAAAAATTCAGAAAGTAGGAAAACGAAAAAGACGGGGGGGGGGGATAGGATATTTATCTTGCTCTTATAGTAATCCGAATCTGCGCGCGAATAGATTGTGAGACTGTTAAATCACATTTACAGTGTAATGCTTGTTCCCCGGGAATGCTGTAGCAGAATTTTATTATTATTACTAATATTTAAAGATTTATTTATTTGAGAGAGAGAGCATGAGCAGGGGAAGGCGGGGAGAGGTAGAGCGAGAGGAGCAGACTCCCTGCTGTGTGGAGTCCGAGCCCCCACAACCCCCCATTCCCACAGACTCGGCCATGGGGCTCGATCCCAGGACCCTGAGATCATGACCTGAGCTGAAGTCAGATGCTTAACCAAATGAGCCACCCAAGCTGCCCCTGTTAACTATTTTTTAAAGTAATCTCTACCCCCATCATGGGGCTCCAGCCTATGACCCCACGATCAAAGAGTTGCATGCTCTACCCACTGAGCCAGCCAGGCAGGCGCCCCTTTAGCAGAAGTTTAGTAACCAAGACATTTTGGGGAATGTATCCAACTTTTTCTTCATATATGGCAACAGAAATGGATGTAATCAGAATGTAATCAGAGTGTAATCAAAACTACATTTGAATTGTAGCCCACGTCATTTTGTTTTCAGTTTGTTAATTTGCTTTATTAGATAGTTTCTCAGGACTCCTCTCTATTTTTTCATACCTTTATTGATAGTAAAAGTCAAGTGTTTCCTGAAAAAGTGACTGCTAGTTTTTGCTAGACAGTTTATAATGAAGTCATAGTGTTGTGAAGGGTCCTGAGTTCATTACTACAGTGAGAACTTGCATTTTCACAAGTGTCTGTAGTTATGTTTTGTTAATAACTTTCTGTTATGTGTACGGTGGAAATCTCAGAGGATTAGGATAATTGCCTTTTTCAGTTTCTCTGAGCTGTAGAAAATAAACTCCTATTTTTGCCCAGTGCACTCAGAGTAGTTTACTTTTTTACAGTTGAACATTCATTTATTTATTACTCAGGAAAAACACCCTCCCCTCAAATAAAGACCCAGATCAAACCACCAACAAAATTGAATGAGAACAAGGTTGTGTGGTGTATCGCAAGTATGTTCTGAGAAACACGTTCTGTTTGGGGGCAAGGGAAGGAGGAAGCTTCAGTGGTCAGGTAATTTGGGGGTACTAGGACTCTTTTTAGAGAATCACAGTGCCTGAGAGAAAGAAACCTGTGTAACCCGACATTTCTCAAACTTTAGTTCATCGGCAAACCCCGATTTTGATAATACCCCCTGCCCTAGGGTTCCCTGGGATCCCCTCTGGGAACGAGCAAAGTTGTGTGAAGAACATCACCTTGTCGTACTCAAGCCTCCGCTACAGACAATTAATCTGTGAAAATGAAGGCAGCAGTAGGGTCACGAAATTGCCAGTTTTTCCTCAACAGCATTCCAGGTGTGTTTGGCCCAGGGAGGAAATGGCATTGTTCTCTGGGTGGGGGTCTGGGGAGAGGGCCCATACGCTGATGGAACCCCTTCTTTGGGAGAGGGTGGGGGAACCAAAACATTCGTTGAGTCCCCGCTTTTGGCTGTGTTCTCTTGTGCTTTAGGTCATTAAGCTCGTAACATGGGCTCCCAAAGTTGGTGTTACCCCCCAACTAGTAAGGAATTTAAACTTAGGAGAGGGGGTGGGGCTGGAATCCAAATGCAGGTTGGCTTGCCCTGGTTTCCTGCTCAGTTAGTCCTGGGAGAGGAAATAAGAGCAAGTCTGCCCAGCTCTGCCAAAACCTGTGGTCTTTGTCTCTCTTCCCTTTTCTTTCCACTGCACCATAGCTTGGGGGCCACCCAGATGGCCCCATTGCAGTTTCCAGAGCAATCCTCAATTGGCCGGAAGTTACCCAGGCAGCCCTGCCAGTTTCCTCACTTCAAAGGGGTGGGCGTGGGTGTGGGTGAATGAGATAAGATATGTCGTATTGAATCATTTTTTCTGCTGGTCTGCCTAGCCTGCTTTGAGGATGATCACTTGGTCTTCTCTTGATTTCACTTTGCCTGTTGTCCCTTAAAAACCTGGACTTCTGTCCGGCCAAGGGCAAGGTCTCGGGCTCTGTGGGTGTGGGCTTCCTGCCATGTCCCCCCCCCCCCCAACCCAGAATTTCTGGTGTCTCCCATCCCTGGACTTCCAGATGAACATGAAATGTGTTTTCTCATCGGTGCAGGATTTGGAAGAATAAATCACTGTTTGCAGAGTCTGTGTGTGTTTAACCCTCCATTTGGAGTTGGGATGGCGTGGAACTAGGATGCATAGACAAACCTGTTGGAAAGCTTTTTAGCAGTGAAGGTTGGATGTGATTTTCCTAATTCTCTGATTTTGCTATACCTTTTCTCTCGTAAGCATTTAAAAACCTCTAGTGAGGGGCATCTGGGTGGCTCAGTCGGTTGGGCGTCTGCCTTCGGCTCAGATCATGATCTCGGGGTCTTGGGATTGAGTCCTGCATTGGGCTTCCTGTTCAGTGGGGAGTCTGCTTCTCCCTCTGCCTGCCACTCCCCCCTGCTTGTGCACTCTCTCTCTGACAAATAGAAAATCTTAAAAAAAAATAAAAACCTCTGCTTAAAGACAAATGAAATATATAATTTTAAGGAACAGTGCAGAGTAATGCGCATGTAAAACTTCTCCACCTTAAAGGTGTGCTGTGGGCATTGAAGAAAAGCGGGGGGCATGGGAGCAGAAAGGATCACACCACTAGGATTGGACAGTTGACATTTAAGCTTCGTTCCTTGGAAGCATCTGGGCTTTGCCAGCAGCCCTTCTCCCCGCATCTCCAGCTTCCTGAGATACTGTGCTCGTTCCGAGCTTATTCACAGTAATAAACTGCACCCGTAATTCACGAGCTCGCAAGGCCTTCTTTAACCGCTTGCAGCCAGGAGAATAATGACAACATTTAAAATTACAGATCGCTCATTTTGGGCCCTTTCTGTTTCAAGTTATGAATGAAATTTATGAGCCAATTACTGGATGGTGGAGCCTGTTTGCAAAGACGAAGCTAGTGCCCCATGTCGTTACTGCTGCTGCTGCTGTGTGTGTGTGTGTGTGTAAGTGTGTAAGTGTAAGAGGGGTGGAGAAAGGGAGCAGGCTATCCCCGCATGTTTCCCAAAGCTTGCATTCTTAATTCAAAACCTTTTTAAAAGAAGGGTTAGGGTCACCCTGGCTGTATCAGGGATACGATTATGATTTGTCAGTTAGTAGGTAGCTCTTCTGAGAGGGAATTTGGGTAGCCAGGAAGCAGAATACGTTGGTATAAAAGTAAGGTTCTCGGGGTGCCTGGGTGGCTCAGTCTTCAGCTCGGGTCGTGATCCCAGAGTCCTGGGATCGAGTCCCGCGTGGGTCTCCCTGCTCAGCGGGGAGCCTGCTTCTCCCTCTGCCTGCTGCTCCCCTTGCTTGTGCTCTCTCTGTCAATAAATAAATAAAATCTTAAAAAAAAAAAAAAGATTCCCTACATAGTCTCTTTACAAACCCAAGACTCACAGGCAAACATTTAAAGCAGTACGTGTGTAGGTAACTAGGTTTTCAGTAACTATTTCTGAAATGGCTGTAATTACTAAAATCCCAGGTCTTTAAAAATTCCAAAGGAACAGCAGGGCCACGTAAGGAGGAAAGCTACAAAATGATAGGGTGTGATTTGAGTTAGCAAATTGGTACTTGAGCTCTCTCTCTCTTTTTTTTTTTTTCACATAAAATTTTTTCTCTTTTCGGAGACCGGTAAGCAGGTTAGCATAAACATGAATGCATTTAGAAGACAGACCAATGTTAATCATGGGCTTTTCACTTTCTGTCACGGGTTCTAGACGTTTTGGCTTGAAATCAGTCATCAGTGTACTCCTTGGATGTTTACAGAACATCTCGTTGGTATCTCGATTTCTTGCTAACCTCTGACCCAGTGTCATTTGCGTGACTGGAGGGACATTTGTTTATTGACTGTGGAGGCTGCATTACACTAATGGATAATTGCAGCTCCTCTTCATTGTTGGCGACGTTTTCTTTCTTTTAAAAGATTTAGAGAGAGAGAGAGAGGGATGGGGGGAGCATGCTCTTGGGGTGGGGGGGAGGGCAGAGGGAGAGAGAGAATCTCAAGCAGACTCCCCCTACTCAGCGCCGAGCCCAACCCCCACAACCCTGAGAACCCGACCTGAGCCAAAACCAAGAGTCGGACACTCAACCAACTGAGCCACCCAGGCACCCCACATTTTCTTTCCTTTATAGAATGAGCTCTGCAGCCTGTTCTTCCATAAGAGCGGTTTGAGTGGGGTGATTCTGTGCTAATACTACCATGGTTTGATGGGAAGGACGAGTGCAGAGCTGTCCTGTACAATATTTGAAACATAAGGGAAACCTGCTGGGTACTCGAGTCTTACATTCACATCAGGAAATGAGGGTGCTCTCCGGGTGTGTTGATGGACACGTTTTATTCTTAGCCTGTGAAGGAAATGTCTGGTTTAATGACTTCGGTTGTAACAAGGAGAGCTCCTTCTTTTTTCTGAAGTACTAGAAATTGTGATTAACGTAGATTGTGAGTGTTGGTGAATTGTATGTTGCTGTGTTTTTGGGGTCCCTCGTAACACGGAAAAGTCTGTCTCTGAGGGGGAAAATTGGTCTGTAACTCCTTACCTAGGAGGGGAAGGTGATACCTTTTGATCTTTCTGCATGAAAGGTAATAATGATTTATGGCATCCAGAGCCTTCATTTTACAATGACTGTAAATGTGTTACTTCAGGAATGATGGAGAAAGCCGCCCAATGTAGCTTATTAGTAGCTAAAAATCTAACGGTGTAAGTTCTGTTTTTGCTTTGATGATATTCAGGACGGTTTACGTACATACTTCATATCGATCAGATGTGCTGGTTTCTTTACATTCTTTTCCAAATTTTCTTTTTTCACTAGCTTCATTGATTTTCTACAGTGATGCACTTTTATAACTGGGGATTTCTTCTATATCTAAAACAGGGCTTCCTGCCCACTGCCCTGGGGAGACCATTTTAACACAAAGAACAGGTAACCTCATTTAATAATGCATTTGTTGTGGTCACAGGATTTCTGGTGGTTCATTTTCAAAATTGGTGACGGTTATGAGCTGGAGAATTTTCAGTAAATTTCCTCTTGTTCCTGCTTGATGGCAGGAGTTAGAATAAAGTGGCAATTCTCATGTGTGGTCGTAAAGGTAAGTGATAGAAATTTGGGGCTCATTTGGGCAGCAACAGCAGTTGCTTCCTAGCCCTCCCTCCCTTCACTTGCTTCCTGGAGGGAGGTCGGCTTGTCTTAAGGCATACCCCCCATTGCCCCATCGGGCAGCACGGCTGAGACTTGTGTAGGAATCCCCCAGGGATCTTGTGCAAATGCCTGTGGTGGTTCAGTTGTTCGGGGTAGGCCTGTGAGGAGGATGCATTTCAAACCGGCTGGTCCTGAGCACGTGGGGTGGGGGGCAGGAGCGTGGCCGTGGCCCATTGGCCCGCCTGTAAGTTCATTTGTACCTGCTGCTCCTGGCCTTTCCTCTTTAGGGGGCTCTGTTTATCCTCAGGCTTTGATCTTCTAAAGCTCGGCAGTTTTGTTTCCTTTTTGTTAATTTATTGGGAGCGCTGTTTAAAACACTTGTCCCCTTGTTGCCCGTTAAGGTTAGACCCTAATGTGAGAAGAGTTGCCCTTTTGGTAATTATTTAAATGATTGTGAGTAAAATCATTCCGTGATGTTTTTAATACTGGCCTCAACATCCTGTCCCCCAGAAAAACCCCAAATCCAGTCACCGTTATGGAAGGGAAGCTAGTTGAACAGGGCAGTAGTTGAAGGGAATGTAAGTTTTCAATTTGCAGTGATATTTCGGGTATAGAAGTTACTGAGTGTGTAATTGATAGCGCTCGGTGCCTTCTTTTTAGTTCGTCTGGGATGCATCCTGGCTGTAGGTTTAGTAATAGGTATTTATTTATGTATGTATGTATGTATTAGAGAGAGCGCATGAGAGCGTGAGCACGAGTGGGGTGAGAGTGGGGTGAGGGGCAGGGGCTTCTCCACTAAGCAGGAAGTCCGATGCAGGGCCCCATCCCGGGACTGCGGGATCATGACCTGAGCCGAAGGAGGCAGATGCTTAACCGACTGAGCCGAGCCGCCCAGCGCCCCAATAATAGGTAATCTTGAACTCAGAGCTCAACCCAGTGCATAGTTTATGGCTAAGAGCAATGGGTTCACATCCCATCTTTGCCATTTGTTTAAGCTGTGTGGCTTTGGGCAAGTTACTTACATGTTCTGTGCCTCAGTTTCTTTAACTGAAATGATCAGGGTGGGTATTTTCCCAGTCGGGTTCCGTAGAGGTGATTAGAGGAGCTAGTAAATACCAAAGGCTTGTAGACATTCCTGGAGTCAGCGCAGGTGGTGGTGGTGACTACCTTCTCCCCCCGCCCCCCCCTCTCCTCCCGCTCCTCCCGCGCCCCAGTGATAACGTGTGATCATCTGGCCTCGAGTCTACCTTGAGCTTCCCAATCTCTTCTGTCCCTGCCTTTTCCCGCCCCACCTCCTTTCTCCTCCCTCCTGGAGTGGGTGGTAGAGAGTGGACATGGTTTACTGATTCCCCACTGTAATTTGGGTAGATTAACCAGCACTTTCTGGTAACCTCCCGGAGAGGTGATAATTAATTCATTTTCTAAAAGAACTCTAAAGCAGGAGGATTCGCCATCTCTCTTGGCAGCCTTTTCCAGTCGGTCAAGTTGCAGACACACCAGGAAGAAGCCCGCTTGTGGGGGTCCAGCTTGCTCTGCAACGGCCAGACTCTTACCCAGTGGCCCTTCTCAGACTCCCATTGCTAGATGACGGATGCTTTGCTTTTGGCCTTACATGGCCCTCTTCCCTCGAACCCTTTAATCGCACCTTAAAGTCAATCAACAAACATTCATTGAATGTTTCCTGGTGGTCCTAGGGGCTCTGTGGATTTCTGCCCCAAATCGCACTGTCACCCAGGGAGCCCACCCTGGCCAATTTCTTTGGTGTCTGCTTTCCGAGATGGTGGTCAGCAGTCTTGGTGTTTTCCTTGCAGTCACTGTGTGTGCAGAGCACGTGCTGGCGGGGAAGAATCCAGTTCCAGGTTTGTGAGGCTTAGTGAGGGGGTGGAGGGCGGCAGGCGAGCACCTCACTGTTTGTTTCGTTCCTCTTATTCACCTTTTTCCATTGTGCTGGGATATCTGAAACCTGTTTTGGGGTCCCCACAGTCTTCTGAGCTTCTGGTGGGAGTGTCACCCGCTGGGAGCAAGCGCAAGCCTGGGGTTTTGTTGGACCGGGTTTGTTACCTGTGATGTCCAGCTGGAAAGTCTCCTGCTGTTCGCATAGGCCTTCTACCCTTGGGGGGCTGGGAGGGGAGGATTTAACATATGTCCACCGGGAATGAATGGGGGCTGGCCATCTCGAGCAGCGCCCCCTTCTCTATATATTCTGGTGGGAGGGGCTTCGAGCAGTTGGGATCTGGGCTCCCCCTCCCCCCCATGCTGCCAGAGAGCGCAGACAACAGGCTCATTCTGTGTCTCCAGGCAGGAGAGACAGCGGCCCCCTACACGGAGCTGCCCCCCAGCAGCCAGGTGCCTCGGCTCACTGACTGAGAGTCTTTTCACCACCTTCAGTTCCATTCTTCTGCACCATCGTCTCTTCCTGGAACGGAGTCCAGCTTCGAGTTAAAATTGGTTTCATTCTCCGGTGGTGTTTCTCTTCTTATTTCCATCTGCAGATGACTTGAGGTTCAAGCTAGAATAGGGTTCTTATGTGTGAGTAAAGCAGCTTATTTCCCCGCGGCCTGTGACCTCGTAGTCGGGTAAGAGGCAGAGCAGATGTCCTCGTTGACCAAGAATAAAACCAAGTTCAAGGGGTCTTATACAAGGGTTTTTGGCCTTGGTGTTTTTCTGGTCCCTTTGGGTACTCCCCCAGTACCTAACATTCTGAGCGTTAGAGAGGTACTCACCAGCTCAAGTGAAGTCTTAAGAATTCCTGGGACAGCGGATGAGTGTGTCCAAGGATCTCACTATCTCAAGGGTATTTGTGCTATACACATCACAGTATGCACGTATATACGTTATTTGCAGCTTCTTTAAGGAAAGGAAATAATTTACTAGCATTCACTACTGTGGTTTTAGCCACAGTTTTTAAAATGCGGAGGATTACTCAGTTTACGTTTTCTTCTTTCTTTTAAGATTTTATTTATTTTTTGAGAGAGAGAGAGAGAGGGAGAGAGAGCGAGCAGGAACAAGACGGAGAAGCAGACTCCCCACTGAGCTGGGAGCCCCATGTGGGGCTCGATCCCAGGACCCTAAGATCATGACCTGAGCCGAAGGCAGATGCTTAACTGACTGAGCCACCCAGGCGCCCCTCAGATTTTATTTTTTAAGTAGTCTCTGCATCTGGGGTGCCTGGGTGGCTGAGTCTGTTAAGTGCCTGATTTTGGATCTGGTCATGATCTCGGGGTCCTGGGATGGAGCTCTGTGCTCAGCGGGGAGTCTGCTTGTCTCTCTCCCTCTGCCCCTCCCCCTGTTCATGCTTGCTCTTTATTTGAGAGAGATCTCAAATAAATAAATAATCCCCCCCCCAAAAAAAGATAGTTTCTGCACCCACTGTGGGGCTTGAACTCACAACCCCACGATTAAGAATCACATGCTCCACCCGCTGAGCCAGCCAGGCGCCCCCACCCCCCCCAAAGTCTTTAAACTTTCTGTTGAAGTAGCACATGTTTGATGTGTTGGCAAATCATCGTGTACATTTGGAGTTTTCAGAAACTGAACATACCTGTTGTTTAACCAGCTTCTAGGTCAGGAAACAGAGTCTTACCAGCCCCTCCCTAGAAGCTGCTTTCGACAGCGTAGCTGAGTTTGGAATTGCTTGGACTTTTCAACAGGCGTGGGAAGTCCTTTCACAGAGGAGGGCAGAACAGGGTCCAAGCAGGAAGAAAAGCACGAGGGGCGAGTGGAATGGAGAACAAATGGAAGGTGGGGGAAGATGGACAGCCTGTCTTTTCTCCTGTCTGCATCCTTATACTTTAAAGTTTAAATATCTGTTTTTTTTGTTCTGTTTTTAGTAGATTGCAATTAACATTTACATTGAAGCTTTACAATACCTTGGAGCTCTGTTTTGGGGCAAGGAAAGGGGATGGTTGTGGCTTCTAAAAAAAATCTGTATCTCACCCACCAGGAAATGTGACCGGTCCGTTTTTGAATTCCATTATATAGTATTTGAGGCTTTGGATGCTGCTCTGGATAGTTCTCCCTTTTCTGATGATGCACTTCCTTAAATCAAGAACACTTGTGGGGGGGGCGCCTGGGTGGCGCAGTCATTAAGCGCCCCACATCGGGCTCCTCCGCTGGGAGCCTGCTTCTTCCTCTCCCACTGCCCCTGCTGTGTTCCCTCTCTCGCTGGCTGTCTCTCTGCCACATAAATAAATAAAATCTTTAAAAAAAAAAAAAAAAGAACACTTTCTTGTTGGGGGGGTGGTGAATTTTGTATATTTCTATACTTTAGTTTCTCCCTTTAATTATGTGATTAATTTAATTTCAGACATCTTATGAGTAGCCAATGAGAAATACATATTCATTGCCCAAATTTGCTAGGATAGCAGAGTCTGGTTTCAGTTAATTTGCAGAGTTCATTATAGTGCATAATTCATCAGGTCCAAGAAATCCAGACTCCTAGCCAGTGTAGCTTAAAACTTAATTATTTTCTTTGGAGCCAGTCAGTGACAGCTAAAACAAGCACTTGCTAAACTAGAAACCCTGAGTTGGTTTTTCTCATTCAAACCTGAGTTTCCATTCTAATGCTCAAGCCACAGCATGGTAGTGACATCACTTTCTCATTGAATTTTTCCAGTCTTTTGGATCAGTGCAGATAATTCTGTTTTGTTCCCCGTAATGTCCCTTAGCAGCTTTTAGTCATCTTAATCTTTTCTCTCTTTTTACATTATTATCCCAGCCGGTTTTGTTTAACTCCTTTGTGCTGGCTTAGGAACGCACTACCACCTGAAAACTTTTCCTACGATGAGTTGTGTTCTGCGTTTATTTATTTATTTATTTTAAAAAGGATTCATTCATTTTAGAGCACACAGGGGAGGGGGTCAGAGGGAGAGAGAATCTCAGGGAGATTCCACCCTGAGCACGGAGGCCCCGCAGGGGCTCCATCTCACAAACCTTGAGTCCCTGGCCTGAGTCAGAGTCAAGAGTCGGATACTTAACCGACTGAGCCACCTTCGTCTCCCCGTGTTCTGCTGAATGAAATTTTAGAAGGTGGACTGCTTGACAGCGATCCTGCTTGTATCTTTCTTTCTTTATTTTTTGAGTGAGCTCCATGCCCAATGTGGAGCCCACCGTGGGGCTTGGACTCACGACCCCAAGATCAAGTCCCGAGCTGAAACCGAGTCAGACCCTGAACCCACTGCATCACCCAGGCGCACCCCCTGTGCTTGTATTTTGAAAGTAAACCTCTTCGCCAGCCCTTCTTGCTTACGTAAGGTCCTTCATTATTCTCATGGTTCTCATCCCTCTTTGTCCACATGGAAATGACAACGAGGGTGAAAATGGGTCTGACAGTTTCGTGGCACTGGCAGTGTGCTGGGCAGTTGTCTTAAGCATTTTACATATGTTAACTCATTTGATCCTGACACCACCCGTGTCAGCAGGTACTGTTAACCACATGTCAGACCCCAGCTCACAGGCTGTCTGGCTCTTGAGTCTTACTCATAGCCACCAAAGACTTGACGTTGGCACTGTTTGCCGTTTCGTGGATCCCCCTGCCTTTCCCTAGAAACTAGACTTGCGTAGAAATGGAAATACAATAGTATTTTTGCTCCTTGTTTTGTTTTCCCTATTAAAAAAAGTGGGGGGGGGGACACTTAGGTGGCTCAGTGGGTTAAGCACCTGCCTTCGGCTCAGGTCATGATGGTTCCCTGCTCAGTGGGGAGCGTGCTTCTCCCTCTGCTGCTCCCCCTGCTTGTGCTTTCTGACAAATAAATAAAATCTTAAAATAAAAAGGTATCTTTCAGAAACTTACTTCATTTACATATGAACGTTGGTAAAAATTGAGGAAGAGATAATCCTATCCCCCTACTCCCCACCTTGTGGTTAAATAGTGACAGTTGATCTGTTGAATGCCTTCCTTTCTTAAAAAAAACCAGCAGGGAGATTGGGCAATTGCACCAAATGTTATCAGGAGAGTCATTTATTCTTATTACATATATTACAGTGAGGGCCGTAAGTGGTGAGCGAAGTCAGACCCTCCGGAGAAGACAGCAGACCTACAGTAAACTAGGTTACCGCCGTTGTTGGTGGCTGAGCCCACTGTTTGGTCCACCATGACCTGGTGCGTGGCCGCAGTCTGTGTGCGGTACATA
The DNA here is from genome assembly GCF_017311325.1 of Ursus maritimus. Taxonomy (NCBI): domain Eukaryota; kingdom Metazoa; phylum Chordata; class Mammalia; order Carnivora; family Ursidae; genus Ursus; species Ursus maritimus. The sequence goes on from NW_024425564.1 coordinate 25,959,261, forward strand.
GGCCCCGAGCTCTGATACTGCTTCGGTTCACGTAGGAAAGTTTCACTACGGCTGTTTTCCAGTTTCACCTGAAGAATGTGGTGGGGGGCCTTGAGAGAGTAGTAGCCAAACACGAGTGACCCTTTTGGGTGACTGACTGACCTCCCGGTGATGCTGGCCCCATGTCTTTTCCCTCACGGGGATTCCGGCCTTCCCGGGCCTGAATACTTAGAGCAACTGCAGAGTCCCCGTTGGAAAGCTCTTGGGGAAAATTCCATTCTTCGAATTTGATAGAGTACCTCTTTCCGTCTCTTTCAGCAGGTTCCAGTTGTGTCCTCAGATGTAACTGAACGTTATCTCCCATCCAGCAGGCTCATTGTTCATCTTCTCTGGGCTGAACAACGCTGGGTTTCCTCAGCCATTTTTCAAATGAACTTTTCAGGTGCCTCTGTTATTTTTGGTCGTGGGGACCCTGTTATTACCCTCAAAAACTAGTAACCCATGTCTCAAGCTCTCGGGATATTATACCTAGTATATTTTGCATGCCATTTCATTCAGCTACTCTGGGTCTAGAAATTTATTTAGATTTGACCACAGGGAGATGTATCAAGTGTATTTCACTGTTGTCTCACACTGAAAAATGGTAACCAATAGGGGATTGGTTAAATTAGGGAACATCTGTTCCATGCAGTCATTAAAATGATAGGGTTGCAAGAATATTTAATGACATAATGTCGTAAATGAAACAGGCAAGTGAGAAAACAGTTATGTACAGGTTAATCTTTTTTTCTAGTATACTCATTTCAGTAAATAAGATATTTAGGAAACACTGTAAAAGGTTATATACCCAAATCAGCAGTGTTTTTATATCGGCGTGGTCAGAACACATTCAGTTTTATTTTTGTTTGTTTATCTGAGTAATATTTACTGATCTCCTGCCATATGCTGGGCCCGTGCTGAGTGCCAGGCACCCATTGGTGGCTGTTTCATTGTGACACAGGGAGGGACAAGTGTTCTGGTAAACCAAGTGCCCTGGGTGCTGTGGGCCCACTTTGGCACGCTCGGAGGAACAGCGCATACACGTGGAGGGGTGAAAGAAGGCTTTCTGGATGTCAGGGTGTAGAGGCACTTGGAGGGAGCAGTTAACAGGTGAAGAAGGTGGTGGAGACTGGTGTGTCCCAGAGTGCATTTTAGGGTTCCGAGGTGGAAAAGAGTGTTGCAGGACTTGGGGAAGAGGGAGGTGTGCTCCAGAGATGAGGCATAGTCGTATTTTCTCCAGGAAACACGTATTACAGTGCGGTTTAGAAAGATCTGGAATCTTCCTCCGTAAAAGGAGAGTCAGGGAAGCAGTGGGCACACAGAGGGTGCGCCCTGTCTTCTTAAGGAGACGTGGCTAATCCCGCTGTGGGTTAAGACAAGGGAGGTTTCCCAGACTGGCTTGCTGGCTGGGCTGGGTGTCTCTGGTGAAACAGATGAACACCAGATAACTAATTTAATTTCTAGAAGTGCTGCTTAAGTGCCTTTGCCTCCTACTACTGGTTAGAGCAAAACAAGCATGTGATTTATGTAAAAATACATGAATATTAGTTTTTATCATTACCCTGCAGAACAGCATAAAAGTGACGCTTCCTGCCGTAGCCGCTTTGCAGAATAAAATTAAGAAAATCAGTATTCTTTACAAATGACTAGTCACAGTGGAAAAAACCTGTCTGTTGAACTTACCATTTGTAGATAGCATTAATAAGTCTCCCCCTCCCATATTACCCCAACCAAAACTGAAACATGATTTACATAGCAGAACACAAGCTGAGTGAGAGATGGCCCTGAATTCCAGTAGAGGGGTGCTCAGGATGGCCTCCCCACCCCCACGCCTCTTTCTGGCCCATGCTTTCTGCAAGTTTCATGCCAGGCAGTTCCAGAAATCTGGGGGATACCCTCACCTATGTATGGAAGTTTCTGCAGGTTCTAAAAGAGAATGGGCCTAGGACTTCTTTTTTTTTTTTTTTAAAGATTTTATTTATTTATTTGACAGAGATAGACAGCCAGTGAGAGAGGGAGCACAAGCAGGGGGAGTGGGAGAGGAAGAAGCAGGCTCATAGCAGAGGAGCCCGATGTGGGGCTAAATCCCATAACGCCGGGATCACGCCCTGAGCCGAAGGCAGACGCTTAACCGCTGTGCCACCCAGGCGCCCCAGGGCCTAGGACTTCTGACCCATCTCTTCTATGAGATGGGATTTTAACTTTGAAAATCGGCACTCTTTGGCCTCTCAGGGTCTCCCCATTCTAGAAGCTGAGATTCAGACCAAGGCAATTGTCTTAAAATAGATCTTGGATATGACCTCTGCCAGGATGACTTGTGAATTGTTTTGTGCCAGGAACCGAGCTGACTTTGGTTTGTGGGCTCCTTGGGTCCAGCCCTGGGAATGTGTTCTGGTTTTCTGTGTCCCTGCAGGGCCTCCTGCCCACTGTCCCCTTTGGAGAACCCTCAGTGGAGTTCGCGACATTGTCAGTGCAAGGACTGGGCTCCTTTGGTATGCCACATTTTGAGTTCCAGTGCTATGGTTCTTTATCAGAGCGCTTTTTTGTACTGGGGTGGGATAGTCCCGTAGTATTTCTGTAACATCAGGACCCCCCTCCATGTGGCCTAGAGACTGGGGCAGGATATCATCCCCACCCCAAACCCAGTAACCACCCCAGGGGTGCTGGTGGCCTGCTTCCTTCCACCTAGTACGAAGCCCGAGTGTGGGGAGCCTCCCTCAGACGTGGGAGTGTAAATTTCTGGGTTTGAAAAAGTACGAACACTTGTGAGCACATCTTTTTCTCTCGGCAGATTAGTATTGGATTTGCTTTTCTGCACAACACAGAAACAAATCCCTTCACACAAACCACACGTGGCACGCTGATTCATTTTGCAAAGAAGTGACTTTTTAGTTTTCTCTTGCCTTTTCTTTTTTTTTTTTCTTAAGATAAAATCTACTTTTCCTTTAAATGTCTCAAGTCTTGAAAGGGTTTGTATTGTAAATATTTCATTAATAAGTCACTTTCAACAGCATGAAACTTGAAGGAATTTTCCACAATCGGACCAGGTCCCTCAACTATCACCAAAGGTGTGGCTTTTGGCTTTGACTTGTATTTAATTTGGGTGGCTACTTTCCAGAAAAATCAGGTTAACCTAATGAGTTGTCACAACTCATTCTACCTCCCTTGTCCCTCTTTTGTTTTTAAACAATCGTAAATCTGTTCCAGTTTTTTTTTAAAAAGTCAAGTTTATCGAAGTACAATTTAGAACACAACCCTTTCAAGCGTACAGTTGGATAAATTTTGACAACTGCATACACCTGGGTATTACCATCCCATCAAGGGGATGCAACACTTTTTTTTTAAAAAGATTTCTTATTTATTTTTTTTATTTTTATTTTTTATTTTTTTAAAGATTTTATTTATTTATTAGAGATAGAGACAGCCAGCGAGAGAGGGAACACAAGCAGGGGGAGTGGGAGAGGAAGAAGCAGGCTCATAGCGGAGGAGCCTGACGTGGGGTTCGATCCCACAACGCCGGGATCACGCCCTGAGCCGAAGGCAGACACCTAACCGCTGTGCCACCCAGGCGCCCCTAAAAAAGATTTTTTTAATTAATTAATTAATTAATCAGACAGAAGGAGAGTGTGTGTGTGCGCGCACACAAGCGGGGGTGGGAGTGGAGGAGGGGCAGGCAGAGGGAGAAGCAGGCTCACCGCCCAGCAGGGACTCAACCCCAGGACCCCGAGATCATGACCTGAGCCGAAGGCAGGTGTTTCACCCACTGAGCCACCCAGGCGTCCAATGCCCGTCACCTCAGAAAGTTCCCTTATTACTGCCCCTTTGCAGCCAGTTTCCTTCCCTCCCCCAGTCCGAGGCCAACGCTGACCTGATTTCTAGCACTATTGTATAGATGGAAACACTGTTAGGTCGAATTCCTTCACTGCCATGTCTTTTTGAGACTGATCCGTGCTGGGTGTACCCGTAGCTCCTTCCTTCCTTTTCTGCCTGAATCAGCTTTCCTTTTCTTTCTGCCTATGCTTTTCTGTCTGTCTTTGCCTTTCTTTGGTTTTCTGTGGCTTTCTGTCTTTCTCTCTTTCTGGGAATGGCATGATCCTTCCATTATTCCGTGTGGAGTCGTTTTCTCAGCTGGGCCTTAAAGCAGCCTTTATCTTTCACGTGCACTGAAAAACCCAAGTGACTGGAGAGAGACCCATCCACCCTCGCCCTTCCAGATGAGGGTGAAAAACCGGTCTTGTTCTTTACTATCAGCCGGATCTAAATGCTGGAATTCTCTCCAGGTCAGCACCTGCCCCGACACCGGGCTGCCCGCCTCCCTTTCCACAGAGTAGGTGAGCTTTCTGTTGGATCGCCGTTGCTTGTTTTGAAACTTAACAGTTTTGGAAAAGGGTTCAATGCTGAGTATCACAGAGTTCAGCGCTAGGCAACTGTCAACCTCACGTTCCTTCCTTCCACAGGGAAGGAAAAGCATGCCTTCTTCGAAACAGTGAGGACCCACGGAGCCTTCAGTTACAGGAAAATGTCTAATCATCTCTGCTAATGTAGTTTTAATGGATGAGAAAGTCCCATTCTGTTGGATCTTTGTGCTTGGTGGGTGCATACACGCTGTAACATCTCATTTTATTCTAATGTGAAGAAAGTGCTGTGTTGAGAGCGAGTGTCTTTATTTATTTGTTTTTAAAGCTTTTATTTATTTATTTGACAGAGAGAGAGGGAGAGCACGAGCAGGGGGAGCAGCAGAGGGAGAGGGAAGAGCGGGGAGCCTGATGTGGGGCGCGATCCCAGGACTCTGGGATCATGACCTGAGCGGAAGGCAGATGCTTAACCGACTGAGCCACCCAGGCACCCTGAGAGCGAGTGTCTTGTCAGGGACAGTTGGGGCCGGGGTGGCCTGGACTTGGAATCACTGTGTGGCAGCTTGTCCTGCTCTGGAAGGTTCTGCTCTGGAAGGTTCTTCGCAAACCCTAGCAATTGGGACACGCTTCTCACAGATCCTGCCTCTACGTCCTCACTGGTGACTTCACGTCTTGAAGAGGGCCGGTTTTGAGAAGCCTGCTGTCAGCACTGCAGTGACCCGCGTTCCTGGTCAAATCAAAGCCTGTAGGTCGTTGGTGCTTTAGCAGAATGGGTGTGCAAGCCTAGCGTGGAGAACCACGCCTGTTTACATTGTGGGGTGACGCTCGAACTCCCAGCCATGGTGTGTGTGTTTTCTCGGCGGCACTAGTTTTTTTGGCTTGTGAATCCGGGGAAGAACAGCTAGTCTGAAGCCAGACTTGGTGGCAGCATTCCCTGGCGGGTATGTGTATGTGTGTATATATATATAGGAACTTGTTTAAGTACAGATTATTAGAAAGTTTCTTCCCACTTGGACTTTTTTTTTTTTTTTAAGATTTTATTTATTTATTTGACAGAGATAGCAAGAGAGGGAACACAGGCAGGGGGAGTGGAAGAGGGAGAAGCAGGCTCCCTGCTGAGCAGGGAGCCCGACGTGGGGCTCGATCCCAGGACTCCGGGATCATGACCTGAGCCGAAGGCAGTTAACCGACCAGGTGCCCCCCATTTGGACTTTTAAGGAAAGAAGTACCTTAAGTGTATCATTTAAGCCTTTCTCCTCAAGGCAGCCGAGCTCTGCCCTGGGCTTCATAGGGTGGGAGTTGGTAATCACCTTTGGCTATCTCCCTCAAGAAGCCAGAAATGTCCTCTTGGCCCCAGGCACCCTTTTTATTTTTCTCTGCCATATCTTGTTTGGGAAGAGTCTACTGTCTCTGGGCCCAAGGTCTTGCTAGGACAAGTCTCTCTGATTCTGAATAGCAGTTACTCAGGTGATCCTGTTCCCAGGCGAGGATACCTGTGAGGCTTCCAGAGATCAAGGAACCTAACCTAGTGAAGTTAACTCAGATAGTTAACTCAGGCAGTGGCACGGTTGGACTGGAATTCCAGTGCCTATCAGAGGACCCACTGTGGCTCGGGGTGGGGGGGGACACCCCTGTTGCTCTCTTGCCAGGTTAGTCTATCCCACTGCTCTTTTGTTTCTAACAATTTACCACTGTCTCTCAGATGCCTTGTTCTTTACTTGTGTTTCGTTTTCTCCAGTGAATATAAACTTCCTGAGAGCAGGAGTCTTTTTGTTCTTGCTCACAGATTTACCTCAAGCACCGAAAACAGTGCCTGGCACTTCATGCTTCCTGAGTGTTGGTGAAGGAACGGATGAGCAAAGAGTACTTTGAAATTTGCCATAGTTCACATTGTGACTTGGGGCGTCCGATCTGTCACGGGCAGGGCTTTAATTTGATAAGTGATATTGGGGGGTCAGTAAAAAGCCATGCATTAGCTAAAACTTCTACAGTTTGGTACTTGTGTGTTGAGGCTGACAGACCCTGGAAATGCACTTTGAGGCCTCTTGGAGGGGCAAGAAAGAGGAAGCTTGAATTTGCAAAATGGTAGAGGGAATCCATGGGACACCAATGCCAGAAGATAGATCTTGGAGGAAAAGTTTTGGGGACTGTGAAGTGGACTGCAGTAATAATTTGTGAATGATTATTCGTCTTTTGCGATTTTTGGTTTCTGGAGAATTATCAGTAAAGCAAAATACAAAAACAAACCAAACCAAAAACCACCTCAGAAAACCCCCCAGAAAACCATACCTGGATACCTGGCCTGCTTTGGTCCTGGCTTCTACTGTGAGAATCTTTCGCAAGAAACAGGAGGGTGGCATGCTTGTCTGAGAATTATCATTGTATTTGCATATATTGATTCTGTCAGAAAGCAGAGTTTAGACATGACAAACGTCGGCCTCTTTAAGACGCGGCCTGGTGGACACTCTGTAGGACCACAGAGGGTCAGACACCGTGTCGGTCTCTGGGAATTTTGTATGTTTAACTTCAGTGTGGGCGGTGTGCAAAGTGACCTGACTCCCCCCCACCCCCTTCCCCGGCGGTATCAGCCGGCTTCTTCCCAGGGTGGTGAGGACCAAGGTGGGGTTTGTTGGCCTCATCTTGAAGGATTACAGCTTCAGACAGCTTTGATCTTCAGCATGGGACGCAGAGTGGAGCCCGTAAAGTCCAGAGTGAAGTGTGGAATCTGGGGTTCTGACCAACACCCCTGTTCAGGAGTGGCCGTGTGTCTCCAGTGCAGTTCGTGTACCTTCATAATGAGGAGGGGGTGTGGCCAAACCAGGGGGGGCTCTAAAGCCGCAGCTCCCCATTAGTTGTGATAGTCCCGAGTTACTTGTAGAGCGAGGGGGGTTTGTGTTCAGTTCTTTCTTCATGTTGGATTGGAGTTTTCAGTCTAGTACTTGACCCGGAATTAGGAGAGTGCTTTAAAGAAGCAAGTCCTGGGGCACCTGGGTAGCTCGGTCAGCTAAGCGTCTGACTCTTGGTTTCAGCTCATATCATGATCTCAGGGTCGTGGGACCAAGCCCCGCGTCGGGCTCCATGCTCAGCTTGGAGTCTGCTTGAGATTCTCTCCCTCTCCCTCTGCCCCTCTTCTTGCTCTCTAAATAAATAAATAAAATCTTAAAAAGCAAGTCCTGTGGTTGTGTGTCTACTGGGCCCGGTGTGCTGGTCATCTCTTCCGTACTTGCTATTATGACTGACTTTTGAAATACTTTTTTTTTTATGGTTCCCAAATCTGTGAAAGAAGGAAGTGATGCTTTTAGATTAATCTTCTTTGTTCAGATGGATTTCCTAGAGGCTGAGGACATAAGCTGGAGCCAGGATTAGAGCCTAGGAAATTCATATGGGTCCTGCTTTCTTTTGGTTCTGTTCCATAAATGTCATTTGGTTAAGTATTTTCTCAACTAATACCACAGGTACAACTAAGGTGGGGGCCTGTACGTGTTTTGATTCTAAAAAGCGAGCGTCTTGCTTGAAAAGATAAGACGAAATACAGATTCTGCAGTTGTTCAGTTAGAAATATTTTATAGCAGAGATTGCCTTTTTAATAATTTTAAGGTTTGTTGCCAAGGACGGTATCACTTTTTATGCTTCCTACTGCTTAAAAGTGGGGATGTTTTGGGGCGCCTGGGGGGCACAGTCAGTTAAGTGGCCCACTCTATTTCAGCTCAGGGCATGATCTCAGGGTTGTGAGATCGAGTCCCGTGTTGGGCTCCGTGCTCAGCGCGGAGTCTGCTTTTGATTCTTTCTCTTTCTCTCCCTCTGCCCCTCCCTCCCCGGCCCATGTGCTCGGCCACGCTCCCTCTCAAATAAATAAACCTTAAAAAAAAAAAAAAAGGTGATGTTATTTTGGACCATTCTCGACGGTAACAGTAGTGGGTGGTATCACTAAAATCCCCTCCCTGCAAAGATTGTCCTCGTATCTCTCTATCGCTTTGGAATGTCCTCAGTGTCTTTAAAGAGCTCAGCTCTCGTTCAGTTTTTAGCAGACCTTTGAAGCAGTGTGATTTAGTGAAAAGGCTCACTTGAGCCAGATGCCTTAGGTCTGAAGCTCAGCTGTGACGCTAGTGGAAGGACTGTGGGCAAGTCATTTATCCTGTGTGCGCCTCCGTTTCCTCCCGAGCGAAAAGGGAATAATAGCAGCACCTTTGATGTAGGGTTTAAATGAGTGTACATCTGGTGCGGAGTGAGCCCCTGTATTAGCAGTTGTGATTTTTAGACATCCTTTTGCTGCCAGTTCCTTACGATTAAAAGTGGAATGTTGCTGCAGAATTTTAAGCTCGATTGTAGCAACTTAGCAACAGAAAAAAAAAATTTGTTTTTTAAGCAATAGAATTTTTTTAGTCAGAAATGATTTCTTCCTGTCCGTGAAAACCCCTTGAGAAAAGGGGGAAGAAACAGCTCTTAGAACCAGTTCAGAAATAACGTCTCTAAAATGTAGAGACCGTATTAACACGTCAGTTATTTTTTTCCTCTTGCACTTGAGAATGTGTAAGTATCATTTAGGATAATAGCTTGGCTTCTGAGGTGGTTATTTACGGTTTGGTGTAACTTGGGGAGTCATGTAAAGGTTGATGCATGGATTTCTGGGTAAAATATGCTTCTGTTTGATATCTGCAAGCATTGCTAGAAGAGTAATTTCCCCCAAAACTCCCTAGGAAATTTTTACCTTTTACCTCAGGAAACCTGGAGTTTTGCCTCTTGCCCTGCTTGCAAAGTGAGTTCTTGCAAACCAACCCAGTTGCTTATCGTGTAACCAGTGGGTTCCATAATCCCAACCACAGCGCGCGCTCTGAATCCCTGAGATGTTGTCTTGGAATGCAGTTTTTGGGTTTCAGTTCAAGGTAGTTCCTCAGGTTGAGTTTCTAATCTGAGGAGATGCATAGGTATTTGTTCTAGGCCCTTCTACGCCCCTTCAAGGTGGGTGTGCCCGTGGGGGCGTGTATTTCCTCCGAGGCGCTCCACAAAGCTGGGGTGTGCAGATCCGGCCGAGGGAGGGGGTGATCCCTGTTGTGGTTTGTGTCCAGCACCTGTCCTGTTTGCGCAAAGTTTGAGTGTTCGAGCCTCCCTTGTCTTGCCCTCTTCGCCGCTGGCTGGGCCTCACCACCAGGCTTCAGCAGGTGAGGTGAAGAGGCCGCAGGAGGCTGAGTCCGGTGTTGAGTGCTGTGGCCCTTACTTAGGAGGTTTGCTGAGCAGGCCCCAGGGGAGAATGTGACAGTGGTGGGGAGAGTGATGGCACACGCGGATCTTGCCCTGCCTGCCTTTGTGTCTGCACTGCACGGAAAAAGCTGAAGTCTAGGGCCAGGCTGGAGGGCACATGGCTACGGCGGGCATTTGGGGTTTATTTTATATATATATATATTTAATTTTATTTATTTATTTTATTATTTTATTTGACAGAGCGAGAGCAAGCATGAGCAGGGGGGAGGGGCAAAGGGAGAGGGAGAAGCAGGCTCCCTGCTAAGCATGAAGCCCGATGCTGGGGCTTGACCCCAGGACCCTGAGATCACAACCTGAGCTGAAGGCGGCCACTTCCCCGACTGAGCCACCCAGGCGCCCTGGCACTTGGGGTTTTAAAAGATGAGTGGAAAAGGAAAAGAGCAAGGAGCAAGGTCAGCAGAGCTGTGCCCCCGTGCTGCTGCTTGGGGCTTGGGTGTCGCTCTCTGCAGTCACTCGGGTTCCTGTACAAGAAGCGGGATTTCCTCGTAGGATACCTGAGCCTTTTTTTACATGTGCAGCATGAACTTTTGGGCGTTTCTTGATTTTTGTTGTTGTAGCTACCTAATCTATAACGAGAAGCTTGCCATGCAGCCCTCTAGCCGGAAATAGAGTCTGAGAACCACAGGCTCTTGAAGAGCTTGTCCTGACCCTCCCCCGGAGGCACCCCCACACCCTCTCTTTGGGACTGGCCTGATTCACTGGTTTGGCCGTGCTGGGGCTGGCCTGCCTCATTAGAAAGCGTGTTTTGGAGCAGAGACAATGAGGGATGGGAAAGGTAACAAAAACCTCTCGGGATTCCCGGATTGCTCAGGATGTTATAACAGTAAGTGTTGCCTTTGATCTCAGAGGGTGGTGTGGGGCAGGCCAGCGAGGGGGGGTGGTTATTGAGAGCAGAGCTGGAGCCAGACAGCCATAATGGCTTGTCCAAAGGCTGCTATGAATCCCAGTGGCAAAAAGCTCTGTACTTGCCACTAATTTCTGTTTTCTTTGCTGTGGTTGGCTTTATTAAAAGGGCATAAGGAAGCAGCCTAGACATTCAGTTCCAATCCGTTTTCGGAGCGAAGCCGGTTTGGGGGTGGGGTGGAATCGGGCCTTTGGTGATTTCAGAGAAAGGATGACTGGCTTTATGGCTTATTCCCTTTCTTGGGGGAGGGGAGAGAGATCTACGGAATGTTATAAATCATCAAAGGGATTCACGAGACACAAACAGATGTTTCATCCTGTTTGCAGAGCTGGGACTGGTGCGGGGCTGCCGCCTTAAACGTGATTTTAAGGGGTGGCTCTGATGCTCCCTGTACCGCGTGTCACCTTTTTCTGGACGTGGTTCTGCGCTGGCCATTCGGCGCGTGAGTGAGATGAGCTGTGTTTGGTTTCTGGATCGGAACTGGGAAACGGGGAGTCTGGACCGGAGAGGGGAGCAATGAAGGTTTAACCTGAGGATGGCCCTTTAACTTTCTATGAGGAAAAACCACCTAATCAACGGTTGCAAATTATGTAAATTTGATGCAATAATCAAGCTTCTTGCTCCACTGCATCATTTACCTTTTGATTTCAGAGAAGTTCAGCCCCGTGACTCTTTTCCTTATTTGAACTGGAGCGAGGCGCCCAGAGAGACTTGGGTCACACCCTAGGCGGGGAGCGCATCTATGTAAATACAAGCTGCTAATTTCAGACAGACACGGCTAAATTATTAGAGCTCGGTTACTTTGAGCTCACTCACCAGCTCCTCCATCCTCAAGTGTGTTCTTTCCGTGTGTTTCAGAACTGAAAACTGCCGTCCTGGCCTCCTGGGACTGGTTTGCTGGGAGCTTTAGGACCCTGCGTGGCTGGGTCTACAGGGGAGGCTGACTGCTGGGCGGGTGGGGTGGGGTGCTGGTGCAGAGGACTTCTAGAAGCAGCATTGCTCTTTTAATCCTCCGCACACCCTGGCTCCCCCCCCCCAATTCCAGGGACCTTAATATTTCGTTAGGATGCACGTGTAGGGTCTTGCTTGTGTATAGTGGTCCAAGCTGGGTTAACCTCGTTCTGGTTCCACCGCGACTGATTTACAAGGAAAGAGGAAAACCTTGAATTCATGAGGCAGTGCGTAACCTCTATGGACGAACGTGGGAAAAAATGGGCTTTGTGGAACTCTGTGATTGTACTCGGGGCTAGATGAGAGATCCCTCGGAGCGGGCGCCTGCCACGTGGGTGGGCTGACGGAGAAGGTGAAATGTTGATCGACTCTTGTTCCTGGAGGTGGTTTTGGAACCTACTGTACTTCGTACTCATCTGGCATTCATGACCATCGCAGTTCCTAAACAAGATGAAACTGTGTATAGCTAATGACACAAAGTGTTTCCTCCTTATCTAATCAGGAATCTTTCTGAGAGCAGCTAGATTAGATGTTACTCAGAATGGATAATATACGAAATAACTACTAACCGTATTTCATTTGTGGAATTAACCATGTGGCCTCGAACTTTGCGTATATTGCGAGTGAAAATAAAACCAATACAGAGCAGTCTAGTATTTTTAGCCAGTGGCACGCAAGAATTTGAGACTCTTGTTTGTTATTTTAATCCGCGTATGAAATACGATCTGCTGTTGGGAACAGAGTAATTTTATGCTATTGTTGCATTTGCCCATTTTGTTTGTGAAGTTCTATGAAATTGTAGTATTTTGATTTGGGGAGGGGAGGAGGTGTATTATAATAACATTTCACTCAAGAAGTCTATATTTGATTGTATAAGGCAGCATTTGGGGCGCTGGACACATGTTGTTAACAGGCTGAAAATGTACCAGAAGCTTACAGAAGAATTTTGGGAAGAAAATAACGCTGTCTTCAAAGATTTGAGATTGATTCCTGAACCTTACCAATTATGGAAGACCTGGGCATGTGCCGCTATGTATCACATTGAGTTTTAGTATCATTGGTATAACCAGCCACCTTCTTGTTCCAGGGATATAGATATATATATAGATATGCCATTTTTTTACTCAAGAAGGTAAAACTCATACGGTTATTTTTTTAAAGATTTTACTTATTTGAGAGAGAGAGGAGGACAGAGCAGGAGTTGGGGGGCCAGAGGGAGAGGGAGAAGCAGACTCTCTGCTGAGCAGGGGAGCTCGATCCTAGGACCTTGAGATCGTGACCTGAGCTGAAGGCAGATGCTTAACCAACGGAGCCACCCAGACGCTCCTACAATTAATAGTTACTTGTTAGTTGTCCATCCTGTATAATAACAGGCTAATCACGCCCATGCGAATGTTCATAATATTGGTTATAGAACACGTTTCGTTAACGTGAACGTGCACAGTTACGTAAGGATTAAGTATGACAGCAGTGCAATTCATACGGGGTTTGACCAGGAAATATTTAACAAGTTTGAAAATCCTTTTGGTCGGGTCATGAGACCTTTGTTTTGGAGCTCTGTTTTTTCTGCTCTGTTTCAGTGTTCAAGCATTGGTGGCCGTAAAACCAAGCTGTCTGTTCAGAATCAAAGACTGAGTGCGTCCGGGGACTTAGCCGTTGCACAACTCGTCAGCAGAAAACACCTTTTCTTCAGCATCTCCTATGACTCCCCCTTACATTTTGCAAACTAACTGCTGCACTCGGGGTGAATAGTTAACAGAGATACGATAACAAAAAAGACTTTCCTTGAAGATATGAAAAGTTGGTCAATAATAGAGCATGCGTTAGAATCGCATTCTAATTTTATAATGGGAAGGGGTCTCTCCTTATTGGAATTGGTGTCTAGGGATGCATGAGCGGGTGGGAAATCTTCACAGGTCCTGATTGGTGGAATGAAAAGCACGTAAATGTAATTTCACACATACTAAGAAGTATATGGAATAATGACTGCTCGTTGGACCTTAGTTACCTGCGGCTCTGATTCTGTCCCTGGTTAAAGAACAGGGGCTCACATCATAAGAGCATGACTGTCGTCAGTCTCTAGACTAATTCTGTATGGATTCGCAATGGGCTACAAAATGTTTTATTCACTATCTCTCCCTGTGTCCAAGAAGGTCTGGACAGGTGCCTGGGTGTGCTTTGACTAACATTCTCCCCGAGTCCTTTCCCTTCCTGCAGAATGGGAGAATACCCAGTAATAGCACCTTGTTAAGGAATTCAGTGAGTGTGAACCCCATGAGCAGTGCCTAGAATAGCGCCTGGCATATGTTCTAAGTGTTCAAGAACTAATTTGTCTAGAGACAGACCCCGGGCAGTATTTTCAGCCAGCACTCAGGGAGCATTAAGCCGCTGGCGGAATCAGACTTGCTTTTTCTTAATCTTTAAGCTAAAAAAAGATAGCTCCTCTTGGGGTGATCCTTTGTACGAGGAAATCCGTAACGTGGCGGGGTGGGTGTTGGCAGGGGGAGATTTCAGGATAGAGAAGGAGAGATGATTTCTTAAAGCCACTTCCAGATGATGTCTTAAAGCTTCCTGCCACCCTGAATTCCAGAATATCAGATATAACCATAATATAAACATAACAGCATCCTCTTTAAACCAAAGAAAGAAAAAAAATTCCAAGCTGTTCTGAATTATCTGGTTCATTTGAGATTGGACTCTGTGTGATTCGGTCCTAGTGGCAAGGCTCATTCTAGAAACACAGTCCTGCAAGCAAGTCGCCAGGACTGGAGGTTACTTTTCTCTGCAGCATAGTGATTGTAGGTTTCCCAACAGAATCATTCTGGCTTTTTTTTCCTTTCTGCTCCCCCAGAGCTGTGGTAAGGAGCCTCTTAGATCTGTGTGGGTGGTGGGCTTTTGCCTGTTGGGCAAGCAGGCACAGCCTGATTTTCCAAATGCATTTCTCCTGCATTTCTTGCTGCCTCCAGTAAAGCATATCTGAATTGTGTGGGAGTAGCTGCCTCTTGTGCTTTTGCTTTTTCTTTTCCTTTCTTACAAATCAGAGATGGGCTTGGGGGGTGGGGGTGCTGGTGTGTGCGGGGACTGACTGACCTTAGCCTAGCTAAGTAAAAGCAGGGGAGGGTTCTCCAGCAAGCATCTTGCTGTTTTCCCTTTTGTGCTTTTTCCTCGAGATCCTGGCTTGTCCTGTACTTTAGTACTTCAGATGTGAAGGTAGCCACTGGCCACGTGACTATGCCTGGTCTCCGTTGTTACGTGCTATCCGTGGAAAATACACGTGGACTTTCTAGGTCTTTGTAATATGAAAAGAGAGCTAGCGAAGTTGATTTTTATATTGATTGCATGTTTAAATGATACTGCTTTGGATATCGTTGAGTTAAAATTGTCACGCATTTTAGCAATTTTAATTGAACTGTTTGATAATTTTAAACGGTGCTCTGTTCCTGTTGGATAGCACTGTGTGTTCTGCCAAGAACTTGGGGGGCACACCTGTGGCCTTTCCCTAATAAAGTAGACTTGTATTGAGGTGTAACTAGCGTGCAGTAGTATTCGCCTATTTTCGGTGAACAGTTCTAGGAAGTGTGATAAATGCACGATGTCCTATAACCCATCACAGTCAAGCGCTCCTTTGTAGTGAACCCTCTCTATCACCACTGATCTCTTTCCTAGATTTTCTGACGTTTCTACAATGTTTAAGTAGAATCACACAGTATGTATCCTTTTGAGTAGAGTTTCTTAATCTGAGATTCATGCATGTGGTTGGTGTTAGACGTGCATTTCTTTTCACTGCTGAGTGGTATTCTGTCCTCTGGACAGACCACAGTTGGTATCTGTCGCTTCCTGAGCTCACAGACATGTGGTCGTTTCCAGTCTTTGGCAGTTACGGGCAGGGCTGCCGTATATAGGTTTTTGTGGGGTTATGGTATTCGTTGCTAGGTATTCATTGCTTGTGCATGTCTAACCTTTATAAGAAAATGCTAGTCTTTTCCAGACTACTCTTTTGCGTTCTCCAAGCAATGCATGAGGGTTCAGTTTGCTCTTGAGGGTTCCTTTGTACTTGGCGCTGTCGGTTTTTAAATTCTAGTCGTTTTAAAAGGTGTGTGGTAGAATCTCACTATGGTTTTAGTTTGCATTTCCCTAGTGACTGATAGATGGCGAGCATATTTCCCTATGTTGATTTGCCCCCTGTAAAATTGGGTTGTTTTCAGGATGCCTGGCTGGCTCAGTAGAGTATGTGACTCTTGATCTTGGGGTTGTAAGTTTGAGCCCCACGTTAGGTGTAGAGATTACTTAAAAATGAAATCTTAATAAAACCAAAAAATAAAAGGACACTCGTTCAAGTGTGGGCTTGAACTTGGGCTTGTATCTGCACTAAGAAATTTTGACTTGAGACCCACGCTTTGTGCACACACATGCAAAACTGAAACACGTTTCGTGAAACTTTGCCTTATTAAGAAATTATTTGTATTCATCCATGACATACTCTGACCTGTCCAGTTTTGTTCTGTTTAATTTAAAAGAAAACTGCTTGTCCGGAGACCTAGCATATTGACTTCCTGTGAGAGACGTTCACAGCTTGTCTTGGATTTATGGGCGTGAATGTTTAAAGGCACTTTGCACCGGGCGTCACTCCACGGAGGCCCTTCCTCTCCATGGTGCTCTGCACACACGGGAGGGCGTTCTCTTTGCCAACTCTGGGTATTTAAATTTTGTGCCTCACTTTACTTCACAATTAAAAAGGAGTATAGAGGGTTCTTGCTAGGCCTGGTGTCAAGGAAATTCTGCCTTTTCCCACAGAGATTCCCTCCATCTCAGTGGTTCCCAAAGTGCCCCACAGGGAATCTTGGGGTTCTCAGAGTCCCTTTGAGGGCATTTGCACGTTAAGATGTATTCCTGTTTTTACTGTCATTCTCTCCCAACTGCGCGGCGGGGCATTCTAGATGCTACATGATCCGTGATAGCACATCGGATTGAGTTCAGGTGGGAGAATCGAGCTGACCGATTCAAGCCAGACATCATGGAGTTTGCAGGAGCAGGAGACTTTGCCTCATTTTTCGCTAAATTTTTTTATTTTGGAAAAGACAGTTTTCATAAGAATGTTATTTATGTTAACGTGTGGTGGTTATTTTCTAAATGAATTAATATATATATTTAAAATTTTTCTTGGTATTAATTTGAAACTTTTTAATTTTTTTAAAAGATTATTTATTTGTCAGAGAGAGAGCACAATCGGGGGGGAGAAGCAGGCAGGGGAAGAAGCAGGCTTCCTGCCGAGCAAAGAGCCCGATGGGGGACTCGATCCTGAGACCCTGTGATCATGACCTGAGCGAAGGCAGATGCTTAACCGACTGAGCCACGCAGTCATCCTGAAACTTTTTTTAAAGATTTTTTTCCTTTTAAGTAGTCTCTTCACCTAGTGTGGGGCTCGAATTCACAACCCCCTGAGATCAAGAGTCAGTCGCACACTCTACCTACTGAGCAAGCCAGGCACCGCAATTTGAAACTTAACTTGAAAATTTCCCTCCGTGTCTCTCTCTGCTTATCAATATCTATATATCTGTATCCCACGTAAACAACAGCGCTTTGGTCCTCAGTAATTTTTCAGAGTTCGAAGAGATCCTAAGACCCAGCAGTGTGACAATTGCTGCTTCAGTTACATGTCATGTGGCTTAAAACCTCTTCTTCTTCTTTTTTTTTTCTGGAGGAGAAAACACCTTCCAGCCTTTAAAAAACTTTTTATTGGGGCGCCTGAGTGGCTCCCTTGGTTGAGTGTCTGACTCTTGATTTTGGCTCAGATCATGATCCCAGGGTCGTGAGATCGAGCCCCTCATGGGGCTCTGCGCTGGGCTTAGAGGCTGCTTAAGATTCTCGCTCCCTCTGCCTCTGCTCGTTCCCCTTCCGCCTCTCCAAAAATAAATAAGTTAATTAATTAAAAAATAAGAAAATTAAAACTTTCGATTACAGGAAATTGCAACTATGTGCAGAAGTGGTGAAAATGATAAAATGTGCCACCATAGACTCTTCTCTTAGCCCCAGCTGTATCGAGCTCGTGGTCAACTTGGTTTCACTTAATGCTTCTGCTGCCACTTGGCTCTTTTGAACAGGATATCCTATACTTTGCAGACATTTCATTATTAATCTTTAAAAGATGAGAATACCTATATACATAATAGGTTTTGATCCCAGATAACTAGTCAGTGTTCTAATGTCCTCTGCTGTCTGTCTCTCATCTTGTTTTTGAAGCTTGGTTTAAAATGAGGTCCATACATTGAGATTGGCTGATTAAAAATGTAAGTTTATTACTAATCTAACACCCCCACCGTGACCCGTGGCCCTGCCCTTTGTAATTGGTTGAGGGAACAAAGTTGGCTGTCCCAAGGGGCACAAGTTTTGGGTGTGCAGGTGTGTGGCCTAATTTACCAACAGCGTTTGGGGTGGATCTGAAACACTTGAGTGTTGATAGGGTTTTTTTCTGAGGATATGCCATCTTTAGTGTTCTTCATAAAAAGAGGCCCGTCTTCTGGCCTCCAGTGTATCCCCTGCACGTTCTTCTTAGTTCATCCCTTCACCTGCACGCTTTCAGGGGCACAAACTATAGTATGTATAGTGTGCAGTTGGTATCTGGAAACTTCTTTAAGTTTCTTGACTCCTTGGGTCTGTGGGTGCCATTGCACGTGGGTAGGTGACGTGATCGAGAGAGTGGGAGTGCGGAGTCCTAATGGCCTCAGGGTGCACCGTTAGTGGAGCCGAGGGGAAGATCTAACAGTGGGGTCTCAGGAAGGTGGAAATGTGTGCGGGGCTGAACTCAGCTGGTCCACCTTGCATTCTGGATGCTGGTGGAGGGTGGTGCATGGGGGTGTTTGGGGTGGGGGTGCTGGCTGGGCGGGGGGTAAGAAAAGAGGACTAGGCGGGAGGGAGAGGGTCAAACACTCGTGAAACCAGCGGAAGGATCTTGTGTGAACAGGCCCCCACGGGACTGGGAAACTGGCTGGCTCTTGGGCAGTTGTTGCAAAAATCGGGTTAATGTACCTGGAGATAAACAGAGCCTTCCAGGAGGTCTCTATCCTCTCTCTGTTCACATTTTCATCCTTCAAGATTCACTCTCACTTCCTCTGAGAAGCCTCCCCCCGCCCCGCCCCCCACCCCCCAGGTTGGATGCATTTTCCACCTCCCTGTCGCTCTCTCGTTACCTTGTTCCTATTTCTGTCACAACACCAGTCGCACAGGATGTGAATTGTTTGTTTTCAGAGGTGCCTTTCCCCTCGTGCTGCCCTTGGCCCCCTTTGATCCTTCTTGTTAGCAGATTGCTGGTGAATATTTACTGCGCACCTGGCCCGGGGAGCTGTTCAATAATGCCGGGTGAATGAAAGAATCACCCTGAATGAGGAGGTGAGGTAGGGGTCATCCTTCTGCAACGCCCCAGGGAGGGCTTTTCGGCAAGTCGTGGGCCCTTTTGTAGGTCCTGACAGAAAGGTTGGAGCACGCTGACCTCACAATGTTCTGAGCGCCCAGGATGTAAAGCACACTCCCAAGAGACACCTGTGTGGAATTCAGAAGGCCTTTAGAACTTGCCAGAAATGTCAGTGGTCATACCTCAGTAAGCACGGTTTGTTGAGCACCTACTATGTACAGGCCCTCTGTGAGATGGGCTTCATTATTTCCAGTTCAGCTCTGTTCGCAGGTGCTTTTATCCGTAGGAACTGGGCAAGTTCCTCGAAGAACTGTCATAAGTTGAGGCTATTGGTAAAACTTGTTATTACTGTCGTTGGATTACACGATTTTGCACGTCTAGTACTTAGACCATAGTGAAACCTTACTGAATGCTTACTCTTGCTTTGACGGAAGAGGGATTCATCCAGGGGCGCGCCTGGCTCACTAAGTCAGTGGAGCGTACATGCGACTCTTGATCTCGGAGGCGTAAGTTTGAGCCCCACATTAGGTGTAGACGTTCCTTAAAAATAAAATCTTAAAAAAAAAATGTCCATCCAAGTTGTCCGGTGTCATATTAACTATTAAGTGCTAAAGCCAAGCCTGGAGTCTGTCTTAGTCTGTTTTACTCCAAACTTCAGAACACAGATACAGTGATACAACAAGACTGTGTTTGCCCTTGTGACCTCAAAACAAGAGATTCTAGTTGTCCAGAAACGCTTCCCTCCATTTAAAACTGGTAGTGACTTCACTGGCAACATTGCAGTGTCTGTTTTATAGGATGTGGGCTGTTGCTGCTGTAGGAGGGTTCCTTGTCTATTAGTATAGCTTTGGAGGCCCTCGCCAGGTAAGGACGGGCTGGGGACACATCCCCTTGTTCATGCAGCTGGCGTGCAGCGAAAGCCAGAGAAGTGACTGGTAGGCCTCCGAATATGATGCTCTTAAAATCGGCCTTTTGCTAGGTTCCCATGTTTCCCTTGGATACCAGATACCAGGAGAGTATCTGTCTGTACCCCCATTATAAACCCATTGTGTCTGGGAAGCCAACTAGGTCAGAAAAAGAATTCAGGAACCCAGAGAAACAGTCAGTGTATTGGTGCTTATATTTAATGAGGTAGGGAAGAAATGTTGTTTTAATATGTTTACTTGCATTATTTTGGTATTCCCTTAGCCATCCCTCCTTAACCATCAAAACCATCATCATCATCATCCGGCCCATCTCGTGAGATACTGGCCTGGGCTGCTTCTGCTCTGTGGTTGTGATTTGTCCTGTGGGGGGCGGGGGGGTGGAGTCAAAGGGGGGTGAGCTGGAGGAATGGGCCTGCTGCCAGTGGTCCATGGGTAGGGAGCATAGGGCAAGGGGACAGCCTCCCAGGATCTAACAGATGTTTGAGCGTGATTGTGGTGATAATGCGAGTAATTCTGCCTCTCCGCTTACGGCAGGCAGGTCCCTGTAAACCATGGTGTGTGTGTGTGTGTGTGTATAGGCAGGACATAACACGATGGCCTCTTTCGCTGCTCCCACCTCCGTTTGAGGGTGCACAGACTAGTTAGCATTTCCCCTACATGAGCACGAATGTCCATCTTTAATATGCAGGTCAAACCGCTCACACTCTGTCCAGCTTGTGAAGGTCAGGCAACCGTTTGGATTTTGTCTTCGTTTCCAGACTGCCCAAATTGTTGTGCAGTGTTAGCACAGTTACTGGGCTTTGTCTTAAGATGCCCACACGTGGAAACACCTTTATCCTTCTTGTGGGAGGTCAACAAAGAACATGAGTCCCGTGCTAGGTTGCAAACATTTGTTTAATTTTTCCGGAAAAACGTGTCGTAGAATGTTGGTAGAGGTTTGTGCTGTTCCATAGCCCTGTGGTTGGAAAAACTTACCTTGTAAAATTGTTCAGTGACAGCTCAGCACGGATCTATGAGATACGCACATAGCAGCATCTCGCTTTCACTTCATTTCTACTGAGTTTTTGGGGTTTTACTGTAATTAAACTTGGCATTCGTTTAAGGAATGAGTTGTGATTTCTTTGGTCACGACCTAGGGAAAATGACGTGTGTGTACTCTGGGAGTGAATGCTGGTGAGAACCTTTTGTGCTCTCCCCCCTCAACGCCCCCACCCCTCTTTTTTTCATTTCACAAGTCAGGCTGTAACTTTAAAAGAAACTGTAGGAGCTGTTCCCCAGGTTATCCACAAAATGAGTCTTTGTCTGCTTTTTCATTCACCATCTGGTTACAAAGCTAAATTGGAATCGTGCTTGTTTTAATTATTTTCTACTTGTGTGGCCAGGAGGTTATTTGGTCTGGTGAGGTTGCACGAAAGCGCACATTCTCGCTAATAGCACGCCGTCCACTTCCTCCGCCAGCACCGGGATGGTTAAGTCGATCCACTTGTGTGGCCAGCGCCTGATACAACACAGTGGTCACGACTTAGAATTACCGGAGGAAATGTGGTGTCAGTGTGTGGGTTCTCCCCCACCCCCACCCCGAGTTGTTGTTTTTTTTTTCTTTTAAATCTCCAATAATGTTAATTAAGTGCATTTTTCTTCCAGCAGAAATATGATTACAAATGGCTTTGGTTGACAGTCTTAGATCAGCACGTTGTGTGATGAAAGGGACAATGTGTATTTCAAAAATTGGTAAAATAAAGTATTCAGAACACTTATATTTTGAACACTCTCCACAGCATGAATAATGGAAATAGCGTAGTCAGAAACCTCTCTGTTCAGTCATGATTTTTAGTGAATCAGCCAAAAGATGCAAGTCTTGCAAAGAGGTATTGTTCAATACTAGGAAAGTGACATCAAAAGGTTTCTTAAATTTTTTCTTTTTCTTTTTCTTTTTTTTTAAAGTCCTCCGTTCCCCGCTTTCCTGCTTGGGATGACTGAATACTCCAGAAGCAGGCACTTGTTTTCAGAAGGGGACTTGATTCAGGTTCTGTGAAATATTGTTCAGTGTGGTAATTAAGTAATGGGTGCTTACATATTCATTACAGTAGGCGATGAAATGTACATATGCATTGTCTTGTGAAATCCCCACCACCACTCCTCATTTAAAAAGCAAAACAGAACGTGTGGGCTCATACTTGGGAAAGGAAAACAGAACGCCCGCACCCCCACCCCAAAGAACTTTACTTAAAGCTGTCCATTTGAGCAAGACTTTATGAAAGATCCCAGAGATTTGGGAATACTTGCTAAGGTAATCCATTACAAATGTATGCTCTGGCATGGGAGCCGGAGTCGGGTCATGACCAAAAAATTTGGAAAGGCTGGTTAAAAGTACTGCCAAGCTAAAACCCAGTAGCTCTGACTTAGGCATACATCAGCATGCAGTGGGAGGAGGAAGGTGGGAGGATTAAAACGGGCTGGGGAAAAAATGCCTAGGAAGAATGATGAGCGATAATTCAGTCATCGAAATGACTTCATCAATAATACGCTGATATTTTACGGGGGGGGGGTGTCAAATGGTTCTTTTCAGAAAAACAAATTAGCAATTTGCCGCATGAATTTAATTTTTAAGATCTATCTGAATAGTAATTTGGCGCTCAGACAGGCGTCACGGTTCTTTTGTTAATGAACTAAAATACACTGGGGGGTGATGTTGACCTAAAAGACACGCAGAGCTAAAACCGAAGATTTTATTTTCATTTGATTGAACTGGCAGGTGTCTTAAGGTGGCAGCCCCGTATAGAAACAGTTTTCTTCAGCAGAGGGAGCAAAATTTAAAAACCTTCTGCCGTGGGGCACCTGGGTGGCTCAGTTCTTAAGCGTCTGCCTTCGGCTCAGGGCGTGGTCTGGGATCGAGTCCTGCATCGGGCTCCCTGCTTCCCTGGGAGCCTGCTTCTTCCTCTCCCACTCCCCCTGCTTGTGTTCCCTCTCTCGCTGGCTGTCTCTCTGTCAAATAAGTAAATAAAATCTTAAAATACAAAACAAAACCCTCTGCCGGTTGCTTATCACTTGCCTGTACTTCTAAAGGGTTGTGACAGTGGCCAAGGTCTGGAGGGACCAAGGTGTTCAGAAGAAGGATTTGGCTTGCAGCTGTCATGGGTGGTCTTCGCCTTCCTCCCGTCTGTTAGGGCCTTGACATTGTAGCCAAACCGGAGGGATTCAGTCCTCTGCCAAGATGGGACGCAGACAACACATCCAAATTGGGGAAATAAACATGCATTCTTGTCCTTTTACACACACACACACACACACACACACACGTGCACGCACTTTTTCTTAAGCTTCTTCCCACAGTCTTTTAAAAATAGCTTTATTGAGATGTAATCCATATACCATAAAATGCATCCTTATAAAGTATACAATTCAGTGGTTTTTAGCATACTCAGAGTTGTGCAAACCATCACCACTGTCTGATTTCAGAACACATTCATCACTCCTAAAAAAGAACCACATACCCATTAGCAGTCCCTGCCTATGCCCTCCCTCCGGACCTCCCTCCGGGCCCTGGTAATCTCTACTGTCCTTTCTGTTGGCTGTGGATTTGGCTTTTCTGGACGTTTCATAAAAATGGAATCATAAACTATGTGGTCTTTGTGTCTGGCTTTTTTCACTTATTATAATGTGTTCGAGGTTCATCCACGTTGTACCATGAATCAGTACTTTATTCCTTACACCCCCTTTACATTTTAAAAAATGGTGATAAAATGTACATAACAAAAGTTGTCCATTTTAACCAATTTTGAGAATGCAGTTAAGTGGCATGGATTTTATTCAAAATGTTGTGCAATCACCACCACTATGCTATCAATTTTCAAGACTTTATTCAGTCTTTTTTTTAAAGATTATTTATTTATGAGAGAGAGAGAGAAAAAAAAACGAGTGTGGGCGAGGGGCAGAGAGAGAAGCAGAAGCAGACTCCCTGCTGAGTAGGGAGCCCAACATGGGGCTCCATCCCGGGACCCCGAGATCATGGCCTGAGCCCAATACAGACACTTAACCAACTGAGCCACCCAAGTGCCCCAAGAATTCATTCATTCCTATTGCCAATAATACTCCATTGTGTGGATATACCACATTTTATTTATCCATCCATCAGGTGATGAAAATTTGTTTTCATTTTATTATAAATAATGCTGCCATGAACATCTGTGTCCAAGATTTTGTCTGGACATATGTTTTTAATTTTCTTGGGTGTATTCCTAGAAGTGGAATTGATTGGTCATATAGTAACTACATAGGTCTCTTACACGTCTATTCACATCCTTTGCCCATTTGTAAACTGGGTTGTCTTTTTTTTTTTTTTTTAAGATTTATTTTTTTATTTTAGAGAGAGAGAGCAGGCAAGTGGAAGGAGGGGCAGAGGGAAAGGGAGAGAAATCTCAAGCAGACTTCCCACTGAGCACAACCCAGGACCCTGAGATCATAAACTGAGCTGAAATCACGAGTCAGATGCTTAACCAACTGAGCCACCCAGGTGTCCTGGGTGTTTGCCTTTTTATTGTTGAGCTGTAAGTGCTCTTTATATAGCCTGAATACAGGTCACTAGTATGATAGATGATTTGCAAATAATTTCTTCCCGCTTGTCAGAGAAAGAAGGGTTATGTTGGTCCCCCCCCCCTTTACCCTCAAATACATCTGAATGAGTTTGGGAATTGGCAGAAAGGATTATATTTAGTTCAGCATCCAAATTTGTTCAGAGACGTGTAGGTTAAGGAGAAAGGAAATGGAGGGTGAGTTATGTGAGATGTGGGTGTCGTAACATAAGAATGATCAGGGAATCCTAGGTCAACGGAAGCATGCCACTGAGGTGGTAATGCAGCGTTCAGACACGTATCACGCAGGGCAGTCTGGAGAAGAAAGGAGTGGGTGTTCTTGTTTTTAAAATCTGTGGTTATTGGTATGGACAAACGGACGAAAGCCACTAAGTGGGCAGACGATTAAAATGAAACGTCTTACAGTCAGAGCCCACAGCCCCAAAGCAAGGCCGGCTTGGTACATGCGGAAGTGTTCTCAGAGCACGTGTAGGTCTGTATGAATGTGCAAACAGCAATTGATCTGACAGCGTGAAGACACGGCAGCCTTCTCTAATTAAAGCCTCTTGATGACATTAAACTGTGTTGCTTAATTACAATAAATCATACACTAACAGATCATGTCTCCGAAGAGGCATTGTCAGTGTGCTGCATAATGGAAAAAAATTTGACCTTGTAATCGCGGGGGTTCCTGTGAGGCGATGGCTCTTGTCACCGAGAGGAATGTGTGCCCCACTTAAGTTTGGAATAACTCCGATCTTAGAGAATGCGTCCCGATAATTCTATTCATACAAAGATGTGTTTCATATGGACACGTTCTTTAAACGTGAGGCCGTTTTATATACATTGAAGGGACTAGAGTGTTTCATTCATTTGCTGTTTATTTTCACAGCCCTTAGTTCTCCGACCCCCTCTTAATTTTCAAGCTGGTCGGGGCTTGACTTCACTGCTACAGCTGTTTTGCACTCCTTGGGCAGAGCCCTTGCTCCGTGTCCCCTCCGTCAGTCACCTTTGGAGCCTGCAGACTACAGCTGGGTCACGCAGGTATTGGGCTGTTGTTACCAGAGCATCATGTTACGTATGTCCCTTTCTTAGATTAATACCGTAATAGTTGAGATGGTGTATCACTATAAACACAGAAGGTCTTTTTGAAACTCTTCATGAAGTAGTAGTAAAATACAGGCTAATGTGGGATTGGGAAGAGTAGTTTCTGTTCAAAACGAACCCCCACCTCCAGCTAAAGAACAGGAATATGATAGCGTATGACACTACCTAGGCTCATGAATGTTGCAATTAATTTATTTTCATTGACTTAATTTTCAAAAATTAATGGTATTAAAACCAGTGGGGTCTATTTAATTTCTTCTTGATGCAGACTGTTGAACAATGACCAGCCTTTCTTCTCTTCTTGATTTTTGTAAATGGGCCTGGAAAGTCACTACATCTTAGCTCCATAGAACTGGATGGGGCCCCGGGGCTTACTCCATCCATCGCCCTCGTTTTGTAGCAGGCCGTGTTAGAGATGTCACGGTCACCTCGCCTAGGGCAGAGGTCTGACCCACATGTCCAAGGGCAGGGTGCTCTCTGCTCTGGAGCGCTACCTGTAACTCCACATTTGGCTACTTCCCCCCCTCCCCCAATACACATTCTCTCCCCTTTCTTTGGATCCTGGATGCCATTATTTCCTTCCTTTTTCTCTTCCTGTTTCTGACCATTTTCTAGCTACTGTTTCATCTTTTTTTTTTTTTTTAAGATTTTATTTATTTATTTGACAGAGACAGCCAGCGAGAGAGGGAACACAAGCAGGGGGAGTGGGAGAGGAAGAAGCAGGCTCCCAGCGGAAGAGCCTGACGTGGGGCTCGATCCCAGACCGCTGGGATCACGCCCTGAGCCGAAGGCAGACGCTCAACGACTGCACCACCCAGGCGCCCCCACTGTTTCGTCTTTTGCAGCGTGTCCCTAGATGTTGAGGTGGCCACTGCTCTTGCTGGAGTGTGCAGAAGAGCTCCCAATGCTCTGTCCCTTTCCCCCCAGCCTCAGCCCTTCCTTCTTGGGTGACTGCTGTCTGTTCCTCTTGACCAGCAGTTATAACGGGCTGTGTCCTCCTCTGCCTTTTGGGAGATGTGGCTGTGCAGAGCCTGGCCCCTTCATCACCCCAGAGGAGGAGACTGTTCCGTGAACACTGTGGGTGGGAGATGGGGGGTGGTTCTATGGCTGAAACTCTGAAAACTGGGGGGGGGGGGGGAGGCAGTGCAGTGGGTAGATAGCCTCTGGGAGGGAAGGAAAAGTATGTCAAGTCTAACTTCTTCACTTGCGTGTTTTATGACACTATTTCTAAAATTTCAGCATGGTGTTAAAAATAGGAATCCAAGGATTAAATATTTTGGCTTGTCAAGTTTTGGAATGAACTACTTTTGTCAACCTCAAACATGAATAATCGCTAACATTTAGTTAGAACTGTAGTATACATTTTAAGTGTACATTTCAAGTAACATTTGTAAATTCCTGTGTATAATGGTAGATACTAAGACTTTTGTAAGGAAACCACTTTGCTTGGGAAAAGAGTGTTGTAGTAATTCCCAAATGTTGAAAACTGGCTCTCTGGAGTTTGTTAACAACACACACCCTTCAGTGTTCTGATGCAGCATTGGCTCACGAATGAAATACAGGGTAATGGTGGTGGTGTTTTAATTAAAAAGTAAAAAATTTTAAGTGTGTTACCGCATTTTGACGCATAACCAGGGTTATGCATTTTAACATACCATCCAGGTTAATTGTGATCCCGTCAGGATCGGAAGGAGTGCTGGACTTTGAGCAAATTCCTTTTGCCAGGCAAAGCTTAACTTATTTGCAGTATCGAGAGTGGTTCAGCAGNNCATGCATACAAATCAATTTCTGTGACTTTTGATTACCCCTCTTCTACGTGTTCCAGATTGTAGGGTTATCTCCGTGAATGCAGATGCTGTGCTCAGATGTCTGTGGAGTGCCCGCTGTATGCCCTTTCTCTCCGTGTGCACCTTCTTCTCGCTGCTTCTCTGATGGAGGATGCCGTTGCCCAGTGAGGTCACAGAGCAGAAACATCAAGGACTGGTGTTTGAGCCCAGTTTTGATTCTGTGGCTTACGTAACACAAAGGGTGCCTCTGTTACTTTGCTTTTCATTAGCTGGGCAGGCAGCTTACACGCTACATGGGCATAGTGATGAGCACAGGCGGGTGCTAGTTTTCATTCCTTGGAGTGGACGTATTGAACCCCCGGACCCCCAGACTGTATGAAGTCTACTCCCCATCTTGCTTTGAATGGTCTTTTTAGCTGATGAATATTGGAAGAGCTATTGAGTCGACGCGTTGGACACATCTGATTTGTTTCAGGCCGACTTCATCCATGTGACTTGGTGGTGGTCTGTATGTTTATTACGATTACAGCTCTGGCGGGGAAGGTAGATTTATGGTGTTGATGTCACAGTCTTTGTTCCAGCCCTTCTTAGCTCCTTCTAGGTCAGAAATGTGTCTCGATTCCTCTTCAGTGGGAAAAACATGAGTGTGAATGTGAGATAGTTTCAGTCAATACTCTCAGATCTCAGATGATCTTGTGACCTGTCTAGTCCTGAAGTCTCCTGTGGGATATTGTTTTTCAAGATTTATTTTTATTTATATGAGAGCACGAGCAGGAAGAGGAGCAGAGGGAGGGAGGGAGAGAGAGAATCCTCACGTAGACTCTCGTGCTGAGTGTGGAGCCGACGTGGGGCTTAGTCCTACTACCCCTGAGATCGTGACCTGAGCCGATAGCAAGAGGCGCTTAACCGGCTGAGTCACCCAGGTGCCCCCACCTGTGGGATATTAACGGAATTTTGCTACGAAGCTGTGTGTTGGGACCTGTCTGTCTCTCCATGATAATGTAAATTCTGTCAAAGGCTTGGCCACCTTGAGGCAAGAGCAGGCTTGCAGCACTAATGAACCATCATATAAATGACCTTTATCTCTTAATTTTTTATACTTTTAAATTTTTAAAAAAGATCTTATTTATTCATTTGACAGAGAGCACAAGCAGGGGGCGCAGCAGGGAATGGGAGAAGCGGGCTCCCCACTGAGCATTGAGCCCGATGTGGGACTCGATCTTAGGACCCTGGGATCATGACCTGAGCCAAAGGCAGATGCTTAACCGACTGAGCCACCCAGGCCCCAGGCCCGAACTTTATCTCTTTAAAAAAGA
Source organism: Ursus maritimus (assembly GCF_017311325.1). NCBI lineage: Eukaryota > Metazoa > Chordata > Mammalia > Carnivora > Ursidae > Ursus > Ursus maritimus. The sequence continues at coordinate 25,987,863 of NW_024425564.1, forward strand.
AAAGGAAAGAAAAGAGACTGTTTTCAAAAGGACATACTTTCTTCTATACCTACGCTATCCTTCCTGCCCATGTCATGTTAGAAAAAGTGTTATTTTCGCTGTTATGTACACGTTCTTGATGGTTTTTCTTCTGTGCAGTTTTGAGATGTCTCCTTGTTAATGGAAAAGCATGCAATACTCAAGCAGAACTCGTACCTTCTTCATGGCCTGTTCTCTTTTGTTGTATATACTTCATGTTTACATGAACAATCCTCCTCCCTCCACCCCACGTTCTTTCCCACTCTGCCACATTTTGAGTGGAAAAAAAAATGTTCTTAAAGGGTGGTACGTTTTTTTCCCTCTGGAGCGGCAGATGTAAGATCTGCAGAGGCTTCCTTAAGCACGTGGGCTTCCAGTTTCTCTACAACAGACGGGGAAGTGGTCAAGTCCGGGGCAGGCCCCAGCCTCGCATCTTACCTGCCAGAAACGCTGCCTCGTCTCCGTGGGCCTGCCTGCCACAGCGAGGGTGCTCCCTAAACAAGACCTGCTATACTCCATGGGCCGGACCTTCTAGTTTGTCATCAGAGTTTATATTTACATATAAAATGTCTTCTTTTTGGGCAAGAATGTACTCTAGGAATTGCTTAAGGGAGGCCCATTAACTTTGCCATCGATAGCTGGATTCGCCATTATTCTGTAGTAAGTGGAGGTGAGAAATCCCATTGATGAAAAGCCGGGATGGGAGTAGTGCCCAGTCTCCTCATAGTACCTTCACTGATGGATACTTGGTAAAGGCAGCAAATAAAAGTAGGTGATTATATTACCAGGAGGGCGGGCAGTACTGAGAATGTCTAAACATCAGGAACTCCTGAGAGAGGAAGAATATAATTTGGTACAGTCTGCTACTCTATTTTGTGTATGGTTTATTGAAAGTAGCCTTTTATAGTACATGAGTAATTTGTTTTAATCTTAGAACATTTAGAAACTCTGAATTCTTAAAATAAAATGGAAAAAAAAAACAGCGACATTTGTGCCACCCTGATAATTATTAACATTTTATGTTTGTCAGTTTTCCTCTTTTTCTCATCTAGTAGGCCGAAACAGGAAGAAACAAAACAGAAACAGTTCCCAAAGCTCATTGCACGTGCTTCTTCTCTTATTCCAAGTGTTGTCTTAAAATCATTTCTCTCATCTTTCTTTGTAATGGGCTGTCTAGTGTTTCAGTGTGCACTGAATCGCTGCAAAGCTCCCCTCCCCCGGCTCCGTGCAGTGTGACACTCTACCCCCTTTATATGGGCCTGTCGAATCTCTGGAACAGCCTCAGAGGACAGGGATGGCTATGGGAACCCGGGGCAAAGCAGACCCACACCCCCCAGGGGGGTCTGACTCCTAGACCTTCAGCCAGCTCCCCAGCCACTGTACCCTGCGGCCTGCTAGAATTTATTAACACCTGGCTTTCTGGTAAAATACTGAATGTCCTCAAAGTCTAGTGCATTTTCATAATTATCGTCTTAAGATAAAATATGGAATTACTTGGTCCAAATATACATTTTTATTTATTTTTTAAAGTCTTGGTAAGTGTTGGGGCGCCTGAGTGGTTCAGTTGGTTAAGCGTCCAACTCTTGCTTTCGGCTCAGGTTGTGAGCTCAGGGGCCTGGCATCGAGCCCCGTGGCAGGCTCTGCACTCAGTGAGGAGTCTGCTCAGGATTCTCTCTCTCTCCCTCCCCTCCCCCCTCGCTCTCGTGCACGTGGGCTGTTCTGCTCTTTCCCCCTAAATAAATGAATAAAATCTTAAAAAAAAAATCTTAGCTAGTCTTAACGTTTTACATAACTTTTAAAATTCACGGAGACGTTCTGTGAGAGTTTCCTACTTTCTTTAAATTATAGAAAAAGTGAGGAGATGGTTTTTATTGCCGAAGTGTTTTTCACAGGATTATTCAGATAACCCCCTCCTACCTCAAAATGAACGTTCCTCTGTATTGTGACCTTTCTCCACCCCGATATTTAATTTGTTTATTTGTCCTTGTTTATTTTTACTTAGGCATTTAGTACTAGTACTAAATTATTCAACCATTATTTATATGCTTTGATTTTACAGTTTATTTACGTCCACGCTCGAAGATAGGCACCCTAAGTCCGAGGCAGGTAAAATAATGAGGATTGTTGTGTGAAAAGCTGCTTTACTGACCCATTCCTAGTTCAGGATTTTAAAAAACGCTGTTACGAATGCTTTCCGTAAATTGGTTTTGTGATTTCTGGGATTTTTCCACTTCAAAGGAAGGGTGTCATTAAGTTCTCAAATGTAACCAAATCGGTCTTACAATTTTGGTGGGCATCATTATTGATGGTGGAATTCAAAGATGGTGAATATCGTATTTAAAAACTCCCCCAAAGCTGTGTTGAAGTTACATTAAAGAATTGGCCGCGTACTGAGAGTCTGATCACCTCCTGGTGTAAAATTAGGCTATTGTACATCAAAGAGGCCTGTGCTAAGTATGGTTCCATCAATGTCTTTGGAGCGGGGGAAGGGCGGCCCGACATCCTGTCACTGTGCCCTCCAACAGTTAGCAGATGTTCTGTGAGTTAATGTTGCCCTTCAGTTATCTTTGACAGAAGCAGGGTCTGGTGAAGATCAGATTGTTTAGACTAATGCACGTTGATCTTGGCATAGTAAGCAGAAGCTCTCAGCCTACTAGACAAGGAAGAGCCAGGTTGTTAAATTAAAAAAACAAAGCAATTAATAATTGGAGAATGGCTTCAGTGTCCTTGACTCATTCGTAGTCATTCATTCTGATGAATGCTGCTTTTCGATTTACCTGGGAGGACCTTTTAAATAGCTTTAGGGTATTAAGCTCCATGCTGCTGACCTTGCTGATCTGGGCATCAGCACCAGTGCGGGCTCTCCTTTCAGACCTCCAGGGAGAGCGAGATCACGGGGACAGCTAGCCCTTTGGGTGTTTCGGCTGCTTTGTGACACCTCGCTGTTTGGCACTCGCCCTGGAGGTTCAGTTTTATTTAATGCTTGCTTAATGTTAACTTAATGCGTGTGTATCACAGAGTCAAATGCGACGTCTGCTTGAGTTTTAGGGGAAGTATATGATATTCTGGCACACTTGGGAGTAGTAGGTGGTAATGTTATAGCTTCCAGAGGTGCCTGTTAAATTCCCTTTCATAGTCGACTACAAAGCAGTGGTCAGTCCTAAAGCAGTTTTGGGAAGTAGGCGAGAGAGGGAGATATTCACGGAGTCTGTGTTCTGTTCTGTTCTGTTTTGTTTTAGCTTGGGTATATAACTTCTCCGGCATGCTCTCATGCTTCCTGTGACTGAGATCGAGCACTGGCATGTAACTGGTTTCCTTCCGTTGGTGTTGGGAGCGACCATGGAGTATGCGTAGCTCTGGCTGACCGAGCTGTTGTCTTGAAAAATAGAATGTCGTGAAAAATAGAACTTTTTGAAAGATCTTTTTTTTTTTTTTTTTTTTGGAAAGAAGTTTCACAAGAAAGTCTGATGTGCTCTCTGGTGTTTTCTTAAACAGCTTTATTGAGATACAAGTTACCTACCCTACAATCCACCCATTTAAAGAGTATAATTCAGTGATTTTTAAGTGAACTCTCCAGGTTGTAGAATGACCATCGTAATCTAATTTCAGAATCTTCCCAGCCCACAGTTTCTCTGATTTTAGAAGTAAAATATCTCTTTCCACGAGTATAAATCATTCGGCGTCGGAGTTATTTTGATAGGTTCTAACCTACCTAGTTACGTGGCTTTTTATATTACTTTTATACATACTCTGCAGAAAATTTTTAATCCCAGCTTATCTAAAGCCTTTTTGCTGGTCTCAAGTTTTCTGTAACAGTCACCTCTTCATGAGCTAAAATAATTTCAATTCCCTAACTATTGTAATGCTCAGAACATCCATAGATACCTAATTTTATTAATAACTTAAGCTGTGAAAATGCTACTGCTAACACCATACATTTCTGAGTACTTGGGATTATTTGCTATTTTAGATGATTATTTAAAAAAATTTTGGATTATCATTTTAAACAAGAATAGTTGAAGGTACATTTTATTTTTTAATTTTTTTGTCAAAGCCTGATTTAATTAGAATCTAAGTCCATTTGCTGCTGTTGTATAATCATAAAATATGCATCAAAAGTGATTCTCTCTGTATCGCTATTGTTTGTAATTTGTTTTTTTCCAAGAGGGGATAGAGTAGATTGAAGAATGCAGTGTGGTTTAATATTCTTAACCAGGGATGCGCATCTGAATCCCTGTGGAACCATAAAAATTCACCACTGTGAGTTTCTGCTTCCAGCAACTGGAATAACTGGAGTGGAGGCCAGCTCTGATGGTTGGAGCTGCACCCCAAATTGGTTTGTCTTTGGACTGAAAGTCTGAAGGTCAAGGTTATCAATTTATCTTGGTCTATTCGCGGACTTCCTGTTTTTTGCCTGTGTAATGGAGAGAGAGCTTTTGATATGAATTTTAGTGTATGGGAAAGTAGTTCAAGTCCTGGGGGTGGGGGGAGTAGGATTCAACCAAAATTGGTTTTATAATTAAATGTAGCTGACAATTTATCGTGCTGCTGGGAATGAAATAAAACCCATCTGTGCTTTATATAAATTGTATCACATTTATAAACTTACCCTTAAAATAAAAATTTTGACTTGACTTTACTCCCTTTAGATGGAAATTTTCTGACGAGGATTTCCACTTGCTTATGTTTTCTTAGGGTAGCACGGGTAAGGTTCTGGTTTAATATAGCCCCTAGCTTGCTTTGTTCTGTTTGGGGTAATGGAGCTTTGGGTAGACCAGAAGGCTGAGCTGTGGCTCTCTTTGGGAGTTTGCTTTGGAAGGGAACTGCCCGGGGTTAATCCTCTCCTTTGCTGTTGACTAAACTGTGCAGTCTGGGTCAAGTTAGCCTTTCCTTCAGGGGCTTGTTCTGTTCTTTTTTCTTTTCTTTTCTTTTTAAATTAAATATTTATTTGAAAGAGAGAGCGTGAGAGGGGAGGGGCAGAGGGAGAGAATCGCAAGCCGACTCCGTGCTGAATGGGTTGCCTTGACTGCCGTGGGTCTCGATCTCATGACCCACGAGGTCATGACCCAAGCCGAAACCAAGAGTCAGGGGCTTAACCGATGAGCCCCCCAGGCGCCCCTCATGGGGTGGTTCTGAGACTGAGTTGTGATACATGGGCAGCGTATTCAGTAAATGTTTATTGTCTTTGTTGTTGGTGTTCAGCTGTTTGTATTTGAAATAATGAATTTTTTATTAAATGAATTTCTTGTCTGGTAATACTCCATTCTGTTGTTTTGTTGTCACATGTAGACTGGAAGCTTTGAAGAGGTTCAGACTCTTTCCGTCCCGTTTTGAAGCATCTATTTGGTGAATGTGACTTCTTGGTGGCTTAAAGGACTTTTAAATGTGCTTTCCAAAGACCCTGGCGTACATTAATGTATTCATTTATTCACTAGGAAGAGTAATTCATTTTTATTACACAGTAGCTTATAGCAGGTGTTAGAAACTCCTGTTGCTAACACTAATGGCAATCAGCATGTAACTTTTTTTCTTCACTGTCTGCTGTCTTGTGGTTTTCCACCATTTATTCTTAATTGTCATGTATAGTGGAAGTAATTAAATCCATGAGTCTCCTCCTCTTGTTATAAACGTTTGCACCCCTTTTAAGTTTTCTTGGCTTTCCCAGATTCTGGATTCAGTTAACATGCTGATGGTTCTCTGGTTTGTAGGGCAGATGAGTCAGCCTCGGTGTAGCTTTTTTTCCTCCTTCCTTCCTGCTTGTCTGCATGTAGTTGATGTACCTGTGTATATAACCAAGCAAAGAATTTCTCGTCCTTTCTCTGGGAAGAAGGTGTGTGGAGCCACCGTGGAAAGAAACTTGCAATGCTTGGTTTCATTTTTCTTGGAGCGCCTGAGTGGCTCAGTCAAGAAGCGTCTGCCTTTCGGCTCAGGTCCTGATCCCAGGGTCCCGGGATTGAGTCCCTCTGTCATTGGGCTCCGTGTTCAGCGGGAAGCCTGCTTCTCCCTCTCGCACTCCTCCTGCTTGTGTTCCCTCTCTCGCTGCCTCTCACTCTGTCAAATAAATAAATAAATAAATAAAATCTTAAAAAAAAAAAAAAAAGTTTAAAATCGTTTGTCCTGACTGTGCCAAGTGGACACAAGCATTTGGATGTTGGTAATTCCAAACAGATTTTGAATACAGCGGTCAGAGTTAGGGCATTGAACTATTTTGTATCAGGAAAAAAACAGGCGGAGTGATTTTCCAAAACACTGTTTGACTCTCCTAACCTGAGCCATTAGGTGATTAAGTAATCTGAGTGAGTACATGGGGACACGTTATGCAGCCACACTTGCTGTAGCTGCTATATTTAAGGATTTCAGGTTGAGAATTTTGCTATGAATTATGTGCAGAATGAGGATGTGGGGAAAGAAGAATCTAGGGCAAATAAGTTATCTTCAATTGTTTCAGGATAGAAAGGGAATATGTTGGTTATAATGCAAGTTTTTAAAATTATTTTTTTTTTTAAAGATTTTATTTATTTGAGAGAGAGGGAATGAGGGAGAGGGGGAGCTCACATGAGCTGGGGGGGGAGGGTCAGAGGAAGGGGGAGAAGCAGGCTCTCCCCTCAGCAGGGAGCCCGACCCATGGCTCCATCTGGGCTGAAGGTAGATGCTTAACTGACTGAGCCACCCAGGCACCACCCCTGTAATGCAAGGATTTTAATGAAAATTGGGGAGGGGTGTATGGAAAGGGAGAAGAGAGTGTGCTTGCTCTCAAGAGAAATGGTGGTTTTATTTTAAGCTAGCAAGCATTCTCTTAAGTAGTTCAGAATCCATTTTGCCTTCCCTGATCACTCACGTGGCTGGTGAGCATTTATGAGAAATGGTTCCATTCCCATTATGTGTTGTAGATCCCCGGGCATATTGCATAATGTTTTATGTTTGAAGATGTGGACAAAAATGAGACGAAGAATGGGATGTTTGTCACCAATTGCACTGACTTCGTAAATAATACAATTCCGTTTGGGGCTTAAAAATTTACACTGCGTGTGTTGGTGTTAGTGGCTTGAAATCCACTTTACGGGCCAAGGAGATTTCATTATTTCTCTTTTAAGTGTGCTGTTTTCTCTGAATCTTCATTATAGCAGATTATTAGGGGGGAAGGGGCTATCGTAGTATTTTCTAAAATGTATTTTGGAAATTTCCATTGACTGCTTCCAACTTTTCATAAGCTCACAGAAATGGCTCAACATTTTAATTTGATTTAATATTTTGTTCCAGATGTTAACTAGTGGATTTTCCTTCTTTTTAGTTATACTTGAAAGGGCAGAGAGAACTGCTCTTGCTTTCTTCTCAAGTATAAAAACGTCAAAGTCAAAGTTAACCTTTATTCTTCCTTGAAACCATTAGAGGGTAGAAAGCGAGCATTTGCAGACAGGAACAGCATACAGCTAGATGAGAAGCAGCTGTACCAGGAGGATCGGGGCGGGAAGAGCTCACCAGAATATGCTTTGTTGCCGAGGTTTTCAGCATTTACTTATTTACTGCCTCTTTGGGTGGGTAGCTGGGGGGAAGTCAAGCCAATTAAATGGATAAAAGTTATTTATTTCCGTGGAAGAGGCAGGATATAGTAGACCGTCTCAGGCACACAGGCTGGAAGTTGAAGACTCCTTAATTAAGGCCACGAGAGGAACTCTAGGACACAGCTGAAGAAGTTTTTTTCTAAGTTAACAGCATGCGCATTAGGGATGGAAAGCATTTTCAGTGAGATTCCTTAGACCCTACTGTAATGTGAACTTACCACTTTTCTTTACAAACGAAAAGAGAAACCCCATCCACAAGGTTGTAGCTTATCTGTGGGTGAGGGGGGGTAGATTCGTACTGGTTAGTTCTAAAGGACCTCATTGGTATTTTAGCTTTTGTTCTCGAATCCAAGATGGTGACTTCCTTTTGGTGATGGAAGATGCTGAACAAAGATGTTCCATCTGAGAATGGAATTTTGTGGGCGGGTAAATTTTTAGTGTCTCCATCCACTGCCACAACCACATTATGTGCCCTAATTAGGCACATGTGAGTGAAGTAGGCCCAGCTGGGTTATTCCAAAGAGAATGGGTAGTGAGAAGGTTTCAGTCAGAACTATTTCCAGGTTGGAAAATTCCCACTTCTATTTCCAGGGTTGCTCAGTCTGGAGGTAGAGCACAAATTAAAGAGCACTGTTTTAGAAGTGGGATTGGGTTTTGGCACTGGCAGCTTGATAATTGCACTTTCGGCAAACGATCCTTTGGTGGGTTTGGGCCCGCCAGACACGAGTTGCTCCTGAAGAAGCAGTGAAGGGAAAGGGAAGGGATACGGTAGAGGGAGGTCTGAATGAGAGGAAACACCGACGCCCCCCCCCTGCAAGTTCCAGAACCTTCCACAGGTTGCAGTGTTGTCTCCATAAGTGACAGTGAGGGAAAGCCACCAAAGATAACAGTGGATCCCAATTTCTCTTTCTGTCCTTTATCTGAATACACACAGGCATCTTTTCTAGTTAAAATTCTTGCCGGTCCTGTTTTGGAGATAGGGCAAATACCATGTAACTGTGTATTTGTTTGTTTATTTTAAAGAATTTATTTATTTATTTGTCAGCACGTGTGCACGTATAAGCTGGAGGAGCAGCAGGTGAGAGGGAGCCCGATGAGGGAACCTGATGTGGGACTCGATCCCAGCACCCTGGGATCATGACCTGAGCCAAAGGCAGATGCTTAACCAACTGAGCCACCTAGGCGTCCTTTAGCTGTGTTTTTGATGATGAAGTTTCTTCTCACACTTTGACCCCCTGATCTCTTGTCACAGATGTCACACCTGGTCACTCTTCTTTTTAGTGACCTTCTATCATGCAGGCATGACACAATGAAAGTTAGAAATTGGTTTGGAGGTGGTTACTGGGCCCACTCTATCTGAGACCTAGACGTTGGGTAAGGCTGCTGGACGTCCTTGTTCCAGTCTGTGGATACACAGCTTCCCTTCTGACTCACGACCAGAATTTGGGGGAGGTGGATCAAACTGTAGGCGTGAGTGGAGGCAGATTTCCCTAATGCAGAGACCATTATACAGGATTGCATTTTCTGTTTTGTGCAGCATATTAACCGGGCACCAGAAGTGACCAGTCTGCATTTTGCTGTGTTCATGATGAAGCCCAACCACAGGTCTTCTGGTCTACCTCACTCAGTTTCTCGTTATTTCTATCTGGAAATGTGTTATTTAGTTAATGTGTTATTTAACAGATACCCCTAATTAATAACATGGAGACCATATAGCCAATGGGGGAACATTGGTGCTCCTGACCAGTAGTGCTCAATAATTGGCATATTTTGTTGACTCTAAGTTGTACTTGGTTTTCATATTTTTAAAAAGCCTAAAATAAGAAATAACCCGGGTGGTCTCCATGACACGGTTTCCATAGCCTGAGCGTGAGTGCATTTGGTCATGGTGGTTCGTCTTGCCGTTCCTTCCATCAAGTTATAGGCATTGTTGGGACTTCGCATAATTGAAATGAAGTGAAGACTTCATCTCAACGCCAGATCATATTGTAAATTTATTTGGAGCAAACAGAGGCATGGAAATGAAAGCAGCAGGCTGCAAATTTCATATTCGCGAAACAAGTATTTGTTGTGGCCAAAATTTCGCGTTTTCATGCAAAACAACCACCAGGTGTTTTACAGGACCTTAAAAAAGAAACGTCTCCCCCCACCCCCCGAGTAGATGAGGTTCTGGTGGGTCCACTAGGATGGCCTATTCCAGCGCACCTGAAGGCAGGAGAAATTGAGCCTAAAGAAAGAAAACGGAAAGCAAAGCTGGTATCTTGCACGACTAAGGGATCGCGTCACATGTGACTGACAGGAGGGTATGTCGTGTTAGGTATAAATATAATGCTGAATTTCATACTCATCGCCACCAATACTTGAAGGTTATGTTTTTTGGTGAAGGAAGAGGATGTTGCTTCACATGAAGACTTAAAGAGCTCACCTCAGGGACCTTCATGTCTAGTGCGGGAGCCTGTCATTTTGGGGGGATGTCTGAGGAAGCATTCTGCTCTAAGAGGCGAACAACATGCTAAGATTCTAAACGTTTCTGAGGCAAAGAGACATTTTCAGTCAATACTTGAAAGGCGGAGCTGAGTTAACTAGGGGAAGGGCTGGTAGAGTTTGGGCAGAGCCCCTGTTTTGCTCCCACGACTAGCTACCAGGTGGGGATGGTTGTGTGAACCAGCCAGAGCAAACCTTGCTTCCAGCCCGGGCCAGTGTGGAGGGCCATGAAAAGACACTGTTGATAATGAAGCCGGAGGTCGGGTTTTCACCCGTCGTCTTCCCAGTAGAGTGCAAGCAAGCTTTCTGACCGTGACTTCGGCTTTCTAGGCCACACTGTCCTCATATGTAAATTTTGGTGCAAGCGTGCAGAGTCCTGGCAATAGAAGGAGGTGCTTTTGTGTCCCACAAGCCGGGTCGACTGGAGCCTCAGAGAAGCAGCTCTATTCTGGGGGCCAGTCCTATTCACCGTGACTTTTATATTTGCTGATTTTTCTTTTAAAGAAGTGACCGCTTTATGGGTTAAACTTGGAAGTTATTCTAGGCTTCTGCAAAGTCGCTGTGTGGTCCCTCTGTGCACACGCTTTTGTGCAGCGTTATAAATGGGATGTGTTGGCATCAGTCGCTGCTTCGTTTGGCAGGAAGAGAGACAGCCTGAGTCACTTTCCCTGGTGCTTCTTCCAGGCTTTCCCCCCCGCCCCCCCTTCCCTGTGCTGATCACATCTCAGGAGATTTCTCTGTACGAGCTCATTTGGGGCTTGGCTGGAGAGTTGATTAGAAGGAGCCTAGACTCCTGTATCTCTGCTCGTTTAAAGGAGAATGTGTGTGCCCAGTCCCGGGCCAGGAGGTATTTGCAGTCTGTGTTGATTTTTCTTTTTTATCTTTTTTTTTTCCCACGAGTGGTTTGCCTCGTGTCTCTCAGAGCAGGGGATCTCCCGCTCTGCCCACTGGCTTGTCAGAGGCCAGGCCGGGTGCCTTCCTTGGCCTCACTGCTGCCTCGTCTTCCCCAGCACCCCCTCTACCCCCCACCTTACTCCCCTGAAATCCTGTTTGTTTCTTACACTCAGATTAATTTATTGACGTGTAATTCTTTATAACAGAACACTTTAAAGGCTGCTGTGAATCTGAGCAATCATGCTTAGCTGAGATTCCTGTGAGGCTGTAGGTTTTAACAAGTACAGCTCTTTGAGTCGTTGACAAGAAACTCTCTTTAGATTCTTCCCCCCACCCCCTTCCCCCACATTCATGTCACACTGTCCCCTGTCTGTGCGTGGTTTCCTAGTAACACGTGCACTCTCACTGTAGGCGAACCGTTTTTTTTCCTCTTGGCTCAGATGTCGACTCCCAAAGAAGGAGTCACGCACCTGCCTCCCTGCCTATTCGCGAACGGGCGAAATGGTGGTGGGGGGCGGCCTGTGTGGGCCGTACGGAGGAGACTGCTGTCTCTCCTTCCTTCCCCCTCCTCATCTCTCTCCTTTCTCTCCCTTAACCTGCTGTGAACACGAGGTTGTCTGAATGTCTATTAAGTAGTTTCCTTGGCGGGCCTGTCATGTAGGGAACAGACGACGAATGGCGTGTTTCCAGCTGACAGAGCAGGTGAAAGGTAGTAAGCAGCTCCAGCATTTTCCTTTCCAGACATGCTCCTGAGCCTAGATTCACGGTGGAGGAAACACTCATTGGATGTGCAAAGTTTTATGAGTTAAATGTAGTGTGGGAGAGCAGAGGCTATTCTCGAAGGGCAGCTATATTGGGATAGATCAATACCTCTGTTTTATTGTCCAGCAGTTCCATTCATGGATGCGTGTCCCATTTCATCCGTTCGTCAGTTGATGGGTGTTTGCGTTGTCTCCACGTGCGGGCCATCACGAACATCTGCGGGCAGGTTGTGTGGCCATTTTGCTCACTTGTCCTAGGTGTACGTACCTAGGGGTGGAATTGCTGGGTCTCGTGCTGACGCCCTTGAACCTTTTGAGGAATGAGCCCGACTGTTTTCAAAACCACTGCACCAGTTTTCATTACCACCAGTGTAGGAGGGATCCAATTTCTCTGCGTTCCTGTCAACACTTATTATTGTCTGTCTGTCTGATTATAGCCATCCTACTGGGTATGAAGTGGTATCTCGTTGTGGTTTCGAGTTGGAATTCCCTCATGGCTTAATGCTGTCAAAGCTTATTTTCATGTGTTTATTATCTCCTTTTGGTCTTAGAGTAGAAATCTTGAGGTTAATTCCTATCATCCTATCTGAGAAATTTTCAACACATTCATGTCTTCTTTCTTTATTAAATTTCTACTTTAGTGCTAGTTTTGAGAAGAGCAGTTGGGCGGTGTCTCTATTTAGGAAAAGATAAAAAGCATTACTCAGGAAGGGCGCTCTTTGAGTAGTAAAATCAGAAATAGAAACTTCTTATCCCCAGGTAAATTAACACGACTCCAGCCGTCAGTTGCAGACTTAGAAGGGAAGCCCTTGCGACATTAAATGATCGGGCTCCTAATGTGCGTTCCGTGTTCCTCTTTATTGAGAAGTCAGAACAATAGTAAAACCCTTCAGCCAGTTCACTGCTCCCCTCTGCGCCATGATTTCAATGCAGGAGAAAAAAAGTCTTTTCAATGGAAACACTCAATTACTTTGCTGTTTCTAGGGAAACAGAGAGTGTAAGCTTTGAGAGATGGTAGTTCTGGATGAGCCTACGAGTTCCACCCTTTATTGTTGGCCCATTCAGGTGTTCTTGCTTTATCAGGAGCTGATTGTTTTCTTTAAAAAAAAAATGGGGGGAAAATTCTGCCAGGTGTGTTCCTGAAACGCTGTCCCCTTAAGGGGTGTAAAAAGTACTTTGCCAGTGTGATTACACTAAGGATCTTCACATGGGGATGTTATCCTGGGCTGTCCTGGTGGACCCAGTGTCATCACGAGGATCCTTATAAAAGCAGAGGTAGGAGGCGGAGGTAGGGCGGAAGGGAGGCGAGGTTGCTGAGGGGCGGTCCGGCCGTGCTCTCTGAAGATGGGGTACGGGGCCACAAGCCACGGAGTACAGGCAGCTGGCTTGAAACAAGGCAAGACACTAGATTTCAGAGCTTGTGGGAGAAGCCAGCCCTGCCAGCCCCACCCCTCCCTTATAACCCGGTGAAACTGATTTTGAACTTCGTTCCAGAAGGTACGCGAGTAAGTTTGCGTTTGTTAGACGCTAGTAACAGCAGCAGGAGAAAACCAGGCCAAGTGTTCTCTTTGTTCTGTCGTCCCTCACTAATAGAGGGGGCATTCCCTCACTGCACCCTCTTTGTGCCAGACCCGCCGTGTGATACCACGCAGTTGGCATGACTTTGGGCACAGACTGGTGAAGGCAGTCCGCGAGATCACACAGCTTATAAGTGGTTCCAGATTCCATGATTTTTGTGGGGAGGTGGGGGTTCACGCTTGACTTTGTTAGCTACGTGAGTTAACTTATCCCTTTGACCCTTTTTTTTTTTTTTATGGTTTTAAAAAAAACAACTGTTTAATCCTAGAGAATCAAGTTTTGAATACAGTTGACCCTTGAACAGCTTGGAGGTTAGGGGCACCGGGCCCCCTGAGCTGTTGAAAACCTGCGTATGATTCTTGACTCCCTCAGAACTTAATTCCTAAGAGCTTACTCCTGACTGGAAGCCTTCCTGGTAGCATAAAGTCGATTAACATGTATTTTGTACGTTACGTTATTATATACTGTGTCCTTCCAATAAAGTAAGCCAGAGAAAAGAAAATGCCAAGGAAATCCTAAGGAAAATCTGTTTACAGTCCTGGGCTGTGTTTATTGCAAATGCCTGTGTGTAAGTTGGACCCGTGTTGTTCAGGGGTCGACTGCATCCTGAATGCTCCACACAGATCTTGCTCCATTACGGGCGGGATTCAGCGGGTAATTGAGAAAACCATACACTCCATCCTCTGACAAAGGAGAATGTCATGGGTGAGAAGCCCAGTGAAGAAAGTGAAGCAGTTACTTAGACGGTGTGGTAGGCTGGTCTGAGAAGACTTTGTTGAAAAGGTGGTGTTTGAGGGGCGCCTGGGTGGCTCAGTGGGTTAAGCGTCCAGCTCTTGATTCCGGCTCATGTCTTGATCTTGGGGGTCCTGAGATGGAGCCCACCTCAGGCTCCGTGTTCAGCAGGGAGTCTGCTTCTCCCTCTCCCCCGTCCCTCCCCCTGCTCATACAGGAGTGTGCGTGCCTGCGGGCTCATTTGGGCGCTCTCAAGTAAAAATCTTAGAATAAATTAAAAAGGTGGTATTTGAGAAATACTGTGATAAGGGAAGATCCAGAGGAAGAGACTTATGGGAGAAACAAGTGCTAAAGGGTATTTAGGAGATGGGTTCAAACCATTGTAAACCAGAGCAGAGATGCAAAGTAAATACTGAAAGTTAAGAATGTTGGTTGAGCCCATTCTGTCATGAATGACCGGAATCTTGCTCCTTCCCTTGCTGGAGGTTTGATCACTACTGTTGGCCAGGCAATGGCTCTGGTTCTAGAGGGGAGCAGATCCCACACAGCCCTGTCCTGCCCTTTGTGAAGAGGAAGTCTGTGGGTCTTCAAAAGTCGTATGAATTATAAAGGGACTGCTTTCCTATATGTTGACTTCTTTTTTTTAATTTCAGCAGTACATTAGTAGAAGTTTCTAGTGAACATAAAACCAAAATAAGCTCATATTTTGGTTCACTTAAGCTGCAGTATTACTGGTATTTTTTGTATTGAGAAAATAGATTTTTTCTTGGTAAAACGTGATTATGGTTTTGTTTTGAATACTGACGGGTGATTTTACAAGCCTTTTTAAACTCAAGCCCCGTTTGCCAGTAATATTCTTTCTAGAACTTCCACATGGAATAAAATACTAGTAACATCAGTATTGATGCTCAGTATCTCAAAGTAATTTAAAGTAGAATTTGTTTTGAAATGAGCAGATTTAACATCCTAAGTTTTTTGTTGTTGAGGTAAAGTTCACATGATAGAAAATTCACCGTTTTAACCATTTTAAGGTGTATAGTTTTCAGAGTTTTCTTTCTAGAGGTTAAGATAAAAGGCTCCAGACTCCTGTTTGCATCGAGCAGAAAAGCTTTGAACAAAGTGAAAGATCCTCACTAGGGAGAGCGCCCCAGAATGTCCTGAGGTAGGTTTGTTGGAGCCAGACAGCAGGCTCTGCCTTGGCCAACCTGCCTGTTACCTCAGCACTGCGTTACTTCACGTAAATCTCTTAGAAAGCTTCCCAGAAGGGGCGCCTGGGTGGCTCAGTCGGTTAAGCCACTGATTCTTGGTTTTAGCTCACAGCATATATGGTAAGCAGAGAGAACCCTGGATTTTGCAGTGGTGAAGATACCCGTTTTCGTAATAGAACAATTCTTGGTCAGATGAATACAATTCACAGGCTAGTGAGGATTATGAGGCAAATGTGCAGACTTATTTTTTTTTAAGATTTTATTTATTTATTTGACAGAGAGAGAGACAGCCAGCGAGAGAGGGAGCACAAGCAGGGGGAGTGGGAGAGGAAGAAGCAGGCTCATAGCCCAGGAGCCCGATGTGGGGCTCGATCCCACAACGCCGGGATCACGCCCTGAGCCGAAGGCAGACGCTTAACCGCTGTGCCACCCAGGCGCCCCTGCAGACTTATTTTTATGCTCTTCACTCATTAGTATTTTCTGTGCTGCTTCTCTTTAATCACAGGTTCATTTTGAATAGGATTTATACAGTACATGTCCATGAACTTAAATCATAATTTCAAACTGAGAACCTCGTAATCACAGTGGGAGCTAGTGTGGTTGATTTGATGGACAGCTGCCTCACGTGCTCATCTGAGTAGTTCTCAGGCTGTTTTTTAAGGGAGGATCTCTGCTTTTCTTTATTGATTTCCCCCCCTTAAAAAAATCAAATGGGCATTGATTGGGAAATCGTATCAAATTTAGGGGAAATAATAAATGCCCAGAGGAATGAGAAATCTTTTCTCAAATATTAAGCTATAGTTTATTTGGTGGGTTTTTTGGAAACTTTCCGGTTGGTACCAAAGAAAATGAATGGTCCTTGCATTCTGCTTCTGTATTTAAGGAGGGTAGCAGCATGTTGAACCCTGAACAGTCCTCTCTGCAGGCTCATAGACGGGGCCTCTTGTTGGAGCCTCTTCCAGATGTGTTTCTTTGCATCTCACTGAGAAGCAGTTCCGCCTTCCTCCCGGTTTATTGTTGGCCGTGTAATTTTGTTTATGATGTTTTTGTTGCTGGTGGTTTTTCTTGTACTCTGTACTCTGACTCAGGAAGCCCGTCTCCTTTTCTATTTATGGTAATTACTAGAGAGCATTTTCTTTTGGCCCTTGGGGAGCTCCTGCTGTGTTTCTTTGTGTGGGCATGTATGTTAGCGGTGCGAAGTGTTTTCTTTGAGGTCAGGGCTTTTGTAAAATGGTCTGAAAAGTTTGTCGAACCCCAACTGGCCATTAAAAATTTTTGTGTGTTTTGTATAGGACTACCCACCCCGCACCCCCACCCCCCACCCCTGAGCTTTACATCAACGTTAGGGATAAAATCCATCCATTACTGTCCTGTGGGAAGGACAAGATCTATTTTCTCTTGTGTGTGTGCCCGCCAGGTTGGAGAAGGTCTTTTTGAGAGCGACCCTGATAACTGAGGAATGTTAGGAACAAAAAGCGAGCCCGCAGGCCTCGGAGTCTCTCTGGAGACAAAGTGGAATTATAGGTTCACGGTGGGCAGGAGATACCCCAGAATGTAGAGCCTGACCGTCCCTGCTCTACTGTACAAGAAGAGGAATAGAAGCTTCACCTGTGTCTTTCAGGTAACTTGGGGACTGGGAGTATTTGGCAGTAGCTTGAGTTTTAGATAAATGAGAAGAAAAACTCAACACGTGGAGGTGGTTGGTGTTTTTTTTTCCCCCTTTCCCTCCCTCTAGTAGATTGACCTTAGTTTAGCTCCCTTCCCTGTGATGGGATATTGGGTCAGAGGTCACCTACATTTCAAATCTGTCCCTCCTGACAGAATTAAATCCACAAGCAGTCCTAACCTGGTTTCCTGATTCTTGTACTGAGATGTTATTTTTGTATTTATTATTGGCAAACCAGAACTGATCTCTGACTCAGACATGCAGGGTTTCCCTCATTCAGTGGGAACTCTGGAAACTTTGAGTAGTTTACAGCCATTCGATTCACTTCCTTCAAGCTAATAGGTGCTCAGTTTATGTTTCAAGGAACGAAAGCTTTAGTATCTGCTAAAACTTTTTTTTCCTCTCTATTTCAGAGAACACTGAAATCTTGATCTTCGAGAATTTCTGTAAAAACAGTAAAAGTGTATTAGGACATTCTGGGTATCTATTTAAATAGTTATCTGATTTCCTTATTTACATGAGTTTCTTTCTGTTTTCTTAGCTTCATTTGCTCAACAATTCTGACACTCCTAATATAAACAAGGGTTGCTGTTGGGCAGTTGTTAAGAATAGTCATTAGTGCTGTGAGACTGCTTTTTACTGAGGGTGGCAGTGTCAATAGATGGTCCCAGGGCTGAGTCCCAGAGGTGTGAATCTGGGCTTATCAAAATCTTGGGGCACATGCCACAACCCCAACCTGTTCAAGTCCGAATGGGGGTGAGGTCTGTACTTCATAAAGCTCCCCAGGGGGGTTTCCAGGGCAGCCAAGCTTGACACACGTAGCATTCTGGAGAAGAGCTTCCGGGGCTGCTCAAACCTGAGCACAAGTCCTCAGCAATGGACGTGAGAAAGACTGACTTATTTGGAAGATAAGAATATGGGTTTTTTTTTGGGTAAACCCAGTAAAGGAGTATCTTTAAGGTGAGAATCTTGGTTTCAGGGGCCGGAGGTATAGCAAGGCGGTGTGGCTCGTGGCCGTGGGTAAAATAAGGATGTTCATTACTCACCAGCCATTGGGTTTCTGTATTCTGCCTCCAGGTCTTGGGGTTTATGCCTTTTGGATTTTGTAGTGTTCTGCCCTTCGGTGTCCCCAACAGCTTTTCTGTCTGTGGGTCTAGCCAGGATCCTTCCTCAGTTCACTTGAGGGGGAACAGATTGGAATTTGGATCTCCACACAGATCTTTGTTTTGTGACCTCTTGAAAACGTCACTGCGTCGTCCCGGTGTTGCCGTACGGGGCATCTTGTGACCGTATTTTGACTACCTATGAGCACAGGCCTCAGGCCAGTGTCTCCTTGGGTGCCTGTCTCTGCATAGGGGTGGATGTTCGTCCTTTTTCTTATTTGCACGTGAAGCCTATATAGAAGAAGGGATAGTTTTGGGGTGTATGACAGATTGATTTTATTTAGGACTTCACATGGCTGAACAGAATTTTCTTACCAGCACCAGCTGATGAGCGCCAGTGTCACCTGTATTGATCACTGCCCCATTGTTGACCGGCCATCACTGGTAAATTAGGGCTGTGGTGACAAGTGGGTTTTTATAGAATGACTCTTGAGTACGTGAAACCTCCATTTTCTCCCTTCATGCTCACCCCTCCGTCTTCACTCGCTATTTTTAAAAGCATTATCTTACCTAAGGCTCTAGAAACCTTCTTAGCCATAAAATGAGTCATCCAGGTTAGCCAGCCCTTTATTTGACTTCGTTCCTAACTTTCACATGGACAAATAAACTGCATTTTCTGCCCTTCAATAAATTAGGGTACAAGAAATTGATGTTTAAACTACTGGTTATATTCCGATCTCTCGTTTTGACCCCTGGCCTGAGCTCTGACATCTCTCCTAGGGCAGGTTATAGGAAACTCAGACTAGGAAGCCTAAAAATGAAACTCTGGTTCCTCCCTTCTCTCTGTTCCAGAGCACTCTTCTCAGAAGTGTCTTCCTTTTCCCCCGAGGTGAGACTCCGTTTACGGAGATGAAACATTTTGGAGTTTATCTTTAACCCCCCCCTTTGTCACACATTCTAGATAAGCATCGAGTTGGTTCTGCCTAATAAGTGTTTGTTCTCAACGGAGCAGTCCCTGGGGGACTTTTAAAAAATGTAGATCAGATTGTTCCTTCTTTGCTCAAAACTTCTCCAGTGGTTTCCATTGAGAGTAAAATTGTCCTCTGCCTGCTGCTTTATTTTTTCATACATGCTGGCTGACGTGTCAGTGGTAAGCTTCCACTTAAATCCATGTTACTTATAACATGAGTTTTTGCTTATCACTGAAATGTCAGCAGAGGAAGAATCATGACTTTGCCTCCAGATAGCCATATTTGCTTTCCCTAGCAGCTTTGATTTAAAATGAGATTGTATACATGCAATGTTCTCTTTGTGGGGGGTCATCCCTCGTGACTTTAGGGGAGCTTTGTCAACCTATAGGTGAGCGTGAATCTCTTCATTGAACCACACACTGGTACGTTGGGTTTTATAGAGCTAAATAACCACAGGAAATCTTGTCCTGCACGAAAGGAACAATACTAGAACTGGCTTGGATGCACGCACCAAGGAAGATTTCCATTTTTTTTTTAGGTGGCAGTAATGATGACTTGGAAACCAGTGTGAAATGGTGATCTAGTTAAATCTTGTTACTGGACTAGGACTAGATTGACTTGTAGGAGATCTATCCATTTGAAAACCATTGTTATCTTGTACAGAGGGTCCTGGTCACACAGAATCATGCATTCTATGTGATAGGAAACCAAGAGCTGTGGGTAAATACTGAAACAGCCATAGGTGGTAAATTGAGTCTAATTGACTGTTGAGCCCAATTGACTGTGTTTCTTGGTACCAAGGTATTGATATGAAAACGAATTGAGAATGGACTCTCACTGGTTCATTTAGAAAGTCTGTTCTTTATTTTCTGTGGAATTACTGAAGTCACAATGATTATTTAGTTAATAAACGCCAGTACTCGGGTTTCCTGGAATTTCTTTTGGGATGCAGATGCAAGATGAGAGAGAGGTCACCTCTTGTGGAGGTTGTCCTGGGGGTGGGTATTGACAGTTGTGGGGGAATTGCAGCCTAGAAGGTAAGTTGGGTTGATTATAAAGGAATTTTTGTAGGCCATGCTAAGAAATTTGGAAATTTCCCCTGTAGGAGTCACTGGGGAGCCATGGAAGGCTTTGGTGTAAGGGGAAGGAATGACATGGATTGATGGTTTTCCAGGGTAACTCATGGTCGCTCTGTTTTTTTTGTGTGTGTGGTGTGTGTGTGTGGGGGGGTGTTTTGTTTTTGTTTGTTTGTTTTTAAGAGGAAGACTGTGTGTGGAGGATGGTTGGGCCAGGGATTGGTTGGTGGCAGTCATTTTGGAAGGTTTCCTCTGTAAGAGGGGAGAGGAGAGTGTGTTTCAAGGCTGTATCTGAGGACTAGAAAGACAAAGAGCATTATACCTGGATTTAGGGAGTGGAGGTGAATGAGAAGGTGCCACGTCCTGCTCTAGGATTTCAAATCGTGGGTAGGCAGGAGGTCTGTAGGAGGGATAATTGCGGTAGAATCCCACAAGACGGTGGGGGCGGGGTAGAGGAGGAAGGAGATTGTCAAGAAAATGCATGAGTAGTCATGGGTATTAAAATCATTACAGGGCGCCTGGGTAGCGCAGTCGTTAAAGCGTCTGCCTTCAGCTCAGGGCGTGATCCTGGTGATCCGGGATCGAGTCCCACATCAGGCTCTTCCGCTATGAGCCTGCTTCTTCCTCTCCCACTCCCCCTGCTGTGTTCCCTCTCTCGCTGGCTGTCTCTCTGTCACATAAATAAATAAAATAAAATCATTACAGATTGGGAAGCGCAGAAAAATCCTAGTTAAAAGTGGTCGGGGGACAGGAACTAGGAAAGCGAGGGGGGAATCAGGTTGCCAGTAGAAAGTTTGTGTTAGATTTGGCAATTACCATGCTTTTCATGGCAGTGAGAACCATTTTCCTAGGGAGCGAGGAAGTCCAATCCACCACAAGGCTGGTGTGCACCTGTGATTCTCCAAGTGTGTGGTCCCCAGGCCAGCACTGTCAGCATCACCTGGGAGCGACTGTGGAGGTGGGGCCCCCAACGGGGGGCGGTCGTCAAGCCTTGTGGAGATTTCTCACGGATGCTCGAGTCGGCGATCACTCTTCTACACATGGGGAAACAGTTCTAGAATTGGGAGTCCAGGTCCCTCTTACCTCGAGGCCACTGTCTTGTTTTCCATCTGTTTCTAAGTGTTCACTCCTGGGAGATGGTTTCGAATACACCATGTGTGCTAGACTCCTTGCTCCTTGTTGGGAGCACAGAGATGAATAGGGCACACGGCAGGTGCTCTGGACTCAACACCGACTAATTCGGGTGGGATCTGTCTTCACACCTCTTTGCCTAAGGTTGGTCGTTTGCAGATGTTTGTGTGATAATACTTCATAGGCCAGTTGTAAAATGGGGAGGGGACTATGAGCGAGAAACACGTAGGATGTGGCCTGCCACATAGTGGTCTACACTTATCAGTGTGTGAAGTGCTCATAGAGGGGGAGGCAGACATGAAAACGGTTTCTGGAGACCCATCAATTCTAGGTCATTCTCTCTGCAGAGGGCTGGAGGATATGAGAAGGGGGGGTAAAACACACCAGCACAAATGTGGCACAGGATCCATTTACCCTCAACCCAAGGGCAGGATTTTATTTGTATGCTTTCTGATAATTTGATAAGTTTTCATAAAAAGGCCAAAAATCGATCCAGTGGCTTATGATCTAGTGGGACCAGGCAGTTGGTGTCCTGGGCAGGTACGTACACTTACGCTTACATCCTGGATGGGGGCACTGCTGAGCCAAAAAAGCCAACAAACCAGTCAGCTTCTTGATGGAACTCCTAAAACGTTCCCAGCAGTGTCCTAGGGCCTCAGGGAGGAAACAGGAGTGTAAAAATTGCTCAGAGGGCCATAACCTTGACTGGTCCTGGCAGGAGCTGGGGCAGCAAGCCATCTCAGTGGTTTGGGTCACCCTGTTGGTGCTTGGAAACTGGCTGGTGGAGAACAGGCTTTTGTCTAGTCTTAATCCTGGAGGATTTATTTTAATGATTTATTTATTTTAGAGCACGCGCATGTGGTGGGGAGGGGGGAGAGGGAGAGAGAGCAAGAATCCCCAAACTGAGCTCGGAGCCCGATGTGGGGCTTGATCCCAGGACCCTGAGTTTGACACTCAAC
Organism: Ursus maritimus; assembly: GCF_017311325.1. Taxonomy (NCBI): domain Eukaryota; kingdom Metazoa; phylum Chordata; class Mammalia; order Carnivora; family Ursidae; genus Ursus; species Ursus maritimus. The sequence goes on from NW_024425564.1 coordinate 26,010,006, forward strand.
CAGTTGAGCCACCCAGGCGTCCCTCCTGGAGGATTTATTTTGTGGGAGAGTCCTTAGAAAATGATTTGAAGACCTACAGAAACGGTGTGTTTCCAGGGCTTCCTTGTAGACTGAAAAGTCTCCCACTTTATCCCCAGAATTCCTCTACATCCCCTGCAAAATTGAAAGGCCTGGTGTAGCAGAGAGGATGGCAGCTATTTTCCTGAGCATTGTATGGGTATCTGTAATTCAGGTGGTTCTCCCCTACTTGCGACTCGGATTCTTGTGCAAAGTATTTAATATTCCTGAGTTTTCCTAAGCATAAAGGTACATCCTTTGAAGAATCTCAGGGACATGATGGAAATGCAGCAGGAAGTGGCCCACAGTTCTTGAAACCCTATCCAATGAAACACAAAAAGGATGCTCTGGAAAGAAACGTGTTAGCCATGGGAGCTTCTGGTGATGATGGACACATTCTGTAGGGAGACATGCGGCTGTTGAGCACCTGAAGTGTGTCTAATACAACTTGGAACATATATTTTTTTTAATTGTAATTAATTGTAGATGTGGCTACATGTAGCTGGTGGCTACTCTATCGGTTAGTGCCATTTGGGGAATTTTGGGGAGGGATGGGGTGTATTCTTCACATTAAAAAGGCTTAATGATGAGAAGATCCAAATCGGTTAGAATTCCTTTGGGAACCTACACGTTAGTAACATCCCCAAATGAAGTCCTTGTCTACTTGCCCCATCAGCACTGCTGATGCTGAGTCGACTGTCCTTCGTTCTGCTTGGGTTTTTGAAGACACCGGTCCAGCATTTCTTTGTCACTTGAGTTTTAGTACTTTCCCCATCTCCCTACACTTGAACGTAGATGGTCAACCCAGAGAATTCTTGGAGGTTATCCTGCTGTAGGTCTCGCGCTTTTCTGATGATGTCGAAACCACTAAGTGTTGGATGAAGAGCTTCGGGAGGGTGGATGGTTCCCTGACTGCACCGCTTACCCGTGAACGTGGGGCTGTCGCAGCCCATGCTGCCGCTGTCTTGACAACAGCAATGTGACATGCTCAGACGCAAAAGAGCTGACTTGGCAGCTGCCCAGCAGATTTTTATAAAGACTCAGTTGGTGGCCGGAGAATCAGGCTGTCAGAGTTGTGTGTTATGCAATAAATCGTTTTCAGCAGAAGTTCTTAATCCAATTTCAGCTGTGGCTTTTTTTTTTTTTTTAAATAGGCGGTAATCAAAGATAAGTACACATTATTTAATGGGAGTTTGGAAGAAGTAAAACTCTCCTTGCATAAGCATTTTCAGGCCGTTTACTTTATCCCAGGAAGCATGTCTGTCTGAGGGAAATTTGCTGCTGGAAGTGCTTTTTAATTTAAAGTCCAGGCAGAGCAAATATCATTCACAAGTTCAGTAAGTCCGTGGTTTCCTGGCCGCTTGTCCACTTTCTAGATCTGAATATTCTTTGATATTGTCAGCATTGACTGTTGATCCATTTCATGGAATTAAAAAAAAATGGATTAGCATCAGGTTGATTTGAGAAATGGAGATTTGTAATGGAGAAGACATGATTATTTTTGAAAAGGGAAGAAACATTAAGTTTTAGCCTGAGTTATAGCGCTCCCATTTTTCAGTATTTTCTCATTTATTTTTTGGCTCTGTACATCCTTGTTTACGTGGAATCCATGTCAAGAATCAAGACAGCCTCACCTCCCCTACCCCTATGCCCCCCTTTTTGGGGGGGTGCTTTCGTTGTTACTCTTCTCAAGCTTGATGGAAGAGGCTGGCGTTTCAGACAGCAACACATTGTATTAAGTAGGACGACTTAACAGGTATACGCAGAGCTTGTTCTGAAAAGAAAAGGCGTTCATGGGGAGGGTTCCAGTCGTTTTCCCTGGAATGAGGAAAGCGCTCTCAGTTTTTCTCCATCTCCCTCACGAACCCGGTCTTTCAAATTTTGTCTCTTTACTTGTTGGCTCTGTGCACCTGCCAGACCCGCCCCCCCCCCAATTCTCCTCCTCTCCATGAAGTGCTTATTTCTTGTTAATCCAACTTCGGGTCGGGTTAAGCGTTGGAGTTGGGCCATGGCACTCCCTTTTCATTTTCAAAGGAGTAGAAAGTCACAAGTTCCTCCGTTCCCAGAGCCTTGGCAAGGTGCATAGAGAGAGGCTATAGCACATGCTGGTGGAATTGGTTAACTTTTCCAGTGGCTCCTGTGATCCAAACACCTAATCATTTGTCTTAGCATTTGTATGAGCCATCGTACAGCGGTTTCCTGAAGGAGAAGGTCTTCCTACCTTTGAATCTGAACATTCTCTTCCCGAACAATCCCACCCTCCCTTCCACATCTGCTTGTTGAACCTACAGGAGGTTGCAAAGAGCATTTGATTTCCTGTGCGCCCTCCCTGTGGAAGCATGAGTGTTTGCTGTGGACTGTGATGCCATCTCTAACTGTGCCAGTCCCAAGGGATCCCCCCCCCCCAAGCAAGTTGACCTTTAAAACCTCAGTGGGGAGGTTCTGGATTTCAATTTAAAACACAGGTGTGTATCACTGCATTTCTGGTACGTCTTGGATGTTGGCTTTATTTTTCTTGGGTGATGTGGTTAAAAATGATCTCTGGTGTATTAGAGTTTTTTTTTCTTTTTCTTTTTTTTTTTTTTTAAAGATTTTATTTATTTATTCGACAGAGATAGAGACAGCCAGCGAGAGAGGGAACACAAGCAGGGGGAGTGGGAGAGGAAGAAGCAGGCCCACAGCAGAGGAGCCTGATGTGGGGCTCGATCCCATAATGCCGGGATCACGCCCTGAGCCGAAGGCAGACGCCCAACTGCTGTGCCACCCAGGCGCCCCCTAGACTTTTTTTCTTAATGGATTTGTATCTGCTGGAAAGGACACCTGGTATAATTGGTTGGTTGACCTGTGTCCCAGTTTCTACCAGTCCTTCCTGCATCATTATTAACGATGCCCTTGGTTGGTGTGATAAACTGCTTGGTCATTCTACCTGTGATGCATGAGTCTCTGATGTAGTTTGCTGACAAGTGATGGGAAATTAAGGATCTGACCTTGGACGGGCCCTATTTCATTTGTAAATCGCTGTAATTGTTAGGAAAGGTGTCTTTGTTTTTGCTTTTGAAATCAGAAGCGTTTCCGTCATACCCATGCATTTCCATCCTCGTTTTCCCTCTCCTCAATCAAGATGGCCTGAATTTGAAACCATAACACACACCGAGCCAGATGGCATACGGATGTCTTGAGAAATGACCTTAGAATGGTGTTGTTCCAATTACACGAGGTAGCTGCAGAGACCAGTAGGAGAAAATCCCTCTTCCTCCTGTTCTTTCTCTAATCTCCAGCTAGTGCTGCACGTGAATGGTTCTGGGTTGGGTTGGTGGTAGTGGTGGTGTTTCCCCACCCCCCACATAATGTTTCCATTCACCTCTTGAAATGAGTAATTTTAATTTTGCTTTCATTGAGGAGTTCATGTGAGTTACAGGTTTGACATTTTCTCTTCAAGAATGAGTTTCCGAGTTTTAAAACTTCGCTTTGGGCACCTGCTGCCTGGTGTGGACCCATTGACCACACAAGCCAGCTCCAGGTTCTCTCCAGCTGTGTGACCTTGGGCTAGACATTGAAACTCATCTCTCTCTCTCTCTCTCTCTTTTTTTTTTTAAAGAGTTTTGTGATTACTTCCTTTTCTGCCCCATTTAAAGCCTAAAGGAGATGGTAGCAAGCTTTTTAATCTCTAACCCGGACGTGAGTTTTGGAGAATCGTTCCTGGGTGCTGTCTGCCACAGGGAGTGTCGTATCCTCTTGTGCTGGCCTCGCACTCCATTTTCTTGCATGTCTTTTACAAAACTTGGAGCAGCTAAGGGTTATGCTGTGCTCTTTTTCTCTTAATAAAAAAGATTATGACCATAAGCATTCAAGTTTAATTCCTGACCAGCTGCCATTTTTGATAAGAGATTCTCCAGCTATTTCAAAGAATGGGAAACGTTTTTCAAATGAAAAGAAAACCCTGTCACTTTTACTTTTTTGAAGACCTAAATACTCAATTTTTCATTTGCCGAAGAAAGTGATTTTTAACAGTCAGAATAGCAAAGTGAATCTAGATCTGCGTGATGATTTTTTTGTTCTTTTTTTTTTTTTCTTGTTGTTTTTTTAAATCCTGTCAGCATGCCCACATATTCTTATTATGGCAGTATTTGCAAAGCATTTGTTTTGGAGTTGGGGAAATACAGGTTAAGAAATTAGGGGATGGGAATGAGGGAGGGTGCTACATTGTCTGGGGCTTGAATTGTACTTCCCCAATAATCTGATGAAAATGTAAAAACGTAGAGGTCTTACTGATGCCCCAATGGCAAGTAGCTTTAAAAAAAAAAAAAAAGTCTTTAAGGAAATGCATAGAAAGAACGGACACACACTCTAGGCGCCTGAATTTGCATCAGAATTAAGCCGCCGGTTTCCTCTGTCGTGGCTACAGTTTTTCCTGGGCCGCCTTTTGTTAAGCTGACCAGTAAACCAGAATGGACTGGGTACATGGTTCTGGGGAAGCATCCCAGAGGAAACCAAGAAAGGATCTCTCCCTGATCTCTCCCTGTTCTGTCAAATCTGGCAGGATCCCTTCTGACGAGAAGGGAGGATCCCATGGCCTAAAGGGGGTCTAGGGAAGGTCAAAGGGGATCATTAGGAATTTTGAACACTGAGGCACGAGTGGACCATCAGATGATTTTGAAAAATAGTGATTTGGGAATGCATAATTGGATATAGAGCGTGCAGGGAAAAGAGCCTGCAAGAATCCTGGAGGATTACAGGGGGGAGGGGAGCCAGAATTTAGCCTAAGGTAAGGGGCTGTGGCCCGGTCATCAGGTTTGGGCCCTAGGAGACCATGCGGATTTCTAGATAGGTGCCATTTAGTGGCAGGGAACTAGGTGATTGCAGGACGAAGTCTCCAGTACGTGGATAAGCTTACTGCTGAGAATGAGAGGGTAGATAGTCCTTTTGGATTATCACTGTGGGGAGTGTTTTATGGGGGGTAGCGGTGACTTGAGTCAAGAAAACTGTAGGATTTCCAGCACTGTTCTCTACTTAACACACCCTGGATGTTTGTAAGGTTAGGGACCGGCAGGCCAAGTGTAGGTAAAGGTAGTGTGAAGAGTAAGCTTGAGTCTTTTTGTTTCCCTGAAATATTCATTGAGCTCTTATTCTATCAGGCAGGCCCTAGGTGCTGGGATGTCAGTGGTGAAAGGGATTTCCCAGCCCCACGCAGATGTTGTTTAAATGGTTGATTAAACGAGACCACTATCAGGGAGTCTGCGTCTCCCTCCCCATGTCTCCTTCCCCATGTCCCCCTCCCCCTGCTTGTGCTTGCTCGTGTGCGATCTCTCCCTCTCAAATAAATAAAATCTTTTTAAAAAATGAGACCACTGTTGAAGAGGAGGAAATAAAAAAGTCTTAGGTGTTTGCATTTTGAGTCGCCTGACATCTAATGATAGTTCTGTCTGGGCTTTTCTTGGAGCTCTCAGCCCTTGGCTGTTCTGAACGACAGCTAAGGCTACAGCAGAGTGCGTGTCGGACTTGAGGTACCTTCTTGCAGACCTTCCAGGACCCCCCTCTGGGCTACCTCTGTGTTCCCGGCTTGTGGGGTGCAGGCACCCTATGCTTTTTGCATCTGGCATTCCACTGGGGAGGAGTGCAAGCCTGCTAGCGTAGCGTGGGGTGATTCATCTTGACCTTGCAGCTGTGAAAAGCAGCTTAAGTTTTAATTTCGGAATTATTACCCACCTGTGGAGCTTTTGGAACCAGAACAGAGTCCCCTTATTACCTACTAGGTTTGTGTCTTGCGTCCACATCAAGGGAGGTGACAAGGCTTGACCAGCACTGTACATCACAGAAAAGAACTCTTGTGTTAAAAAAAAAAAAAAAAAAAGGGTTTGTTTTTTAATGTCTAGAATTTGAAACCCCATAATCCGGGTCATAGATTTTGTTCTCCTGTATTTAAAGTACTTTATAGATTTCACGAAGCTGCTTGTGTGAGTAAGCGAACCGGAACTGCATCTTCCGTGGTGGGCGGTTTCAGCTCACATGGTTTGTTTTAATGAGAACTTAGGGGTACGAGGCTCTTGTACGGAGTTTACTGCATCGTGTTCCGACCGGTGCCTTCATTCTGACTTCGGGCCTCCGTACAAACGCTGGGGTTTCAGCCTCACTGTCTAAAGGTTGGGAGGAGTCAGCGCTTCTCACTCAGATGCAAGTCATCGGCTAGGGGTGCTGGTGGAACAGTGAATTCACCTTCTTTGTGCCTTTTGTGTGTGGTGTGGATATGTCCTTCTGTTGGTTCTTGTTGCTCACATGGGGTCTGGTCAGAGGGCTTCTCTTATCCGTTGGTGAATCCTGTGATTGGAAGGTACGGAGTGACTTGTACGCAGTTGCAGCTCAGAAATTCCGTGTGCTCCTCGCTCAGGTGGAGGCCGTTTGCTGGCTTCTTTCAGCCTTTTTTGGGTTTGAGCCTCAGCCCGCCAACCCTGGCCCGTAGAACTTCGCTGGCCTCTCTGGGGAGCGCCCCCGGGGAGACAGGATGTGCCTTCTTCCGCTGGATCCAGCGGAAATCTCAGCTTGGCAGGTCTGCAGGAGTGGGAGGATGTCGTGGGGAAGGTGGAAATCCTAGCCCTTCTTTCCCAGGGCTCTCTTCCCCCTTATTACAGAAGATGGAAGAGCGTTCTCCTTGTGGGAAAATCCTGGCAGCTTAACCGAAGTGAAGCTTAAAGTTATTTAGGACTTTAGAGTCTCCGTGTGGTTGGATTTCTAGATGTAGTTTGTGTTGGTGCAGAGTTTAGGAATGTGAGCACTGGAAGAGACCTCACGTCCTCTAGCCCCCTGACCTAGTCCCGTGGACGTTTCCCGGGACTGGCGAGTGGTGCGGGTTCTCTCTGGCATGCGGGACCGGCCTGGCTCTTGCGCCGTGTAAGTCCACCTGTTTGAGCAAAACGATCCCAAATATCCACCCTCCCCCACTCCTGCTTTTACCCAGGATGTTAAGGTTCTCCTTACTCTCCTAAGGCCTGAAGTATCTGAGAAGCTCCCATCCTTCTAAGGCGAACGGTTCTGAAATGCTTAGTCTTGAAGGGAGTTTGTGAACATAAGGGCCTCTTGGGTTCACAGATAGTGGGCCGGTATCTAGAGGCGCGAACCTGCGACTGTCCTTGGCCATGTGTGAAGCAGCACTTCAAACCTTACACAGACCTTCTTGCTGGTTCCCTGAAACCGTTACCTCTGCTCAGATCCCAGATCAATGTGTCCACGTTGTTTCCAGACTTGGCTCCCGTTCTCACTCCCCTGCTTGGGGGGACTCCTTCCCCTCCTCCTCTTGCTGCTTCTCGATTCTCTGCTGTCTTTCTGGGGTTACTGCTGGAGTGGCTGGGATGGGCTCGGGGCCCAACCCCCTCCCGCCCAACTTGGCCTTCATTTCTTCTGTGCCTCTCGCAGGAGCTTACATTGCGTCTGTTACCACAGACCTAAGGGAGCCACGCAAATTAGACCTTCAAGACCTATTATTAACCTGTGTGTATTTTTCTTTTTTTTTTCCCCCTCCCCCTTTAAGTCACCCCTTCCCTCGCAGACTTCCTACCCGTACCCGCCAGGATTCATGGTCTGTTTTCCACAGTGCTCTGTCTCTTTCCCTAATTAGGACTCCTTTCCATGAGTGAGGGGTCAGTACAGATCCAGTTGCATTTCTTCGGACCGAATGGTAAATTCTCTGAAGGCAGCACCAACCCCTCCCCAGTGACAACAGCACATGTTTGTAAGGCAGGACATCTTCTGGAGTTCTTCAGCGGAACTCCCGGACAGTCGTTCCTCGGCCCTCTGCTTGTGGGTGTACTAACGCCTCTTTTGCCCGGCAGGAAACTTCAGGGTTACTCTCTAATAAGGATATTTGGGCGCAGGGTTTGTAAAGGAAGCGAGGTGGTTGTCTTCCTTCCACGGCCTTTGACAGGCTGTGCGGGAGCTTTCTGCTAGGGGCCGGGCTGGAATCGTGACCACGTGGTGGAATTCCGGCCTCCAGCGCTGGTTCTCAGTAGCGTCCTGCTCATTTGGATTTTTTTTTTTAAGATTTATTCTAACTCTTAATATTTACTGGCCCCCCCTTTTTTTTTTTTAAAGTGATTTCCCTTCTCCCTTTCTTCTGTTTCTCCAGGATGACAGTGATGGGATTCCATGGTCAGAAGAAAGGGTGGTACGTAAAGTCCTTTATTTGTCTCTGAAGGAGTTCAAGAATGCCCAGAAGAGGCAGCACGGGGAAGGCATTGCTGGGAGCCTGAAAACAGTGAATGGTGAGTTGCCTCTTCTGTTGGAATCGGCTGGGATCTTGGGGCACGGCCTTGTTTCTGCATTGGATGTGTTTTGGGCGGCTTGTGCTTCTCAGGCCCCTCATGGCAGTTTCTTTGGACATCTGACTGGGTTTATGGATTCATTTTTAAGCTCCGTTATGTGCTGTGTGATATAATTGGCAAGGTGCCTTAATTAGTCTGTTCCCTACAGATAAGACGAGGGCTGTGATCTGATTTCTACCAGGTCTGGGTTGAAGGTAGAGTCCGCCTTACAGGTTTTTCTGTGGATCTCTGTCGTTCTGCTTAGCTCTCGCTGCACCCTGGAGCTCCTGGTCCATTTTCCCTGTTTGTGTGGGAAGTAGCTTGAGTCTTCTGGGTGCCTGCTGTCCTTCGTGCTCTCTGGGTCAGCAGCCTCCTAGGGGCTGCTGCTTTTCCTTGCTGATCAGGCCGAGCAGGTGGTTACGTGGCAGCAGGTAGACGGTGGCCTAGAATTCCTGTGCATTTGGGAGTGGCAGCCATATGGTTATTAGAAGTCTCCTTGCAGCACGGAAGGAAGCCTGTTCCTCTCTGAGTTCGCTGCGCGGTCTCGATTTCACAGGCGTCGGAGGATGGGGCTGAAATCATCCAGTGGAAGCCACTTCAGAACATGCGTTGGGTCCCAGTGTGTTTTTTTGAGTTCAGCGGATGTGGCTCTGATGGCATTCCCCAGTCGCCCTGGGCCTCACTAGGCCTCAGAGTTCTAGGTAGATGTGAATGAGTGGACCACGTTCTGGTCTGTACCTGGCTTGGAGCAAGGAGAGATACGGAAGTGGTGATGGCTCTTTCTAAGAGGCTCTGCTCTGGTCGTGGGGTGATAAGAGTAGGGACGCGTGGCGGTACTTGAGAGCTTGCCAGGGTCCACAGGGGCAGTTTCGCCTCGGGCGTCCACTGTCCTGCATTCGGCTTCGTTGTAAGGTGAGTTACCCTCTCCGAACTCTAGGGTTTACCCTGCCACCCACCCAAGGCCTGTCCCTCTCTTCTTCTGGTTCTGTGTGACCTAAAACAAGAAGCTCTTGGAAGTCAGAATCCACATGTATATGGGAAAGCCCCCCCCCACTTTTTTTTTCTTTTTTAATTTTTCACATGCATGGAAGCAAAATCAGTAGAATTTGTTGCCACAAGTCTAAAATCTGGAGCCCCGTGTGACGTGATTGTTCTTGGTGTCCTTGCTTCTTGTTGAACGTAGTGTCTGGTTCTGCGTGTTTGAGGGGAGCCTGTCGGGGGAGAGTCTCCCTGCACCCTAAGGTTACAGTAGACCAGGGGCTTTGGGGGGGGGTGTAGATTTTACTGTCGTGATAAGGCATGCTCTCGTCCTGCTGTGTAGGAGTGGTAAGGCCTTAGTGCTTTTGGGATCTCGTAACAAAAAAACAAACAAAAAACCTACCTGAGGAAAAAATCCGATTTTTAGGACAAGTTAGCCAGGTGTCCAGAATTAAATAAAGGTGGAATTTAGGTAAAAGAACAAAAACTTAAAGCCCTTCAAGAGGTCTAACAGGCACTGCCAGCCTCATCGAGCAAAGGTAACTCTCGTTTTTAAGTGGCCTCGTTAAGGGTTTGGCAGTGCCGAGGAGGGAATTCTAAGAAAACTGGCAAAGACCGCTCTGTGGGGATCACTGAAGACTTTAAAGAACCCTTGTACCAATTTCATGAAGAACAGGGGGTTTTTGGTGTGGAAGTTTGTATTTCATGCCGATAAGGTCTGGCTTGTCGTTTTTTCCTGTCTCCTTTCCAATACGGGGACACCAAGGCCTGCCTCTCTTGCTTGTGGGATTGCTGTGAAGATGCCCGTTCCTGGTTCCTCTTGGTGTCCGTGCGGCCAAGTCCCCATGTCTGTCACTCTGTATCGTGGATTTCCATAGCACTTCTAAGTAAACACCTCTGGTTTTAAGAATGATTTTCTTAGAGGCCGCTCACAGGTCGAAGTGTGCTTTCTCATCGGGGGCCTACTGGAGAGATCGGGAAACCAGCATTGTTCACTGGGGGAATAACTCCTTCTCTGTACATCCCCGAACCTCAGCAGTGCGCTCTTAGGGCACGTGGTCCAGAGAAAGCCGAAAGCAGTGGAGCTTTGCAGACTTTTTTGGCCGCTGAGGTTGGGAGCGGGGTGATTGTGAACAGTGCTGCGCGCGCGCGCGTGTGTGTCTATATAGATGTCCCTTATTTAACAGATACTTCATAACCCTCATTCCATACTGCACAGTAGAAGGACCTTGTCCTGAGCTGGATGTCCCAGCACCCCATCTTTGGGGTTCTTCACTGTGGGGCAAATGGACATAGGTTAGTCGTGATGGGGGGTGGGGTGGGGAGAGCGGTTTTCACAGCCCTGCAAGATGAAACGTTTTGGGTTTTTGTTTTGGTTCGATTAGTCACAGAACCTCCTGAGGTTCCCGTGTGAAAATTGAAATCCATTGGTCCAGTGTTAATGGTCACAGAGATCTGTCTGGTGGTCGAGTTTTGAAGCTGAGGACACGGGGAAGGAAACTGACCAGACAGGGGTCAGAATGGGCACCTGCTGCCCCTCTGGGCACCCCCCCCTCCTTTCATGCCTTGAAGCTTGGGGACCTTGGGTAGTGACCGACCTCTGAGGCCCCTGGGGTGCTCATCCGTAAGCTGAATGCAGTGTCCTCGTGGGGCTTTGTGAGTGTTCTGTGTGGTAGTGACTTTCCCAAGGTCACATGGCTGTCTCCTGTGCAGTGGCAGAACTAGAATTATAGCTCAAGGCCTGGAACTTTGAATCTAGCACTTATTTAAGGAGGCAGAGGGGGTGAAAATTCCACTGATACCTTTGCAGCAGTACTATTGAAAACAAGGTGTTTGATTCCCCCACCCCACCCCCACTCCCTTCACTGAATCACTTTTCAGAGCTGTTTCTGGGTTATTGGTCCTGCCAGTGTTTCATGGGGAAAATACCCTCTTCAAATAATGCTTTGCGTTGACAATGGAAGGAGCTTGATGTAACTTTTTATCTGATTTGAGACTGAATTGACATCACTTCCGCTAAATCCTTGGCGTGCCAGGATGAAGCAGCAGCAGCTCCTCGCCCTTGTGCGAGGAGGGTGGGGTCTGGTGGCTGTGAACAGAAGGCGGCAGCTTGTATCGGAGCGGCTGAGCTCCGCTGCCCCATTTCTGTGGGTCTCGTGTAGTAGAAATAACCCAACCAGACGTAAGATGGTAGGAAGACCACCTATTTTATGTCACAAAATCCATGTTGGCCACCAGTCTTGCTTTTGTAGTTCTAAAGCGACAAGGAATGAGGTTGTCTGTTTTTTATGTTTTTGTTTGTTTTTGTTTTGGTCCTAGTCGGAGTATCGAATGTGAGTCTTGAACAGCCTGGTGGATTGTCTGCGTAGGGCTTGAAATCCTCATTATGGCTTGTTGGTTACAGCCGGGTGTGGGGGGAGGCAGCGCTCTGATTTTTGCTGATTGTGAGAGCCTTCTGTCTGCTTCCTGCTGTAGATAATGCCACTTCTTCTGGCTGTAATAAATTTGACAAAAGCTTTGGGAAGGACTGGCAGAGGCTGAGGCCTCGGCCACTCTTTGAGGGCCCTTGGCCCGCTGGGGCTGAAATTAGGGACATTTAAATAATAACATGCTACACAAATGAGTACACATAATTACACAGTAAGAGAGGGGAGCTATTAGCTGTATTTTGAGTTTCATTTGCTTCCTATAAATGTCATCTGAGATCGAGCAAGGTCTCTGGCCAGCCAGAGAGCCTTGAGAAGATTTAAGGGACCCCGGGTTTTTTTTCTTGGACCCTTAACGGTAGTTGTGATGGCCAGTCTGTTTTGGGCACTCACTACTGACCCACTATTGATTCTAGGACTTGATGCGCATTTCACTCGTTTTAACCCTCAGAACAGACCATTCTGTAGATGAGGAAGTGATACACCGGAGTGGATTAGCCGTTGGCCTACACGAGTAGTCCTTGGCAGCCAGACTCGAAGCTGCGGCTTTCTGCACCTTGCTTTCAACCACCTCTTCGATAAACAGAAGTAATTTTGGAACACTCTGTAAAGCTAGGATTCCAAAAATAAGAATTTGTAGGAGGACACTTTTTCTAATAGGCATTTCTTTTGAAGGAGATAATGTGAGCTCTTTCATTGGGGAAGGAGACTTGGGAAGGGCGGGGGCGTGTGAGTATGAATGTGGGCATGTTTCCGGGCTTTAGTAGAGCTTATCATTGATCGAGGGCATCCGAAGATGGCACTGCTTCTGCTCGCTTACCCTCCCATCACAGGCACACAGATGCATTCACTTTATTCTTTCACCAAGAGGTAGAGATTTGTATTTTTAATGCTGCTATTGAACCACCAGGTTGGCGGTCCTGGCACCATGCTGCTGGGGGATGGGCCTTTCTGGCAACCACTGACAATTTGTAGCGAAGGGCCAAAGTTGGAAGTGCAGATACAGGGTGACCCCCTCCTCCCCAACATACACCCCTTGTTTCTTTTAAGGAATAGAATTTTCAACTCCTTGAAAATCTTTCTCCAAGATTCCTGATGTGTTTGTTGATTGTGAAATGAAACAGGGTCCCAACCCTGCAGGTTCATTGTGGACCACATAAAATAAAGATGCCTTGTGAGTCCAAATGAAAAGTCCAAGCACATTGTCCCACAAATGGAATTCTATTGACGAGGCTGTATTTGAAAAGACCGTCATGGTCGTCTGGTTGCCTTCTGTAAGCCAGGGGGACACCTCTCCCTTCTGCTTTGGGCCTGAAGTGTTCACGTCTAGCTGTTCTAAGGATGGTCCGTACTTCAACAGGAAAGACTGTTTTGGGGAGGGGGGGTTGTTCATTTTCCTCCCGGAGAAAGTGGCTTACCCCACCGCTTTGCCCAGATGGAACTTGTCCAGTGTCCCGTGTCCTCTGTAAGCTGTGGGCACCGGCCACCAGCAGCTCAGGCTGCCCTCGAGCAGCCGCTGCAGGTTTGGGTTTCTGGAACGTTCCAGCCTCAGAGACTCTTCTTCCTTCTGTCCCCCCTGATGTGTGAGACGACACTCCATGTGAAAAAAAGCTGGGTGAGATGAAGGGTAAATAATACACTTCACTGAAAACAGCTCAAGTTTATTCTTTGTTTAAAAAACAAAAAACAAAAACTACATTTTATCCTGGAAAATGGTCACGTGGAAAAGGCTTGATGTCTTTCTCTGGCTTTCATGTGGTCCATCCAGGACCTGAGTGATGGACTCGGGGCGTTTGTTGATAGTGCGTCCATTTGGTTGATAGCTGATGTGTCTTTAGAATGCAGGCAGTTTCGTGAGTGATAAAACGGAGCTCCGTTGCTTTTCTTTCCTGTCACTTTGTGCTTGAGGCCCCTGCCCCTCCAGCTCTCCCAGCCCACTTCCTCTGTCGGCTCTGTCCCGGATTCTGTCCTCTCCATCCTTGTCACATCTGGGCTGCTTTAGGGGGAGGGGTACGACATTTAGGGGGAGGGGTACGACAGGTAAGGGTGTGTGTGTGTGTGTGTGTGTGTGTGTGTGTGTGAGAGAGAGAGAGAGAGAGAGAGAGAGAGAGAAAGTGCGCGCACGCTCTCCTGCCTGTCGTAGTTCTTAGAAAAGCCCAGCTCTGAGGGGTCCTGAGGGCAAGAGGATGGAAATCTGCTGTGATCTCCTTTTCTCATCTCTACAGGGACATCACTCTGGAACTTATCTTCTTCATTATTTACTTCTCTCCTAGATGATTGCCATCAGTAAACAAAGCATGTTGTAGTTGCTCTCATAATAAAATAATTCCTCTCCTGATCTTGTATCTCCCTGCTGCTGTTCATGTCTCTCTTTACTGTGGTGTTCCTTGAAAGAAAATGTCTACACGGGCTGTCCTCTCTACTGTTTATATTCATGTTAATATCCTTTCCCCCTTTCATTCTCCTTTGAACCCCTAGAATCAGGCCACGATTGAGGCTTAATAATGACCTTGATTGTCACATCAAGGTTCCAGTCAGTGTCACCTTATTTGCCCCTTTGGCAGCATTTCACATGATCAGACCTGTCCTGAACTCCATTGCCTGCTTGCCTCCTACACTGATTTCTTGGAAGGCCTCGTGAATGTAAACTGTCCTAAAGCTAACTCTGTCTCCACCGTCTCTCCTCTGCTCTGCCTGTCTTCCCGTTGTCCATAAATGCCAGGTCCATTTTTCTAGTTGCTTTGGCCTAAACCTTGGAGTGATCTGTACTTCTCTGATTTTTCCATAGTTTGCGTTTTGTCCTTCAGCAAAACCTGTTTGATCTAAATTCGCATCTTCTGAATCAATCTGAATTTGCACTACTGCCACTAGTCCGAAACCTCTGGCTGGGCCTGGGACCCCTGATGCGCCTTCATCTCAGCTTCTGTGTGTCGCCCCCCACCCCCGCCCCGGCAGCAGTCAGAACAGTCCTTCATAAATGCCGAGTAGTGCATGCTGTGTTCCTGCCGTGTCTCCCTGCCTCTTAGCATGATAGCTGAGCATCCTTACCCTGACCACTTGATGTGGGCAACCGTATCGGTCAGATCTCCTCACCACTGCCTCCCCTAGTGTGGCCTTCTTGCTGTTCCAAATGCACCAGAGTTTTTGTGCCTTTTTTTTTTTTTTAAGATTTTATTTATTGAGAACACGAGTGGGGGGAGGGGTAGAGAGAGCGAGAAGCCCATGCAGACTCCCCGTTGAGCCTGGAGCCCAACATCGGGGCTCCATCCCAGGACCCTGGGATCATGACCTGAGCTGAAGGCAGACGCTTAACCAACTGAGCTACCCAGGCGCCCAGTTTTTGTGCTGTAAAAAAAAAAATTAGTTTTTGAGAGCATGAGCAGGGCAGAGGGAGAGAGAATCTCAAGCAGGCTCTGCTTGGTGCAGAGCCCGACTCAGGGCCCGCTCTCAGGACCCTGAGATCATGACCTGAGCCGAAATCAAGACTTAGATGCTCAACCGCCCGAGCCACCCCGGCACCCGGGATTTTTGTGCTTTCTGGTCCTTGTGTTTACAACGCTCTCCCTCCGCATAACTGCGTGCTCGGTCCCTGCCTGTATTCCAAATTCCTGCTCAGACCCAGAGGTTTGTACTGGAGCGTTCCTCTTGAGCACCCTAGCAAAGCTCGTTCCTTGGTCTGTTACCCTTTCGCTGTTTACCTTGTAGTATTTCTCTGGGTAGAATTTCTCGCTGCCTGGCATTGTGTTCTTGTTATTCGCTGATTCTGAGCCTTCTTTCCGCAGTAGACTGAAACCATGACACAAAAGCTTTCTCCACGTGGAGTGCACTCCCGGGCACTCCGTTGAGCATGTGTTGTGTGAAGCACTGTGCGGACAGTTCTCTGCCCATCGGCCCCCTCCCTCCTCCAGCATCCTCTGCTGTGCTGTGGACACGTGCCTCTCCGTCCAGGGGTTGAGTGTCCCACGTGGGACTCCAGGTTTTATTTCAGAAATGCACACAGCCTGACAATCCCCCCCCCCCCGATTGCAGCCTATGCTGTTTTCCCTGTTTCTGAAGCACATGTTGATTCATAATTGTGATAAGTTTCTCAGTCTTACCATTATAAAAATTCTTGGAATTGGATCACCCTGTACGTTTTCTTTTTTCTTTCTTTTTCTTCCTTTCTTGTCTTTCTCTCAGATTTCATTTATTTGAGAGAGCGCACAAGTGAGTGAACCCTTGCGCAGGAGGAAAGGGCAGAGGGAGAGAGTGTCGCAAGCAGCCTCTGTGCTAAGCCTGGAGGCTGACACGGGGCTCGATCTCATGATCCTGACATCACGACCTGCGCTGAAATCAAGAGTCCGATGCTTAACCAACTGAGCCACGCAGGCGCCCCACCGTGTACCTTTTCTTAACCACGTTTGTAGATTGCCTGTTCAGGTACCGGATACGTTGCTTGGTAGTTTAAATGAAAATTGGGCTTTTAAGAAATAAGTTACTGTTTCTAATCTCATAACCTTATCAGCTGTTACTATCCTAATTTTGTGGGTTTGTGTTGTGCGTTGGCACAAGGCTGCATAACTAAACAGTCTAATCAGAATTTGACCCCTGGACTCCTGACTCAGATCTTCCTTTTTTTTTTTTTTCTTCTTTTTTTTAAATTTGAGGTAAACTTTACTTTCTGTGAACTCAAACCTCTTACTTGTATAGCTCGATGGATTTGCAAATGCTCATACACTCGTGTGACAAGCACTCCAGTGTAGACTTAGGGCTGTTCCATTGGCCCGGAAATGTTGCTCCTACCCTTTCCCCTTTCCAAGTGAAAGTATGTGTTCGTTTTGGGGTTTGTCACCATGGCTGGCTTGATTTTTTTTTTTTTCTTTTTTTGAACTTTTATGATGATACGTGGGTTTGTGGTGTTTTCCCAGAATGTACTAGATGCTTGAGAGTGTCTGTTGAGACTCGAAGGGGTCTCAAAGCCAGTGCCTTGGCTCCTCTGTGTCCAGTGGGCAGCTCTTGGGAGCCCTGGCTTTAGGTAGGCATGAGTAAGCCCCCCACAGTTGCACATGGCCATGAATGACCTTCACTGTCTCAGAGTGGCATTCTTGGAGCCAGATTATCTTGAACCGGTGTTACGTTTTTGGTTCTGAGCTGTGTGCAAGTCCAGACCTAATGGGCGTTTGAACAGCTCTGCCTCTTCCTCCTGCTTGGTGTCCCCTTCTGTGAGTGTTAAGAATTCGTTCAAGAATTGATTTCTCAGAACTGGGGTTCCAGGCGTGGCTTTTCCCCAAAGGCAAGCTAATGAGGCATCCTTAGGGTGTATATCCCTTCTCTGCCGATACGTGTGTTTTCAGTTAGCGTGATTCTTGTCCGGAGCCTGTGAGCTGCCCCATGGCCCTGAGGATGCCAACAACGCAGCGGGGGGCAGCCTGGTCAGATTGCTAATTTCTGTTCATTTTCTTAGGGCTGTGACGAACGTCTGTGTATTAGTCAGCTCGTGCTGCCATAAGAAAATACCATAGACTGGGTGGGGTGGTTTAAACAGAGAGATATTTCTCATGGCTCTGGAGGCTGGAGGTCCCGGATGTGAGATGCCAGCCAGTCCTTTTCCTGGTGAGGAATGGCTTCCTGGCTGTATCCTCACTGGGCTGAGAGAGGGGGAGAGAGTGTGCGGGTGTCCTTCCTCTTCTTATGAGGACACTGGCCCTGGTATTATCTCCCCCCCCCCCCAATTATGACCTCATTTACTTTTCTCACCTCCTTGCAAGCTCCGTCCAAATACGGTCACACTGGGTTTTGGGGCTTCAACATAGGAATTTGGGGTGGGGCAAACAGCACTACTACCAGTACTAGCACTAAGGTAGGGCTCTGAGGTGGTAACAGTTTTATTCCATTTTAATTCTAGATTAAGTTAATTTCCATGTTCATCAGCAACATGTTTCCTTTTGTTCTTATGTGGGTACTAGAATGACTTCCTGGTGTGTCAGGAGCCCCTGAGAACTTGTTTGACCTTGGAGAAGTTATTATTCTTCCCAGTTGGATGGAATTAAGCTTGGGTTTTTAATTCATTGAGTGCTTGCTTTTTCGAGACCACTTGGGTTTATCTAAATCCCATTCTTCAGTGGGGATTGAAACGAGTCTGGAGCTGGGGAGCTGCTGTAGGCCAGGAGCCCTAAGGAAGGGGCATACAGGCTATTTCAAAGGCCCCAGAGGTCAGGGAGGGAGTAGGAATTGAGTTGGCCCTGGAGGGATGTTTCTGTTGTCAGTGTGGGAAAAATCATGGAATTATTTGAGGTTGAAGGGTCCTATTTGTTAAACACACATTTTATTTGTATTTTATACACAAATTCAATTTATTTTTATATGCTGGGGGTGTAATTTAGGGCGAGGCTTTCCAACCAGTTTTACTTCCCAACTTGTATAGGAAGGGAGGAGCCTGTGGGGTCCCCAGACAGGGCTGCCCTCAGCCAGAGAGGACGTGTTCAGGCATGGAGTGGAGTTTATCTGTGTTCACTCTCGTAATTACTATCCAATCTACCACGATGGGCCTACTGCCGTTGTGCTTTGCTTGTGAGCTTCTTAGATCCATTTCCCCCACATCTAGAGGGCCCTTTACCTCGCTTTTGGAACGAACCTGTTATTACTTGAGCCACATTAAATGTTTAGTGTCCTGTATGGCGTATCTTTAAAGCCAGAAGGGTGATAACTGGGTATGCTTTTGGGAAATTACCCTACAGCCCATAAATCCCTTAATTTACAATTTGTTACTTAAGCTTACCAGTTGCCAAATCTCCTATCCTTCTAGCCTTCTCTGTTAGTTTTGAGGGGGGCTTCTCTAGAGTCCCCAAACTAGCTTCCTCATGATTTCTTTCTGAAAGATGGTAAAGCAGTCCAGGTGTCTCCTTCTTGGAGGTTTGGGGTCTGTGAGGGAATTAGGAGCTATTTCATAACCTTAGACCTGTCCGTCGAGGACTAGAGTGTCGCCAGTGTCCGCCCAGCCTGTCTGCCAGGCTATCTCAGTGTCTTGCAAGGAGACCTTGAGGCTCCTTTCCGGGGTTTTAGAGCTCCTAATGCCTGGTGCCCGGGACCCCGTTCCTCCCCTCTCTTGTTCCCTGACCTCTGACTAGTGCTCTTGGTTTCTTCACACTTTGGAGCTGATGATTTCAGCTCTGCTCACAGGGGCCTCTTCCTGTCTGACCCGCCCCACCCGAGGCTCCTGGGTCTGCTCCTTCACCGACTCCGTGTTTCCCTCTGGCAGGTACGTGGGCCTTCTGGTCATGTGTGTGGCACCTGGTCTTGGTGACTGGGAACGACATCTGTGCCTTAGACTCCCCTGCCAGCTCCTGGTGCCGCCTCAAGTGGCAGTTTTCCTTCCAATTTTCCAATGGCTTTGAATGATTTCTGTTGCCTTCCGATGCGTGAAGGCAGCTCAGGGTCTCCCCTTGGAAACATTTACCTGTCTTAATTCTGATACCTTCGCTCTGATGGGCTTTTGGAGTATATATGAAAGAGTTTGAATCCCTGTGTTTGAAAAGTTGGACCTCCCCATCTAGAGTGATGCTAGAAGGCCAGCGAATCCTCTCCAGACATGAGTAGGGCAGGTGACACCCCAGTGGAAATTGTGCACATTTATTGTCTTGGCATGCAGGAGGCCTGGTGATTTCTGGAGGGATCTGCATTGCAAATTGCTTAGCCTGGACCAGGGGGGCTTTACCCTGTCCTCACTCAGCAGTTTACCCAACTTCAGACTAGTGTTATTTGAAAAGGGCCTTTCCAGTTTACTCAGTTGGAAAGTGTTACAGAGTTTTAAAGGGTGAGCTGGAAGGCTCTCAGCTGGCACTTTCTGAATCCCTCAGAGGAAAATATTGGCAAACTCTCCACTCTCTGCCTGAACTCTTCTTATAAATGGAGAAGCCAAGAGTTACGAAGCCATCACAAAGGGCTGGGTCGAACCGTGGGGGGGATACCAGTCCTTATCCATGCTAAGACCTTGGGCAGTTTTCTGATAATCCTGGCCCCCCCCCCCATCTTGTGATGTTAATCTTCCTGCCACTGAAAATAGAAGTGTGCAGTGAATGTAATTTACAGTGTATTCCCCTTTTTTTTTTTCCTGGATAGCCGCCTCTCGAGAAGATACATGCACATGGCTTTTATTTCTCCCCCCGCTTTTTTACAGTTTAAATAAGACAAGTGCTGGGCTGATTTATTCAACAGGTGTGGTAGCACCCGCCAGGAAGGAAAGTTGCCCTTTTTTTTTTTTTTCCTTCCATTTTTTGGCTTTTTTTCCATGGTTTCGGGGGACAAGGTGCTGAGATCAGAAGCAGGAGCTTGCCATTGATTTATTATCCTGTTTGTTACCATCTGTCTGCCTCGCACTTCAATCTGTAGATGGAGAGCCCAACGCGAATGTGTCACGGGGCCTGAGAAATTTCCATCTTCACGAGTTGTCTGACTGCAGAACCCGTATTGTCGCTTCCACCCAGTCCCCCAGAGAGGTCTGTGGACACGAAAATAACCCAGGGGAGAATGTCAGCATCCTTTCTTTATGCATCCTTCTGTGCCCCTGTGCCTGCCTCCTCAGGCCACGCGAAAGGGCTTTTTTCTAGCACTGTCCACACATTCTGCAGCCCACTCTTGTTGCTCCCACCCTCCTGGGGTCGCTCCTGATGGAAGAATTCCAAGGGAATAGGTTAAGATTGCCATCAAGTGGCTGCTCTTGGTAGTGGATGGGAGGTCCTGGCCCTCCGTGCTGGCCGACTCCTCACACCTGCTCCTCCCATTTCTTAGACCCTTTGTGAAAAATAAGCCAGCTCCAGCAAGCTCTGGCTGGGGAACGGACTATCGGGGTGGGGGTCAGGCACCGAGAGCTCAGAACATCTCTATACTGCACGTCCTCAAGGACGGGCTCTTGTGTGAACCCGAACCATACGTCCCCAGTGGACTCGGACACGGAAGGCAGGCGTACTTGCCATGGCCTGAGCTCAGGGCCCTGGACCTGTGAGTGCAGATGATCTAGAAGCTTACTGTGGAAAACTGCTTGTGTGTTCAGCCTCCTGCCAGCTCCAGCCCCGGTCAGCCGCTGCCCTCCAACTCGGCTTGTGGAAATTGGCAGGGGGGATCACGCTGTCATCCCTGAAAGGATGGCCTCACCGTCCCAGCACGGGAGAGGAACGCTAACACACATGACTTGGCCATTCCGTTTGGCTCCTGTCCTTGTTTCCCAGCTCTGTAAATGGAGTAATAATTTCTTTCTCAGTGGCGATATTCTTAGGATTAATGAGATGATTTATTTAAAGTCCTTAGTATCTGGCAGGAAGCAAGCATTCAAAGGCTAATTGTGATAGAGGTTCTAGATACACATTACCGAACTACTGCCCATAAAAGCTCTAGCTGTGTCATAAAACAGTACACCTCAGGGACTGTATTAAAATCTGTTTGCCCCATTCCTTGGGTCTGGATGCCATCTTCCTATAATTAGACCTCCCCCTAGGACTCAGAGAGCAGAAGCTCTTGACTGAGCGAGAAGGACGTGAACCCTATTGAGTTTTCCCCAGTAGGTCGTTCCTCAGTGGTTTGGGAAAACCTGTCCTATAGCAAGGCAGGTTTGTGTATGTGGGGTGCCCCTCCTGGGGCACAGAGCTCTTGATTGGGTTGTCTCTGAGGTTTCTGAGCTGGCCTGTGGTTCTGTGGCAGCTGGGTTGGAGCGGGGAGGCAGGCAGAAAGAGAAAGGGACTGTGGGAGTACATCAGCGTGGCAGTGCGACTTCAGGTTAGGGTCAAGGACAGACAATTCTAGGGCTTCTGTATTTGCAGCAGCTTTTTACAAGTGATGGAGGCTACGTTACGTAACCATTCACATTGCAATCTGTCAGATCATGAAACCACAATTCCTGGATTCTAGCCACTTAAAGCAATATTGGATGCATCAAAAAGAATTGGTATGTTGTAATATTTTGTAATGAGCGCTGACCTCATTGGAGGTGTAGTTGTACAAGTAACTGGGTACCACCGTGAGCGGGTTTCTTATGTCAGATAGAACACTTGAGACCTCCCTTTGTCCGATTTGGTTTTGTTCCAGTGACGAGTGATCGGCTGATGTTTATGGCCTGTTCAAGTTCTTCTTCCTAACTGCTAGATCCTACCTGGTACGATCGGGTAGGAAACATTTGGATGCTTTTGCAGAATTTGGGGAGAAGTAGAAAGCAGATAAACTAAAGGACAGGCATCGTCTGTGAGCACCGATTCTCTCCTGTGGTGTGTGAAGCCTTCCCTGTCCCTCAATCCCCACCTGCATACGGGAATGAATTCAGGGTGATGGTTTCTTTCTGGAGGTGGTGTGTGTGTGTGTGTGTGTGTGTGTGTGTGTGTGTGTGGGAGCCAAGCAGTGAGCCCAGAATCCTCTCTGTGGATTTACACGTTTCCTTGTGCCTAGAGCCTCGAGGGTAGCAAAATGTGCGTCTAACTCTGAACAATTTCATGCGGCGTTTTGTTCCTGACTATTAATTGGTGATTGCTGGCCTTTTACCCTCTAGCTACATCAGGATTGCCTAAAGTCCTCTATGATAGAAACTACCTTTTTGGGGGTCATGGGTTTGCAAAGAGTTTCTCTGTAGTTTCTAGTTTACTTGAATAAGTGCGTGGCTTTTTTTATTTTTATTTTTAAAGATTTTATTTATTTGACAGACAGCCAGTGAGAGAGGGAACACAAGCAGGGGGAGTGGGAGAGGAAGAAGCAGGCTCCTAGTGGAGGAACCTGATGCGGGGCTTGATTCCCAGAACACCAGGATCATGCCCTGAGCCGAAGGCAGCTGCTTAACAACTGAGCCACCCAGGCGACCCCCCCTTTCTAAAAAAGATTTTATTTATTTATTTATTTGAC
The DNA here is from genome assembly GCF_017311325.1 of Ursus maritimus. Taxonomy (NCBI): domain Eukaryota; kingdom Metazoa; phylum Chordata; class Mammalia; order Carnivora; family Ursidae; genus Ursus; species Ursus maritimus. Next base: position 26,032,615 of record NW_024425564.1, read on the forward strand.
AGAGACAGCAAGAGAGGAAACACAAGGCGGGGGAGTGAGAGAGGGAGAAGCGGGCTCTCCACTGAGCAGGGAGCCCAGTGCAGGGCTGGAGCCCAATGCGGGGCTCGATCCCAGGACCCCTGGGATCACGACCTGAGCTGAAGGCAGCTGCTTAATGACTGAGCCACCCAGGCTCCCCTCCCCGCTCGTGGCTTTTTATAAGGGCTCTGACCTGCGCTTTCCCCTTCTCCCCATGTCTCAACACTAGCCTGGTGACACCAGTCGTCTGCTGCTGGACTAAAGGAGGTTTGTCAGCCCGCTGCTCTCCATTTGCTTCCCTCTGCTTTTCTCCCTGTCTCCTGGAAAGAAGTCCCCATCTGGCTGACTTGCCCTGTTGACTGGGTCTGGGCTCTAGCGGGGGACAGCAGAGAGCTAGAGGGACCGGACCGCTGCTGCCCACAGACGTGGTAGCAGGGTCTTGAGACTACACTCATGAAAAATCTATAGATGTAGGACTTTCCACAATGAGGGGAATGCTGTGTATCCGTATTATTGTATCTGGTAGCCACTAGCCACCTCTGAATCCGTGAGTCCTTGGTACCTGGCTGGTCTGATTAGTTTTAGTTGATTAAAAAAACAAAAACCAAAAAAAACCAAAAAACAACAACAACAAAAACCAAAGCCATATGTGATGACAGGCTACCGTGAACAAGTGTAGCTATAGAGGCAGGAGGAGCATAGCGGTTACGTTCTGAGCTTTCGTTCTCCAGCTCAGGCTTTTTTTGTTGGTGGTGGTGGGAGGTCTTTCTAGATTGCCAGTGTAGTTCAACTGAGAAACACTCCTTTAGCTATCTTAATGGTATGTTGTGTATGTAGGCAGTGCCTGTTTATTCACATGCCTTGTAGTGTGTTGGGCAATTTGAGAATACTTTACCTATGGTATTAATGTCACAGTGTCCATATCCCCGACTTCAATATAGCAATATTACTACTGGCTTCAGAGTTGTCATTGTCTGCTGTTCTTCACTTGATCCTCGTTTTTTTTTGTTAGCTCCGTGTGAGTCCTCGTTTCATATAACTTGTTTTTTTTCTTTTCTTTTCTTTTTTTTTGAAGTAGGCTCCACACCCAGGGTGGAGTCCATCGCAGGGCTTGAACTCGTGACCCTGAGATCAAGCCCTGAGCTGATACAAGAGTTGAACGCTTAACTGAATGATCCACCCGTGTGCCCTGTATAACTTCTTTGACCGAGTACTTCTTTTTGTGAACAGTACTAGTTCCATCCAGGCAACACACCCACTTTCCTTGTGATACCATTTGAATAGTTGTTAAGATTCCCTTTTCACTGGGTTATTAGTATAATTTATTCATTGTAGAAAATGTGGACCTTTCAGAAAGCTGGAAAGATTGCCACTGGACAGAATACTCCTTTTTATTTTTTTTAATCACTACCTTGTTTTATTTCCTCTGGTCTGCTTTCCGTACCCTTGCATTTAAAAAAAAAAAAAAACCACTAAATATTTCGTGCAGTAGAATCTCTGTTATTTAAAACATTGTTTTTTCCTCACGTTGCTAAGTGTTGAAAAATGTGATTTTTGGATTTCCTTTTTAAAACCTGTCTTGTCTTATTTTTTTTTAATGTTTTTTTATTATGTTAGTCACCATACCGTACATCCCTGGTTTTTGATGTAAAGTTTGATGATTCATTAGTTGCGTATAACACCCAGTGCACCATGCAATATGTGCCCTCCTTAAAAACCTGTCTTGTCTTAAATTATGTTCCTTATTCAGCATTAGGTGTTATTATGGCACATGAAACTTTTAAGGAAAATACCACAATGGATGCACACAGAATTGTTAAGTGATTGATGTAGTTACGCTTTGTGAAAAAGGCATAAGGGTTGTAGTTAATTTTGGCTTTTATTTGAACACGGTAGTAACCAAATGAATTTATCTAAGTTAGCAGGGTATAAAAGGCAAATCTTTGAGGAAGAGCCAAAACAGTTTTATTACAGACAGGAAGAAATCATTGGCTCTAAAACAAAGGACTTTAACATTAAAATTAGTGTAAAGGGATTAAATGTCAAGAAAACACGACGTGAAGGTTATTGAGTGTTAAATAGTGTTCATAAAATTTTTCTCACCTGAAAATTTGAAGGTTAGATCTTTTTCCTAGGCTAAGAATTCCTTGGGTACCTGGGTTGCATAGTTAAGCATCTGAGTCTTGATTTCGGCTTAGGTCATGATCTCAGGATCATGAGATCGAGCCCCATGTTGGGCTCTGAGCTCTTCAGGGAGTCTGCTGGAGAGACACACACCCCCTACTCTCTTTAAAAAAGTCTTCAAAATTAGGAATTTTTTTTTTTTAATTTTTGAATGCTGAAAAATCAGTGCAGTAAAAATGTACATGATGCGTTCCTAGCCAAGTAACTTCTATACACAAAGAGCTAAAGAATTCTTCCCTCTTCGGGAAGAAAGGGGTGCCTTTGAATGCTTCGAAGTTGTGAAAGGGGGCCTCCAAGGTAAGAGGGTGTCATGCTATGGAGATCCTGAAATGGCCTCAAAGAACAACCTGTTCTTGAACAGTATTTATTGGCTCTCAACTATTTTCTCTAGGTGCATGCTAGGTTTTGAGGGTTCTTAAGATGAGCAAGTCTAAATCTTTTTCTTCTTCTTTTTTTTTTTTTTAAACGAATGAAAATATTTCTGTAATCTCCATACCCAATGTGGGGCTCAAACTCAACAACCCTGAGATCAAGAGTCACAAGCTTCTCCCGACTGAGCCAGCCAGGCGCCTGAAAACTAACTCCTCTTGTTCAGAGAACATGGCAGTTGGGTAGATGTTGGCTTGTCACTGCGGGTATTACCTTGAAAGTAGCACCTGCCGAGCAGGTGGTGGGTATCCCTGAAGGCTGACCAGAAGGAGGAGCAGGAGTTTTCTAGACAGAGAAGAGAATATTCCAAAAGAGGGAACAGCGTGTACCAAGTCAGAGGCTTCAGGGATCAAATTAAAAGAATGTGTCGGTTGCCATACACGTAGGATCCAGCTACCTCTGGCATCATGTGCCATCAGGTTGGAAGACCGAAGCCCTGTTAGTCTGTTGCATGGCTTAGGAAGCTGGTGTTTCTCTTTCTCTGTCTTTTATTATTTTTTAAAAGACTTTAAGTAGTCTGTACACCCAACGTGGGGCATGAACTCATTACCCTGAGATCAAGAGTCCCGCGCTCCACGACGGAGCCAGCCAGGCACTGCTTAATATTTTAACTGGGTGCAGATAGAATTTGGACCAGTAAAAGGAGCAACAGAACAGTTAAAGTACGTTGAAATCCTTGCACGTAAATCTTTGTTTCTCTGATTCGTTTCCTAGTATTACTTTCTAGAAGCAAACTTGCTGAATTACAGACTTGTAAAAATTGGCATCTATCACCGAGTTGCTCTCTAGAAATATTTTTTTCGGTTTGTTCCCATCCTAGCAGCGTAAGGGGGGATGGGTTTTGTCAGCCTCAGATTTGAGAAGGAGAGCGACGATTCTTCAGTCGTGACCTGAGTCAGCTCTTTTAGTTCTTCTCAAACCGAGTTTTCCATTATTCAGTATTCTTAAGTAGGTCAAATGGCCATGTTTTAGTTCTGGTTGAATTTTACTGGATCCTTCTGCAAGTCATGTTTTCAAAATATTCTCAATGCTGCTAATCTTCTCTAACTTGGCATCGTTTCTGTGTTTACCTTTTTATAAATCCATTACCCAAATCATTTTAAAAATATACTGAAAGCCAAAGCGTATTTTATCTTCTTTTTACAACCAAATAATCAAAAGTGTATATTTGACAAAAATTTCTGCAATTCATTAGCACCAAAGTTTATTAAGGCATCAAGGCAGCCCTTTTAAAGTGCTTATTATGTGCCACTAACCCTTTTATGTATATAATTAATTGAACGCCTTAATTTAACGAACTGTTGTCTTTACGTGTATTTAACAGAGGATACGGGGTTTTCCCTCGTTCTCCCCTGACGTTCACACACTTGATGAAGGGTAGAGTTAGAACCAGGCAGCCTTGTCCAAATTGTGCCATGTATTCTATGAACTATCAAGGTTCTTAGTGCTAGATGTTTACCAAATCATTTTTTTTAAATAAATAAAAAAAAAAAACCTGATGGAACATTGTCCTTTATAGTAGCCTCTTAATTTGAACTTCCTGGTTTAATTGTAGTGACTTTTCATTGGTATTAGTGACTAAATCCATAGCAACCAAGTTTCACTAGTTAACATACAGTCCCCCAGCCTCGATCTCCCTACTGTGTTCTTGTAATTATTGGTATTATTTTATAATTGTACAGCATGGACTTGAAGTCACATTGGCTATAGGGCCAGCCACACGCATTATAGAGTTGAACGCTGTTGGTGCTTCAGAAATTACCAAGCCCTCTTGGAAAGAGTCCAAGGCGACTCCGTGTGTACCTAATTCTGCTTGGTGTATTGCCAGTGTATTAACTTTTATTTAAATAGAAGGCTAACAAGTAATGTTTATTATTATGTTGGCTGCTGTAAACGGACCACGCTTAGTATTTTTAAAAGTCAAATATTAGCACTGTGGATCACTTTTTCTGCATTGGCTTTTTATTCTAACGTAGGTGATATGATCAATATTGTGTCATTCAGCCCAAATAACCTCTATCTTTATGAGGACATGGCTAATGTGGTGTGATCATTAAAACACTCTATTTCCTCTGTGAAATTCTCAGACTCTACAGCCTTGGACACCCTTCTCTCCCACATGGCAACCCACTCCACCCCAATCCTCCTTTGTCATGTGTGTTTTGTTGGGGGATGTTGGATTGGTAAGGTGCCACCTTTTGTATGCAGTCACTTACATAGGTGGCAGGAAATTGGAGAGCTTTTGGAAGCACATCATGGACGATAAGGAGTATTCGGTGACTTGCTCTTACTTTGTAAGGCTTGTCTTTCTTTTTATGAGTTAGGTCCCAGCTCTCAAGATGAGCTGACTTCCTTGATTGGGTACATGAATAAAACAAGTCTTAATGCTTATGAAGTAGCTTGTTTAATTAATCAGCACGGCACTATTAGATATCCAAATTTGATGAAGACGTGCAAGTGAATTGCTCTCTCACATTATCCACAGCCTAGATTGGGGTTTGCCCCAGTCCTATATTTTTAAAATGCAAAGTGTGGCTGGCGGGCTGCTGGAGTTGGCCCAGCTTGGAGGTGATGACATGGTTGTACATGCAGATAGGGTCCTCCGTTCTGAAGCTCTTGGCAGCAAAATATGTCCTCGATGTCCTGGTGTTTGGGTGATCGTTAGGTGGTTGGTGGCCACGTAGCTGGCTGGCTGCATAGCGTTCTTCGGATGAGAGATCCTTCCTGAAATGCTGATCTCTCTTCAGAAGTAGCAGTTTGGAGTACCTTGTGCCCTCAAGTCCTAGGTAAATTGGTCTGTATATTTAAGCATTTAGAGATTACAATGATTTGTATTGCTGGTGCACACGCAAACGTGGAGGCCTGCTTTGGCAACCAGTTTGCCATTAACATGTAAATTTGTTTTTGCATATTCAAGAATTTCCAACACTTCCACTTCTAGGTGTGTATCCCAGAGAAACTCCAGTGCATGCTTTCCGGGGGACAAGCAGAAGGTTTGCAGCGTGGTTCATGATAGCAACAAACTGGCAATGCTTAGATGCCCTTGGATGAGATAGTCAAAGTGTGGAATATTCATACAGTGGAATGTGATGAACAACAGTGAAAACGAGCAAAGAAAAAGCTTAAAATCATGGATAGATGATCTTAGTAGCCTCATGTTGAGTTGCGGGAAAAACAAATCCCCTGAGACTTGACACAGAGCAATATCCTTTTTTTAAAAAAACGTATTTATTTGTGAGAGAGAGAGAGAGAGAGAGAGAGAGCAAGCACACATGTGAGCATGGGCCCGTATGAGCCAGGAGAAGAAGAGGCAGAGAATCTGAAGCAGGCTCCCCGCTGAGCACAGAGCCCAGTGCAGGGCCAGATCCCATGACCCTGAGATCATGACCTGAGCCAGTACCAGGAGTTGGATGCTTAACCCACTGAGCCACCCAGGTGTCTCCCCCCGCCCCCCAAGAGCAGTACCCTTTTTGTGAAGTTCATAATCGAGCATGGTGAAATAATAGAGCACAAATACATATGCCTAACTTAAAAAATAGTGAAGTGCAGTAGGCAGGAGCATATAGGCAATGCTTTAGTAACTGGTTTGGCTGTGGGTTTATAGGTGTTTTTTTACATTAAACTGAAACAGGAAGACTGAAGTGGGTGGGTGACATTTGGGGAGTCTTCACTTAAAACTTGGAACTTGCTCTGATCTTTGTAATGTTGAAACTCTCCCCTCTCTAGCTCAGAATTTCGGTATTGAAAGTTGTATTTTTATTCAGAAACAGGACGCCGTTTTCAGTTTTATTGCGTCTCCCCCAGAGGCTGCTGTTCCATGTATGTGGTACTTCTGACGCGTTTCCTCTTTGGTGAACCAGCGTTTTATCCGAACAGTCCAAAACCTGTTGAAGTTGACAGGCCAGAAGTTTTCACCTCTTTTCCCGACCCAGCAGCAGAGCATGGGTCAGAGCAGACACACGGGTCTAACCTTAGCATTAGGGAACGTGGAGTGCACGATCAGATCCTGATGATGGTCTTGGAAGTAAAAGCAGTCAGGGCCAATACTCCGTGAGGTCTTATTTATTGAAATTTAAAGGCCTAGTTACTCTCCAGACAACGGGAAGAGGACACAGTGAAGTCAGAGAGTGGAGGTGAAAAAGCAGGGCTCTCTACACAGAGCTGGGGTCGTTAAGGATGACCAGTATTCAGACGTGACTGTCAAGCTGGATTTTGGGGAGGCATTTTAGGTCTTGTGGCTCTTGCTGTCTTCCTTACCTTTTCTCAGAATGACCATCCCGTATTTCCAGTTCTCTGTTGGGTGCTTTTGATGACTGAGGGCACCAGAAGACCAGTCCCAGTAGAAAGAAGAGAAAAAAAGCCAAATAGTCATCCCTTAAATGTCCTTTAATTGACTGTGTATGACTTATGCTGCCGTGGGATGCGTGCCAAACAGTTGTTCGACATTATAGGAATATACTGCCCTGGAGAGAACTGAATGAGGGTCTGCTCTGCTGGCTCACACATGGGGCAGGAGAGGATACGAGAGGGATTTTCCAGCCCCGTGATTTCTCTGGGGAATTGTATCATGAGGTGGTTCGGTCCCTAGATACCCTGGAGTTCTTGGATGACCTTTGGTCGAAAACTTCTTAAAAGGAGCTAGCTCTGATCTTGGTTAAAAGCCATACCTGCATAAGGCCTCAGTGTGCACATCTGTAAAGTGGGGTTTATACTAGATGGTTTCTAAGGCCCCGCCTGTAATTCTGATCAGGAAAGACCATCACCAAACTTCTGATATGTTTTTTGTTTGTTTAAAAGGGAGGCGGGTAGATATGCCTCGGTGATTTAGGCAAGGGGAAACTGCCCCCATGGAAGGAATAATCACCAGCTCTGGGTAACTCTTAGCTGGCCGTAAGCAAAGCCGGCATCAGCTTTGAGGGTTTTTGTGTGGTCTAAGTAACTCAAAGTGTGTAAAGCCCAGGAGGGGCTCATTCAGTGGTTAAGTAACAACTACAAGTAATAGTAAGGGGCATTCTTTTCCCAACTCCCTTGGTTGAATCTGAGGTAACACTTAAATTTAGCATGCGGGTTCTTTGATGGCATGCCACCACCCCCCCCCCCATTAGAAAGGCATAAAGAGTGGAGTGTGGGACCGTGTTCAGAGCCTGTGTTGGACATCATAATTGCCAGCTGCAGTTCAATAGCTTTGAAGAATTGACTTTGAAAATCAAATTGCTTTCTGACAAATGAAGGGAGACGCATGCTCCCGAAGTCATCAGGGCCAGGGAGCTGGCCAGCCTTGTTGGGAGTCCTGCGGTCCTCCCCNCCCCCCCCCCCCCCCCCCAGCAGCTGCCAGGCCACAGAGCCTGTTCTGTGACAGATCCTCCAGAAACAATGCGGAGAAACAGCTTCTGTGTTATTAGATGAGATGAATTTACGTGCGTGGGGGAGGGCCGCCCGTGTGCCGGGGGCGGGAGGGCGGTGGTGGCCCCCGGCGGTCATCACAGAGGTAATAAAGCACCCTGGGAGCCGGGATTGGAGGGAGGGGAGGGCTGGAGGAGGAGGAGGGGGAGGAGCCTGTGGAGCGAGATTTCTGCAGTGGGCCTGGATCGCTGCCCAGGTCTCCCAGCCAAAAAAACAAATAAAAATAAATAAAAGGCAAGTGCTGAATGGCACAGATTATGATATTAAAAAGGGGCGCCATTGAAAATGTGCACGGACCCCCACCCACCCCCGCTGTGCGCGGGGGTGCACTGTATGCATGGAGGGGGCGGTCTGGCAGACGGGGCACAGACGTGTGGACCATTAAGCTGACCGCCCCCCGTCAGAGGTGTCCGGTCTCCACCCTCCACCTCATCCCCCCAGTGTCAGAAATTCTCCAGTAAGGATTTGTCTGCATTGCAGATTGGGGGAATTGCCTGGCCTGGATAGAGAAAAGCTAGTCGCTCCTCTCCGTCCTTTTTCCCCCCTCCTCTCAATTTATCAGGAAGCGGGTGAAGCGCGCCCCAGACCCCTCCTCTTCGGGGTTGGGTTCCCTCCCCTGCACATAAATAACCTTCCCTCCCTGGCGCGTCCCCTCCCCCTCCCGGGCCCGGCTGCGCGGCCGTCCTATTGCCGCGCGGAATGTGCACCGCCGCCTGCTTATTACGTACAGGGGAGGATTGTTGACAAGTGCTCTGGAGCCTGCCTCGCCGCGCTCGCCCTCCCTCCTCCCTCCCTCCCTCCCTCTATCCTCCTTCCTCTCTGTCTCTCTGCAATGATCCGGCTCTGAGGATGGCTGCTCCACGGGCCTGTCAGGTGCAGTTTTTGGTGGCTTATCTTGAGGAACCTGGGATAGAAGGTCTGTTCCTATAAATAAAATAAAAACCAAATAGCTCTAGGTTTGTTTCCGGCTGCTAGGGCTTTTGTTGGAGAAATAGGCCTTTTGTGGTTTTTCTCCTGCTGGGGTCCTGATTAAATCCATTATGGATGGCAAGGTGCTAGATGGATCTATCTGTCTATCTGTGTGTATAGATAGGAGTATGTGAAAAAGTGTTGTGATTGCTTAATATCAATATTCTTTTAGCTTTGATCTCCTCCCTGGGGGCAGTCGTGGCTCCTAAAAGGCACTGTGGAAATTTACAAGAGAGAATTAATGTCGTTCTTAAAGCATTCAGCTCTGTTGACCATTTTGGCCAAATCTGCAGTTTTAGCCAGGCTGGTATGAATTTAGACGTTTCTCTGGGGACCGAACGCCATCCAGCTATGGCTGGTCCCTTTATTTTATTGCCAGTTGATGTGATCATTTCCCAGCATTTAAAAATAGATGTTTGATTAAAGTTAATTAGTTCATCCTCACCCACAGCTTTGGTTTCCTTTATCAGCAGCATGCATGGTTTCCTTTCCCTTCATACTTTTGTATCTCTTGTTTTCCTTCCTTGATAGAGGGAGGAAACTGAGGCATGGACGTGGGTACTGGGTGATTCCAGGTCAGCCCTTAAAGCTAGAAACTCCGAGTGCTCTCGATTTTTTTTTTCCCCCTCCCATCTCTCGTGCAGGAATCTGGGTTTGCATTACTGGATGTAAACACAAATGAATTTTAGGAGCCCTCAGTTTAGGTGCCTCTGATCTTTGCAGATTCTGTGGCCGCATTCCTAGAGTTCTGCTTTTTGTGTTGCTTCCCTTAGATTTCAGTATGAGAAAGAACGTTGCTCTGGGAGGTGGTAGGCCTCTCTGAACTTGCTTGCTGTCAGCAGCTTCAAAATTTCTTTTTCTTATTATTTTTTACTTCAGATAGCCCACTTAATCCTTTCTTACTCTGTTCATCTGAAAAGGGGTGTGCAGTTTGATTTGTGAGTGAGGTAATGAGGGCCCTCAGAAACTTCCGTCCCTCCCAGTCCATGCTCCAAACACAAGAGAATTGAGAACTTCTGTGGGGGTCCATTTGTATTGTATGAGGGAGTAAAAGCAGCCAGAGAGGTTTTAGGGTTAAGGGTGTGGCTCTTCTCCACAAATTGTGATGTTAGTCAGGACACAGTATTTGGAGTGGGGCCTGTTTATCAGCACAGACTAGTAGACTAGGAACTTTATGGGGTTTGCTCATCTGAGTTGAAGCCAGCTTTAACTTTGTAGAGACTTGCTAATATTTGAGAGCCCGTGTCTTTTGGTAACTCATCTGTGGGGTAAGTGTAAGTGATGATACTAAGCTTTAAAGATATATACACATGCATATGGCAGTTACTTAAAGGCAGACTATTCCTGGCTCTCTGAGAATATACTGCATAGGTATATGGAAATCTCCCTTGAGAAGTGCAAATCGCATGATTTTGGGGGGAAAAAAAATCTGATTTTCGCACGTCCGGTTATCTGAACATAAAACTTTGGATGTATTGGTCTCCTTAATCTGTCTCAAAGAATTTCTCTAGAAATGCCCTGTGTTTACCTCTGCTGTGTGTGTGTGACTCCAAGTTCATGCTCTGCAGTGATGCCATTGTTCAGCAGCTCGGTCTCCACACCGGCCTAAATCAAGCATCTGTCTTTAATCCCTTTTCTTCTGAATGTGGAAGGCGGTTTTTGACCTCTGGGGTGTTCAGTACTGGGCCATTTGCACAGTGGAACCTTTTCCTTAGCTGATAGAAGCTTGAGTTGTGTGTCCTAGAGGATTCCAAGGATTCATGCTTTGGATGGATGGTTATAACTAGGGGGCCTGGTGGGCATGCTTTTGACTGGTTTGCCAGCGTCAAATCAATAAGGTATCCGGATGGGGGTTGGGACCCGGAGGAGTTAAGGCCTGGGATGGAGGAGTAATTGATGATCGCATGCAAAAGTAGAGAGAGCTGCGCATTGTGGAGCAGGGTGGGTGTTTCTATTTCAGTGATGATGATGGTGATTACTCTTATTATTCAAGCTACCCTACCTATTGTGATGTTGTAAAATTCATGGTAAGGACGAAGAACGAGGGAAAAGAGGGAGAATGTAAGGAGCAAGAGCCCTTTACCCTAAAGAAGTGAAGGAGTTGTTGCACAATGCCCAGGACAGTTTGCTTGCCACTGTGATCATCACAGTTCCAGTAGCTGCCATGGCTGGTCCAGAAACGAGAGATCCTAGATCGTTCCCACCGGGATTTGTTTGTTTGTTTGTTTTTGGTACCAAATGAAGTCCCACTGTGGTTCTTTGGTGGTGGTTGTCGGAGCCTCTCCATGAGGATTGTTTTCTTTCTTCTTGTGACTCCTGGTCAGGATGTGGGAAGGAGAGGTCTTTTGTCTTTGGGTAGTGCTCACTCATTTGGGGTTTAGACCGCCAGAGCAGGGCCCGTTTTAGTGTTTGCAGCACTGTGGTCGCCCTTCCTGTGTGTAAATGTGTCTGGTCTGCTGGCTCGCTCCTTTGTGCCTCAAGGTGAGGAAATCCCTTCTGGGCTCAAGGATCCTGTCTCTCTTCCCGCTCGTCCGTCTCAAAGTTAGCCATGTGCTTGATTCCGAAATAAGAAAAAAAGGATGGAATCTGACATTGGCCTTGCCTACCTGGTGGCCCAACTTTTCCATGTTAATTAATTAGTACTGTGTTAGGTTTTTTTTTTTTTTTTTTTTTTTTTTTAGAGAACACCTTTTTCCCAAAAACTTGAGTGTGCATGGGAGCAGCAGATTGCCCAAGAAGGTTTCGTGGGGAATGAGTGATGGTGGGAAACGGTTCCTGGGGCATTATCTGTTTACTTATTGGGTGTTAAGCTAACAAAAACCCCTGTCGTCTCTTTATCTTGGGGGGCTCTTCTGTGGGGTCATTGGGGTTATTTTTGTCTTCCATGTTCTTGGATGAAATGGGACATCTCCATAGCTGGTGGAGAGTAGACAAAGGAGAGCCCTATCTGCTCAGGGGCCATTCTCCTGAGGGAAGGGATAATTATTTTCTATAAGCCGAGGTATTCAACCCACTTTCATTTGTGCTCTGTTGACCATGAGTGTGGCAGTGACATCATGCCTCGAGACTGTCATTTGTTCTCGTCCACCTCAGCGCTTTGATGTGGGGAGGATGTCCGCGGACCAGCCTGGGCTTAGCCTCGCAGACCTCTCTGCCCTGCCCACCCCCTTCCCTGGAACCCGGGGATCGATCCAGCAGCTTAGCTGCTGACCCGCGTGTGTACAGTTGGGTTCGGACTCTGTGTTCTTGTTGAACCTGCGAGGCTGGCCCAAGCCGGATTTTCCCTGGCAACCCAGAGGAAAAAAAAAAAAAATCCACCGATTTTTCTTTAAAAATTTGAGTGAAACATAGACTTTCTTTTTCACTAGCAATGGCAGCAGACTATGCATTCTGAATATCTGGGAGAAGGTCCTACCTCAACCAAGGGGGCTGTTGTGGTAATTTTTCTCTCAACTCAAAGTGCGGCAGCCATCCCCATCCCCCAGCACGCACGCGCACACACAAACACACACACACACACACAGCAGCTGAAAATGAAAGCTCTCTTTGGATGCTTGACTGTTTAATATGTAATGTGATACCTTGTCTCACAGTGACGGGGTGACAGACGGGCATTGGCTGTATAATACAGAATTACCTTTTGTGCGTCTCTTCCACAACAAAGCCAAATACATCGACTCTCCTAATATGCTAATACGTTTGGTGTGCTCCAGATGTTTTGGAAGCTAGGGAATCGCTTCAAAGGTCTCCTTATTTTTTCCCTTCTCTTTCACCCGTCTTTGGGCACTGCTTTTTGTGAAACACAGGGGTTCGATTTTTTTTCCCTTTGGTTTTGTATTCTGTCATGTGCGGATAGCTAATGGGAGGGCTGGTGAAACTTCTTTGTGTCTAAAACATGAAATTAGAAGGGCTGCACATTCTAAGTGTGTGTGTGTGTGTGTGTGTCCCCGTCCGTCCCAGCGTTAGAAAAGGATTCCCTTCTCTCTCTCTCTCGACACCAGTGTTCTGAAATCTGTAGTTCTCATCAGTTGCTTAAGCTGGAGTTCTGGAGCTAACGGGATCCTTGGCCTTGTTTGTATCCCTCCCCACCCCCCACCCCCTTTATGTGAAGGCAAGAGGGAAATCATGGTCCTACATCTGCAGTCTTCCAAGGACAGGGATTCTTACCCAGTGCCGCCGCTGCTGTTCCAGGCTTAGAAAAGAAGCCAGTTGTGGTGTGTTGCCTTGAATGGAAAGCCTTTTCATTTCTTGCTAATTTGGGAGATGGGCTGCAAGGCCCCGGAGTGTGATGGCCCGGTTCTGTTGTACTGGATTCTTTGGGGATTCTCAGCCTGTGAGGACCGGCACTGCTGCCCGGTGGTGGCCCAGTGGTCTCAGGCCTGGGACACATTGCCCTTTTCCACCGCTGGTGGCTAGCCAAGGTTGCAGGCAGTCCCCAAGCTGCCTTCCCCCGCAGTGGTTTGGAATTTTCAGCTCATATTTATTGCTTTTGTGAGAGACAATAGACGTGGTTTAATTTAAGTTCAACCTCCTGAATATTAATAGAGGGGAACAAATGCTCATGTGGGGAGAACGGGATCTTTGGGCCATTCGATTTTCTCCGTTTAACCTCCTCTCCCAAGGAAGGTTCGTGGTGATCGGGGGAGGGGTTTGGGAAAATAAAATCAGCTCATGTGTTAGAAGGAGGGGACGCTGTTCCGTTAGTTTTCATCGACTAAAAATAATAATTCAAAAAATTGATGGCAGGGCTTTGTTAGGGAGAAGAAAAGGCAACACACACGTGCTTGTCTAGTGTTCTGATAATGGCTCTTCTGCCCTGTGCCGTCCTCTTCTGTCTTGCTGACCCGGCTCTTCTGGATTGGGGAGGCAGTATGATTTGGATTAAAACATTGAAAATGAAATGGGGTAGCCAGTACACCGGAGGTGTGAGAGTGGACTGGGGTGGGGGGGAGCTGGGTGGAGGTGGGCACATGTCTGTCCAATCCTGTTGACTGTCTCACTGAAAATAAATGTACGTGTTCTCTGTACAGGATGGGGTACTCAAACTGAAAGAGCAGATTGCATGCAGAACAAATGGGTCTTGCTCCCCTTACAGAGGCAGTGGAAAGCTGAGCTCCTTCAGTTGGCATTGACAGGCTATCAGTTCCCTCTCTATGGGCCCCAGTTTTCCTAATCTGGAAAGCAAAATCAGACTTCTGTCTTAGAGTTCAGGTGACCGTCCTTGTTAATCGTCGGAATGGGGGCAACTTTGGAGTTCTCCGAAGAGCTGTTAGTCTGGTGAGGGCTTGGGACCGTGGACGCACTACTAGCAGTCGTTTTTTCTGTAGCTTAGCCACGCCTTGATGTCGCTTCATAGCATCCTGCCCACTGCCGTCTCACCAGCGAGCTTCAGTGAGCTCACGCCGTGTCAATTCACGTTCCCTCTTCCCTTGTAAATTTCACAATCCAGTTTCCCTGAATTTGCACTTTGGACAGTCGACTTCTTGGGGGAGGGTGGTGGGGAACATCCTATGCCTTTTTACATTGATGCCTCTTAGATATGAACCTCCCCCCCCCGCCACGTGTTACTTTTTTTTCTCTGAATTTGTCATTAGCCGACTCCTTAGAGCTTTGTGATTAAGTCGTTTAAGTCATCGTCTTTGCCTTCACAAAATCCCTGAGAAAAGGTAGAAGAATGCGCCCCGTAGAACTTTGGGGTTGGATGCCTTATTTTCATTTAGGTCGTCATGGGTGATGCACTTGCCTGAGCTTCCTAGTGTCTTAGAGCTCTAGGTCTCCTGCCAGCTTGAACCTGGCTTTGCCCTCCAGTCGTGGCTCTCAAAATGTGGTTCCCCGGACCAGCCAAGGCCGCGTCACATCACGTGGGAGCTTGTTAGAATAGGGCAGACTGGGGGTGATGAAGTCTAGGGGACTGTGTTCGGACAGGTGATTCTCTTCATGCTCACGTTTGAGAATGACTGCCCTATAATCGGCAGAGATGATTCTCGCCAGAAGGGCAGGAGTGTAGCTTGTCACTGAATAGCTTCACTCTTCTCTGCTCGCTCACTCACTAGCTGCTTACTCATGCAGCAAATACGGACGATCTTGTTATGTACCGAACGGTACAGTAGTGTTTCTGCCCAGGCTTCACCTAACACTACATGGTCCTTGCTTGTTTCCTCCTTGATCAAAAACACAGCTTCACAACAACCCCCTACTCTACTTCACTACCACCATCCCCCTGTTCCGTGGTGGTGGTGTGCTGGCCACCAGTGTGCTGGCTTCACTGATTCACATTTCACTCTGTTCCGTCGTCTCCCCACCCCCATCACTTTTTCCTTCCCCTCCAAAGTGCAAGGTTTCTTCTTTGCGCTTACTAACTGAGCCACCCATGTGTGCTTGTCGATCTACCGCCTCGCTGGAATTAGGTTTTGTTTGATTTTTGCCTGTATCCCCAGGGCCCTGGCATATGGTGGGTGTTAGGAAAATGAACAGATGATAAAAACTTCAAAAATTAAAAAAAAAAAAAAAAGCCTGGATGAACTCCCATTCCCTCCCTCCTCTCTTGCTTTATTCTCCTGTTTGTACTTACGGACTATTGGAAAATGTGAACCCAACCAAGAGTAAGCTTATACTTATGATGCCTCTCTTTCTCTCTCTCATTAATTTTACATGTGGTTCTGTAATCAGAGTTCTCATTTTGAACTGCCCAACCTTTTCAAGTGTGGCCATTCACCCGTCTCCTCTTTACATTTCTGACTTCTCTCCCTGGCCCGGTTTCTTCTTCTCTGAGTATTGCCTGTATGCATCCTTCTGTTTTCCGTAGGCTTTCTCCTCACCCTATGACCTTACTAAGGTGCTCTATGTCACTTTATGTACTTAATACCTATGCATTATGCAGGTTTAGTTGTCTAGAGCTTCATTAAATAATCTAAAGCCAGCGAAGATGAATTTTTCATATAAGTTGACTCCACCCCAAGGATACATCCAAAATGTTTCAAAAATTAATATAAAATTACCGGATGTTTAGTTTTTCAGTTGATTAAAAATAATTCATTTCCGGGGCGCCTGGGTGGCACAGCGGTTAGGCGTCTGCCTTCGGCTCAGGGCGTGATCCCGGCGTTACGGGATCGAGCCCCACATCGGGCTCCTCCACTGTGAGCCTGCTTCTTCCTCTCCCACTCCCCCTGCTTGTGTTCCCTCTCTCGCTGGCTATCTCTATCCTGTCGAATAAATAAATAAAAAAATCTTTAAAAAAAAAAATAATTCATTTCCTTCCCCGCACTATATTTCAGATGCTCAGTAGCTACATGTGATTGGGCGCCTGGGTGGCTCGGGCAGTTAAGCATCCGACTCTTGGTTTTGGCTCAGGTCATGATCTCAGGTTGTGAGATCAAGCCCCGAGTGGGGCTCTGTGCTGGGTGTGGAGCCTGCTTAAGATTCTCTCTCCCGGGGCGCCTGGGTAGCGCAGTCGTTAAGCGTCTGCCTTTGGCTCAGGGCGTGATCCCGGTGTTCCAGGATTGAGTCCCACATCGGGCTCGTCCGCTGGGAGTCTGCTTCTTCCTCTCCCACTCCCCCTGCTTGTGTTCCCCCTCTCTCTGGCTGTCCCTCTGTCACATAAATAAATAAAATCTTAAAAAAAAAGATTCTCTCTCCCCCTCTCCCTCTGTCCCATCCCCCCACCTCAAAAAAAACAAAACAAAAAACAAAAAAAACACACGTTAAAAAAAAGAACTGCATATGACTGATAGCCCCAGTAGTGGGTAGCACGGACCATACCTCTACCTTTAGGCTGTGACTTCCATACAGTTCATGTCTCTTTTGGGCCTCACAGTGTAAATTGCCCATGTTTTCTCTTTCTTGGGGAAGTTGTGTATGTTTTCACTTCTGTTTTGCAGTCCTGACTCCAGAAAGCCGCACGTCTGAGTGATCGCGGCGGGCTTTATTTATCGCATCACAGTAGATTTCCAACGTTGTGGTTTCCTCATCCTCAGAAAGGATGGGAAAACACAGAAGCAGGGAAACGCATGCATAAATAGGCCGAGTCTCAGGGTTGGGTTACCTTATACCACGTTCTTTCAGACGACTTTACCAAACAGGTAGAATCTTGTTTCCTATATGTTTCGTCCACTAGTCGGAACCACTCTTAAGTGTTGGAAGCAGAAAGGGATTTAAGACAGGGAATTAAGTGCCTACAACATTGGTGGACACGTTGGAAGGATGAAAATCAAGGGGCCACACTATAATTTGGCTTTGCTTAAAATTAAAAGCCAAGCACTGTGGCTGTGAAAACCTAGGTCCCGGGCAGGCATTCTTGTGGGTTCCCAGCTTCTGATGCCCATGAGGGTGCTGATGAGACCGAGAAATTGGGGCCTAGTCGCTGCGGACACTTGCGTTGGGGCGAGCTTCCCATCGGTAGGACTTAAATCATGTCCGGAGCCCTAGATGCAAGAGCGTCTCAGTGCTACAAGACCGCCCAGGCTTTTATTCCACCATCGCCCATTACTGGGGCCTCCATGCTTATTAAAATACTTACAGTAACACTTAGCACAGGTCCTTCCCTGGGACCTTTCTCCAGTTCGGCTACTTAACAGGACATCCTGGGGCCCCAAGACTCCTTCTTTTGCATGGTGTCATCATATATGCAGTCCTAGAGAGGCCTTCTCCTTTGAGACCATCAAAGGCAATGTGACTGTCTAATATAACAGATTACTATGAAGAGGAAATTGTGTAGTAGGATTTCTGGTTAATAACTTAAGCTATGGCTCCAAAATAATGCTTTCTCTTGTCTGGTTCCTGAAGGCAGTTCCAAAAGATTTCCATATTTTTGTTGTTGTTGTTTTTTTTAAGATTTATTTTAAAGTTGTCTCTCCACCCCACGTGGGGCTCAAACTCACAACCCTGAGAACAAGAGTTGCACGCTCCCCCCACCGAGCCAGCCAGGCGCCCCAGGAGTTCAGTATTTCTAGCGTCCATCTATTAGCCTTTGAAGGTTAACTAGTTTGAATTGGTAATACACGAGTGCCTTTCTTCCTAGGCCAAGTCCTGAAAGATGTTTACGTATTTCAATAAGACCCCGGCAAAGTATATTATGGTTGCAAAATCCTGCCTGCGTTTCTTACTGTTGAAATGATTTCCTAGGCCTCACGTAGGATGAGGTGTCCCGCTCAAAAGGGGGATATGTACCTTCTAATCCTCTTCTTTCCAAATTCTGGTCCGGCCTCATCAGCCATGGTGTAGGGGTAACTGTGGTAAAGTGCTACTTCCTGATGTCATGTGTTTTAAGTCTTTGTCCCCTTTTCTCACCTGTAGGGCTCCTTGGTAATGGCCAGTCTAAGGGATTAGGACCAGCGTCAGAACAGTCAGAGAATGAGAAGGACGATGCATCCCAAGTGTCCTCTACTAGCAACGATGTTAGTTCTTCAGATTTTGAAGAAGGGCCGTCGAGGAAAAGGTTAGTACCCAAGGCTGAAAATGCTGGCGCCTTAAACCTGGGACGCCAGTGTTTCCCACAGGGGAGCCAACTCAGGCCCACCCACCCACCCAGTCTCCTGGTTTTCGTAGAGGAGCCAGGGTTCTGGATGTTCTGTATCACAGGTCCTGGTTTCCAAACTTTGTCCACTAATTGTCACTCAAAACGAACATACCGGAAAATGCCGTGGGCCAAACAGAGCCCGTTCCTGCCCTGAGCATTGGCCACAGGGTTGCCAACTTGTAACTCCTGTCTTCTCTGATCATTTTAAGTGACTCTCCTCAATTTCTGGAGTCAATTCGATGGTATGTAGCCATGTCTGAAGAGAGCTGTTCCTAAAACTGTTGAAGAATTAAATGCGATGTTTCTGAACAGTGTTCCTTCCCAGGAAAACAGAACGGCGTGGTGTTTAGCCCCGGCGGAAGTGGAGGGAATCGTTCATAAAACTTCTAATTTACCAGCTTTTTTTTGTTTTTTGTTTTTGTTTTTTTGTTTTTTTTAAATAACTTTCTTAAATAAGCTTGAGTTTGATAGGGAAGTTGGCTATGGGAGTTTGATAAGTTTGTGGCTTCACGGTCAAACTGTGGCAGTCGACATTATATAATGCTGCTTTTAATGGGGTGTTTATAAAACCTCTTGCTGGTCATCTGCCTGATTTCATACCTCAGGTTGTGCTCCCCACCTCCCACCCCATCTAGAAATGATATTCCATTTCCAGTTTTGTTTTTTGTTTTTTTTTCTTTTTTTCCGTTCTCATACTCGAGGTTTTCCTGGATGACTAGGTTAGTGACTTTTTCTTAGAACCTGGTGGTTTGAGAGGTTGGGGAAAAGAAAAAAAAAAAATCCCTTGGCCTGGCTGCTGCTGTGTACTCTTTCTCCAGAATTCTAGTTACCTTATGGAAATTGTCTAGATGTGTGTTATGTAATGACGTACGGAGTATAGTGGAAATTAAGAGGAAAGGATTGGCTTCGCCATGCATTAGGCATTTTGAGATCCTTACCAGAACCATACTTCGGTCTGAAATTTGAGACGGTAGCTCAGTCGTTTATTTTCCTCCATCATGCCATGTCTTTCTTCATTTAGAAAACCCAGAATACAGTTTTCTCTTAATTCTCAGCGCTGTGTCTCAGAAGAGGTCTCAGATCTGTTGTTAGTCAGCAAGCATATGGACGAAGAGTCTCTGGCAATGTCCTGGGCCTTGTAGGTTACTATCTTTTAAAGACCCTTGGGTGAGTGTCTCAGTGACAAGTCTGTCATGTTGCAGATACTCGCCACAAACATTCGCTCGGTCCCAGTTGGAGAAATGCACCCTCACAAGAGAGGGAAGTTGAGGATGTGTATAGAAATCCCATCAGGGAATAGGTTGGAACCTGCAATGATGTTGTCCATGCTTCCAGACGTGGGCGGGTGGTCATGAATCTGCCATCATCTTTCATCTCCCATTTGGGGATCAAAATTCTGAGTGTGGTTGGAAGTGTCTGCACCTGGTCCTTGAGCTGCTGCATGGCTATCAATTCTCCCCGCCCCCAAAGATCCCACCAGTACGGGGGTGTGATGACCAGCATCTCTACGGCTTCGTTCTCTTGGGGTGGGGGGGATGCTGGCCCTTTGTCCTGGACTCCCGGTAGTGCCTTTCTTAGTTTTCAGTGCTACTGGCTTCCTCTTTGCAGGCTGCTGTGTTGGTGTGGGGCAGCTGTGTGCACATCGGTCTTTGACTTTTGTCTCCAAACAGTGGGAGAGAGAAATTTTGTTCAGGATGAATCTAAGGAAAACGTAACCATTTCTAATCTGCTTTAATTAGTGTGCCAAGTACCTTGTTTTACTGAATTAAGGATTCATAGCAGCATTTTATTTGGTTACAGTCACACTCTGCTAGGGAAATCCATCAGGGGCATAACCTAGGTTATGGTTTGACAGGTTGGGCTGGATTGAGGTCTGGTCTGGGGTGGCCTGGAGTTAACACGAGGAGTGCTTTGTAGTTTACAAGTAGGGAAGTTAGGGCTAAAATTTCTTGCAGTCTTGTAGGGTACATTACAAATACAAAATAATAACTTTTATTTTTTTTTAAACCTTTAGAGAGGAAGGGCGGAGGAGAGGGAGAGAAACAATTTTCTTAAGTAGGCTGCATGCCCGGTGCAGAGCTGGATGGCGGCTTGGTCTCACGACCTATGATCATGACCTGAGCCAAAATCAAGAGTTGGACGCTTAACTGACTGAGCCACTCAGGTGCCCCCAAAATAAAATCTTTTCATACTTTCTGGGTCTTAAAGAGCTCATTTGTTTTGATCTTTTGTTGGTATTTAGCATAAATAATTTGGTATGAACCCCGCCTTCTAATTAATGCATGTTGTTAGAACTGAAATCTGAATACCTAGCGCTTTGTCAGTGCCTCGCCAGACTGAGTGGTCAGCCTCCTTCAACTTAGGTGTGTTAGACCTTTCCTCATAAGCTGATGGGGTGTCCTGTCCCTGCTGATGACAATGTCAAACCCAGAGAAACTACCTAAAGTGGTTATTTCAAAATGTTACTTAGAGCACTGTTGATGAGACTCTGCTTTTAACTCGTGTCTACAATTCGCTGAGCCTCGTGTATATACACCCGGGAGGAGCGTAACTTGTGATTGACCCCTTGTGTTCTTGGTAGGCATTTAGACTGTGTGGGACAAAACCCTGAATCCTAAAGTTCCAGGGCCATGATTTAGGTCTTTGCTCTGGACCGAGCATTCTACATTCTTTAGGAATTGGTAGCCATTCTCGTAAAGTTCATTGCCCTTGCTAGATAGATGGTTTTTAGGATATTACCAGTTAATTTGCCTTTTCTCTCGGGACTGGAGGAAAGAGGGAATTTGTGTTTGACTTTTGTAAGAAAAATTAAAATAAGAGGTGCAGACTGTGCAAGTCTTAGACCATTGCCTTGAGTTTCCAACCTGGAAATCAAAGCAATTTCATTTTCTGATGATGCCTGTCATGTGTTTTGTTAAGTCTTTAGTCCAAACAACTTGTGTGTTTGCAAAGTGTTATTTTCCTATGGGAAACCCCCCTGAGCTATGTTTGGCCCTGTGTACTTGCTGCCATTGGTTGTACTTGACGTCGGGGATTTTTTTTTTTTTTTTTTGGCATACAGAAAGCAGTAGAATCTAGAGTACTGTAGCGTTTATTTTTCTTTTTTGAGGCAAAAATGAAAGTTATCTTTTTACCTAGCCATTAAAAGGAAATCCTCTGAAATCTTTGTCTACTCTTTGTGAAAGGAAGAGCCACTCTTCTGTACAAGCTCTTTGCCTGTTTGGTGGCCATGACATCCCAGCCACTGGAGATCTGGAGGAGTCCATGCTGGTGTTCCTAGGTGTCGATTTTCCTTTGTATTATTATTTTTATTATCATCATTATCATTGGGATAAATGATATTTAAAAAATTCTACATTAAGGTAATGTCACTGTTCAAATGAAAACATTATAGAGACTTTGAGCCTGTAATCAGCTCCTTCTGAATTTGATGGTGGCCATGCCTAACTCCTTACCCTCATCATCCTGTTACACTGACACTACCCCTGCCCATCCTGTTACACTTGGCTTGTCTAAAACTCGTGTTTCCTGCAAGAGATATTGAAGTATTTTCAGAAACCAGAAGGGACAGATTCTGTCAATTGTGGATACACTGAGAAACTCCACAGTGATGGTTATGGGCGTATGGATTACCTGTTCGGCTGGTAGAAAGGAAGGTGGCGTACAAAGTTGGTGTGACAGTGTACTTTTATTGATTTATTGATTTGTTTATTTATTATTTAGAGCAAGTGTGAGTCTGAGGAAGGGAGGAGCAGAGGCAGGGGCAGAGGGAGAAAGAAAAGCTCAAGCAGGCTCTGTGCCCAGTGCGGAGCCCGACGCAGGGCTCAATCTCACAACCCTGAGATCATGACCAGAGCTGAAATGAAGAGTCAGCCACTTAACTGACTGAGCCACCCAGTCCCCCGCCCCCGTATACTTTTAAATGCACATAAATGGAAGATCCAAAATGCATGGTTTGAAAGGGGTCCTTTGACTGCTGGGATATGTAGCAGAATTAACTGTGTGTATTTATTTTACTTAATCTTTGGGTGGAGGGAATAAGCAGAGAAAATACAATAACTGGTGGTTTTTAGGGATGTGTCCAGGGGACCTGGTATTTGGCATAGTGGTTCACAGCGCGGACTGGAGCTGGACGGCGTGGCGTCTTTGGGCTCACCCTCGGCCAGTCCTGTGCCGTCGGGCAGCTCCTGCACATCGCCGGGCCCCCGTGTCCTCGGGTGTTAAAATGCCCGCAGCGCTAGTAACCACCTCGTGGTTCTGTGGACTGAACAGGGAGATTTCGGGAGAGCCTGCAGGTGTATGATGAGGACTGCGCACGAGATACGACTATTCGCTCTCCTCGCCGTGTGTGACCCATGACTTTGCTGCCTGTGAGTCTGCACATTGACTGGGGGCTTCTCAAACACGTTCTAGAGGAATTTTGATTTATACAGATTGTGATTTGTATCTTCCCTCTGTGGTGACACCGTCACCACCCTCTGTGGGCAGATGGAAAAGTGTTAGGCGCGTGTCCCTCTTCTGAAGTTACTGAGTCACAGGAAGGACCCGTGTGGAGGACAGCGTGAATCCCCCACAGAGGTTGGTGTAACCCGGTTATTTGCTTGCGTGGAGCAGTCATGAGTGAGATGAGGTTCAAGTGTGCGAAGATGGGCTGTCGGTGACGTTAGTCATCATTTTGCCTTGTGTGAGGGGGCTGTTTCGCTAGTACTTATTGCTGCTAAAATCCCTGCCTTACTTTGTGGGGGGGCACCTTCAGCAGAGCCTAGTGAACTAGTTAAAAAGTACAGACTGTCTCTCTGCGGGTCCCATGTGTCTTCTTGTTAAAGAGCTGCTGTATCTTAGGGCATCGGTGGATAGAAGACTGAGTTTAAAGATGGTCCTTATTCCGGTGGATGGGGTTTTGCATACAGAGAACCAACTTTTTGTTTTTTAAGATTTTATTTATTTGAGAGAGAGGGCACAGCTGGGGGTGGGGGGAGGCCGAGGGAGAAGCAGGTTCCCCACTGAGCAGACCCCCTGGGGGCTCAGTCCCAGGACCCCTGGGATCATGAGCTGAGCTGAAGGCAGACACCCAACCTACTGAGCCACCCAGGCGCCCCTCACAGTGAGCATCTGTAAGAATTAGAATTTTAAAAGTCTAAATGCTTGTTTCCCCTTAACAAAATACATTAGTAGTCAAGTGCACTGTTAAAGCACTTGCTCATTTTGCTTTGAATCTTGGCAATACGAGTCACATGCAGCCTCAGATCATTTCTTTTAAGTTTTGGTTTAGATTTAGACCTCTCTACTGACCAGGGTGTTACAGATCGTTACAGCCTTGAAGACGATTTTACAAATTAGAGCTTAGTACTGTCCTAATTTTTAATTCTGCAGCTGTCTTGACTGAAACACAGTCTCTACAGGAATAAAGAAGGGGCGGAATGGCAGAATGGAATATTAGGTGGGACCCTTAGTAACCACAGAAGAGAATTGTGGAATTAAATATAAAGTAAATGTAGATGTCTCAGGCCTATCTGCTTTTTTATATTTATCTAAATGGTTGGCATTGTTGGTGTTTTTCTTTTCCTTCTTCTAGATCTTTCTTTCCAGGGTCATTTTTCTTTTGCCTGAAAGGATTTTAATACCTTTTTTTTTTTTAATACTATTTATAGGGTTGAATGAATCTTGGCTTTATATGTCTGCGAAGGTCTTTATTTCACCCTCATTTAAAATACATATGTGTTTGTGGGAACTGCAGGACAGAATGTACTTGTACGAAATTTACCTTGATTTTTAAAAGATCTTTTGCTCATTATAGAATTTTAGGGCACTGTCTTTAAAATGCTGTGGTAGGGATGGGCACGTCACTCAGCTGTCCCCTGCTTCGCATTAGTTCCAACACGTCTACTGTCACTCTTTTAACTCTAAGAGGTGTCCCTTCCCTTAGTCTACCTTTTTTTTTTTTTTTTTAAAGATTTATTTCGGGGGGGGGTGAGACAAGAGTGGGGGGGAGGGGCAGGAAGAGAGGGAGAGGGGCAGGAAGAGAGGGAGAGGGGAAGCTGACTTGCTGCTGACCTCTGGACCCAGATGCTGGGCTCTCTGCTGCTGGGCTCGATGCAGCACCCCCATCACAGGACCCTGAGAGCATTACCTGAGCCAAAACACAAGAGTCGGAGGCTCAGTGGACTGAGCCACCCAGGCGCCCCTTCCCTAGTCTACTTTAAGATTCTCTTTTCATCAGTGGTACCATGTCCCTTGGTGTCGTTTATTTTTCTTGTGTTTGCAGTTCATTGAGCTGCTGCTTCTGTAGATTTCATCATTTTTGGAAAAATTGGAGGCAACATTTCTGCAAATTTTAGTGTATGCTGCTTTTCCCCTTTAGGGATTTCAGTTGCGTCTGTATCTGACTGCTTGACGTTGACCCACAGCACCTTGATAATGTTTGTTTTATCCTAGTCCCCTCCCCGCCCCCACCCGGCCCCTGCTTTATTTTAGGTAGTCTGTAAAATTTACTTATTTTTTTAAATTTTTTTAACCTCAGAGATTGCTGTCTTTATCTCTAAAATTAGAGCCTGGTCTGTGTAATCTGCAGTGCTCTCCTGACGGGCTGGTCTTTGCTCGCACTAATATAGTTATAATGGAGGTTTTAGTACGCTTGTCTGCCACTTTCACCTGTGTTCTTTATGGGTCCGTGTTGGATTGACTCCTGTTCCTCCTCATTAGCGGTCCTGTGTTCCTGCCCTTTTGCTTGCCTTGATAATTTTTTATTGGTCGTCGGGCCTTGTCCATTTTCCTTTGGGTTCTGGATATGTTTGTATTTCTCTCCCTGTTCTTAAGCATTGCTCTAAGATGTGATGAAGTTCGGAGGAAGCAGTTGGGTCCTTCTGGATCTTGGCTTTGCAGCTTTGTTCAGTAGAGCCAGGGAAGTGTTTGCTGTAGGGTTAAGTTTTTCCCAGCGCTCAGGTGAAACCTGGATGAGTACTTGCTGCCCTGTGAATTAGGATGTTGACCATTTGGTAGATACAGACACCGTTCATGGCCCTGTGTGGGATTCAGGGACTGTTCCCTCCAGTCCTTTCTTGTACTTTTCCCCCGTAGTTTCTGCTGGTACCCAGTGAATATGTGAGGAGGTTCCAGAATTTTCTATGTGGCCCTCCCCTTTCCAGTACCCTGCCTTACAGATCCTGTTCTTCAGTACCTTGGCCTCTGCCTACTCTCAGCTCCTTCTCCTTAATTTAGATTCCTCTAAACCCTGCTTGAATTTCCCCTCATTGGGCTGTGGCCTGGAAATTCTCTCACGGTTGTGAGCTGTCCAAACCTTTCCCATCTCTCAGGGATCACAGCGCTTTGTGGTGTGATGTCCATTGTCTTGTGTGGATTTTTGGTTTCTTTCAGGCAGGAAGTCCGTTTTGGCCCTATTACTCTGTTCTTTCAATGTTGAATCAGAGGGAGGAGAAGGGTACCACTAGGAATCCTAACTGCCATGTTTGCACTTTATCTTAGCCCCAGCCCTAACCTTCCCATTTAGTTTTGTTATGCAATTCACATTTTTTCTCCTTTAATGACTAA
Source organism: Ursus maritimus (assembly GCF_017311325.1). Taxonomy (NCBI): domain Eukaryota; kingdom Metazoa; phylum Chordata; class Mammalia; order Carnivora; family Ursidae; genus Ursus; species Ursus maritimus. Next base: position 26,058,680 of record NW_024425564.1, read on the forward strand.
CTAAGCCCTGACACAATGTAAGTGAATCTCAAAATAAAGAAGCAGTTGACCTATAAATAGAAAGTCCCACTCCACAAGAAAGCGTGTGACTGTTAGAAACACTTTTCTTTGAAGTTCCAGAAAGTCTGTTTCTAAAAGAGGCAGAACTGCTTAGTGAATAGAACATATTGTGCTAATAAATCTTACCTTAATCCTAAGGAAACACTTGGACGGGTTTTTTTTTTTTAACTTTATTTTTTAGAGAGGATGAGCTGAGCAGGTGGGGAGGGGCAGAGAGAGGGAGGGAGGGAGAGGCTCTTGGAGCAAGTCCCATACTCCGCGTGAAGCCCAACACAGGGCTCAGTCTCATGACCCTGAGATCTTGACCTGACCCGAAACCAAGAGTCTGATGCTTAACCGACTGAGCCACCCAGGCGCCCCACACCTGCTTTGTAGCCGAGTCAACAAATGTTGAAAATACTTGACTAGTGACACATTTCTTAAAAGTAGCAAGGTCAGGATTGGAATCCAAGTCTTCCTGTCTGTAATGCCTGGACTTTTCCACTACACCATGTCGCCTTCTCTTGGGGGCATAAACTGTTGATTGGATTCTTCACGTCCCTCTGGGACAGGCAAATTCCAGAAGGGTACTGTCTTTGGGCCAGCAGCACCTGGCTTGGTGAGCTGAGCCCTGGCTGGATCACAGCCTCACGTGCCCTCTTGGCCGAGCACCTTTGTGCAATGCAATCTCCTTGTGGCCCCTCAGATCACAGAACCCTAGTAGATGTTCTCTTCTCGGCCAAGTGTTTGCATTCCTTCTTTAATGAAATAAATGAATTTTTTTTCTGCATTGTAAACCAAGCAGTAGATAGAAAGGTGGCAGGGGTGGGGGAGGTTTAGCTTATCTTGAGTAAAACACATTTTGCTTTTGAAATCCTCTCTGGAGTCCTCCAGTATTAGAGGTTAGAGGTCATGCACAGGGGCACCGGGGACAGGTCTATCCTGAATAGGAGAACATTTTAGGACCCAGTTGACTGTTCCTTTCAGGTAGCTGTTCCAAACAGATCTGTGATTACTTTGTGACTTTCATGGTTTGTGCCTGTGTTCCTCTGGGAGAAGAATACTCTTTTGTGTGCTTTTTCATTAGTTGGCTGGAGTTGGTGGGCTCCAAGGGGGCAAGAGTTAAAACACTGGCTCACCTCCTGATGTCTACTTGTGAATGACCTTCCCCCTTTCTTACAGTTCAAGTTTGGGAGGGAGGTTTGTATCTGTCCACTCTTCATACCTTCACCTCGATCTTAAGATTTTCCCTGATAAAAGGGTCACCAAGGCAAAGTCGAGGGTCTGATGTCTTACGTTGAGTAGCAGAGAGCCACGAGACCATTTCTCATGGTGCCCGAGACTCTCGCTGGCTGAAGCACGCACACGTTCTGTTTACTGTAGGATGTAGCCCGTGGCGCTCATCCACGTTCTCGTGGTTCCGTTCTCTCCCTGCAGTCAAATCCCTGGGCTTCTGTTCAGATCTCTGATAACCCTGCCCTCCCTAAGGCACGGCGCTAGTGGTCTCTATTAAAGAGAAACCCCCTCCCCTGTC
>NW_024425564.1:26060262-26093465 GCF_017311325.1 Ursus maritimus
CCCCCCCCCCCCCCCCCGGTGAGATAGAGCCTTGCTGCAGGCCCCATCTGTAGAAAAAGGAGACTGCGTCATAAACATAACGTCAGACTGGTCTTGTGCATGACATTATTTATGGGAGCTTTATGGGATTCCCCCTTCCCCCTTCCTATCCTAGAATGTTCACGACTTGTCAGATTATTAGGTGGCATGACCCGAGGTGGGGGGTGCTTATAAGACCATCTTTTGCGTCCTTCTCTCTCACTACGGATGCTTTTTGGGTCCATCCCTGTTGTCGTCACACACGGAGGCCTGCCTGCCTATCCGTGAATAGCGTCTATGGTACAGGTGCCGCCTCTCCGGAGGTGCAGCCCAGTCATCTGTCGGAGGAAGAGACAGCAGAGGTCTCCGTGGAGTTTTGGGGTGTGGTTTTGGTTGTTAGGAGGAAATCCAGAGCATTAAAGTCAGGTTGGGGTTTGACCTTGTGCAAGAACATGGGACAAGATGGCACAGGAGGCTCTCGGGAGACTGAGCAAACTTTGGCTGCTGTTTGGGGGTTAATGTCATGCAACGTGCATGGGTAGGTGAGTTTGGCTTAAATGGCAGAATCCGACTGCAGGTTCCCTTGGGATGTTCTTCCCTCCTTGCACCCCGTGTGTCTAGCTGAAGAAGAGGCACCGGTTAGCTTCCAGCCAGGACACAGGAGCTGAGCGGTGCTTCTGTGTGCTTGACTTCATGCTGCCCTGAGTGCCCGCATTTCATCCTGGATCGGATACCTGGGATGCGGGAGTTGGGGCACGGTTGTCACTTGACTCCTGCTGGCTCCAGTTGCTTCTGTCGTCCTAGGGAGTGGTAGAGAGGGGGTGGGAAAGAAGCTGCGGAGGGTAGTGTTCTCTTTTGGTGCTGCCATCCCTTTGGGGGTTCCCTGTCTTTGGGTGGGTCTCCTTATCTGCATCCTCAAGGCACCTCCTGCCCGTGGAGCACCTTTCTGCTGCTTCACGCTCCTTCCTCTCCCAGGGCATCCATGCGCTTCCCCTCCTCCTTCTGAGCCCACGTTCCTGACTTCACTTCTCTACCTGGCACTGGTTAGCAGGTGTGTCCCCAGAACTGGGACTCGGGTGGGCCCTCTGAGCCACCTGGCCTTCCAGGAAGAGAAAACTGCCTCCGAGCACGGCTGGGTCTCCCATATCCCGTGAAGCCATCCTTCCTGGGACTGCCTTCCCAGGCCTTGGGGTCCATGAGGTGTTTCAGACTCTTGGATCGCAGCCCCCAGGCGTGTGTGGTCTGTTTGTCTGTTTGTAGCCTCCCGAGCTTAAGGCAAGTGGTATCGGGGTGAGACCCTTCTCCCTGAACGATCCTCAGAATTTGATGATTTAAAGTAGAACATGTTTTCCTGGCACAGTCTTCTAAGGAGGCCCTTGATTAGAAATTGGAGGAAAGACAAAGTTGAGATTCTAGAATCCTATAGATGGGTGTGAATCCCAGTTTTCCTCTTAGCTCTCCATGCGAGAGTCAGTCCCCCAGAAGAATACCCCCTTTGTAAGGCGGCCGTGATGAACACTTAATCTAGCACTTAACACGCTTACAGTGCGTGTATATGTACACAGCAGGGTGCCGGCCACCGCTCTGAATCCTTCACATACGTGAGCCCGCTTCATTCTCCACAGCAGACTCTGCGGGATAGGCCTTTCCTTATTCCCCTGTTTTACTGACGAGGCACAGAGGAGCGAGCACGGTGTGCACGAGAGACACGGAGCTCCTGGCCCCCGGTCAGGACTCAGTAAGTGGTTTCTCTCCACCTTGAGTAAATTTGTGAAGAGCCCCCGTGGAGGACTGCTGATGGAGACAGGTGGAGGGAGGTGTGTTTTCAGAAGTTTTTTGAGGGGCCCGAGGAATCTGCCTTCTGGGCCAAGTGATGCGGTTTTAACTCTCTGAGGAGTGTGACCCTCGAGGAAGGCGTGTCCAGGGGTGCCATTTTATTCTTCAAGGTTCGAGGTGTTTGCCGGGTCCTGGGACGGATCTAAAAGAGGATTTGTTGAGCCCGATGTGGTGGTGCAGGAGCTCTCCACTCCAGGGAGAGGAAGCAGTAGCCGATCACCTCAGATGCGTGCTGTAGGAGACGTGACATCCTGGACACAGGCCGAAGAGTCGACGAGGGCGTGTCTGGGGACATCAGGGCATCGTCAGTAAGGTGACCTGTGCACTGAGTTTTTCCTTCTGTGGAGAACTTGGCTATGTTCTAGGCCCCATGGTAGCTTCCTGATAGCACGTTACAGACCTGTGTGGGTGTAACGCAGAGAGAGAGCGATACTGGCCCAGTGCCCAGGGCTCAATTGACCTGGCCACTGCATGCCGTTGGAGCTACATTAATAACCTGGCGAACGATTCATGTGCCAGGCTGCTTGGCCACGGGAGGAGACCCAGAGAGCAGAAAGAGCCAGCACTCCATGCCTTGAGCCTCTCCTTGTCCTTGGTGGGGCTGGGCCTTGGCACAGGAAGTGGTCCTCAAGGCTTTATAGCAGGCTGCTTCTGGAAGGCCCTGTGCACTTCCGTGCTTTATCTGACTGGCCTCACAAGAGGGCAGGGTTTATTTACTAATTTCTTTTTGAGCTTGAGACCAGAGGGTTCCTTGAAATTTTGAGAAGGCACATGTGCTGGTTTGGAGGTGGGGTGGCGGGAGGCTATCTGGTCCCAGTCTAGTTATTTCTATCTTGTAGTAGAAGCCTTAGAATTGGTCTGGTATTCTTGTAGTTGATTCAAGAAGTTGCCTGTTGTGAGAGCAGGGTGCACCCCACACCCTGTCACCACCCCCTCCCGGGCACAGAAATGACCCACCGACAAGGGGCCTGCAGAGACCATGCTGTGGGCTGGGAGCTGCGTGGGCTTCAAGGTGGACGGGCCAGCTAGGCAGGCTAGCACTAACCAGCGACCCAGGTGGCTCTTGGAATTAAACGAAGTAACCTAGCATGGCCCTAGGTAGGAGCCTGGTTTGCTTTTACCATTTGGCTTTTAGCTTTAGCATTTAATCCCCAGGTCCGTCTCAGCCAAGATGTGCTCATAGGCACTGAATCTATTTGTTGAACTGACAGCATTAGTTTCCTTCGATTCTGGGAAGGGACAGACAACCTCCCTGTCTTCACCTTAGTAAATGAAAGACCCCGATCTTGATTTCTTTTTCTTTTTCTTCTTTTCTTTTCTTTTCCTTTCTTTTCTTTTCTTTTCTTTTCTTTTCTTTTCTTTTCTTTTCTTTCTTTTTCTTTTTTTTTTTAAACTACCAGAGGAAGAGTTGACTTAAACTTAAGAGGTCCTTGGCTAATTAAAAGGGAGTGTGTGTGGGGGGAACGGGGTGGAGGGTGGGCTCTGTGCTAGTTGAAAACTGTCCTGTTTCTGGTTTTGATCAGAAAGCTTTTAGTATACATTTACTTTGGCTCCATCCCGTCGTGAGTTTCGAAGTCAGTGTGGAATTTCCATTTTTAATTGTGTATTAAAGCCCCACGTATCTGGCTGGATAATTTGGGGTGGGGGTGGTGCTCGGATCTACGTACAGGACGGAGCGCTGTCTGGTATAAAGCAGGGAGAGACGTGTCTTTCTGTTCTTGTACAGTTTACATTTACCGTTCAGGCGTATTTTTTTAGAATTGTGTATTAAGCTTTTCCTCGGTGAAACCGGGCTCCTCTTAAGTTATGTTCTGCCAGGTGTAGGACTCTGTCTGGAGAGGTCTTTGTAGATCTGCAGTTCTTCTGCGTAGACTGGCGCCCCCTTCCTCCTTTGAGGCCCTTGCATGCGGGTCTTGGCGGGAAGGAAGGTGCGGGAAGCGTGGGGCCCCGGTGCAGATGTGCCCTCCGCGGGGTTACAGGCTGGCCAGCAGGCGTTGCTGAGGGCAAATTTTTAGACCCTTGTGGGAATGGGCAGCTGCCCCCGAAATTTGCTTACGGTTCTGGGAAAGCACATGGGCCTCTCGCCACGTTTTACTTGTTTCAGGAAAATTGGCCTGAGAACTTCACCTGAGGCAGTTTCACGACTGCTGTGACCATTTCCTTTTTCCGTTACCTCGGAGATCTGATTGCAGGGATATCACTGCCACCTCCCATGCAAATTTTGGTCTAGCATGCTTGTGGTTGCCATGGAAACCAGGGACCCAGCTCTCGCCTTCTTCCTGCATCCCTGCTCTTCTCAGTCTCTTAAATATGAATGCGAATGCCCGAGCCACGTGCTTCTGCCCACTTTCCCGTCCGCACCCCCAAAGGACAAGTGTAAGCCCATCCCTGACCGTCAATGCAGACTCCGACTCTCCTGGAAACGGTCTCATCAGTTCGTGAGTTTTCCTTGATGAAATTGAGAGAGGAAGGGAACGCAGACAGGAGTTCTGGAGGGCCTATTTGCAAGTCACTGGCTTTGGTTGTGTGGGGTTTGAAGGCACCTCGTCTGGGATGGGGGTGACAGCCGTTAGCGCCCCTTGTGGTTCCCATGTGAGTACTTATGGACAGGTTGTTGGACCTGGCTTTTTATGCAGAATGTTCCTTGATGTCGGTACCTCCCTTGGCTGCTTTTGGTGCTCCATTACAAGCAGCACACAGTGTTGCCACTTGGATGGGAAGAGAGTGTTCTTGCCATGAGCACCAGGGACCCCCGTCTCCTTCCCTCCTTCTCTCTCATTTTTAGAGCTGGGCCCAGGCGTGGAGGGTTGGCGAGAGAGATCTCAAGTACAGGCTAGCAGGCCAGGCAGCAGTCTGAATGACTTGTTAGAGGAGAGATTTTGGTCCACTTTGCTATTAGAAATGTAGAGAAGAGATCCGACTCAGAAGTGGGTCCATGTGTTCCCCCGCCCCCGCCTTGAAATAGGTAAATATCAGGCAAGAATATTTTCTCTCTTGCTTCAGGCTCCATTGCTTTGATTTGCATAAGATAGAATCTTTTAAAGAGCGTAATCCTCCTATAAAATACCTTGACAGATCTGTCCCCTGAGTTTAGACTGTTCCAGAGAATGGGTGCAGAGTCAGCGTCATCACTGTGGGGGAGGAATCTGGTGATCTCGCTGTCTAGTCCTGCTCACTTGTCCTTCAAGCTTTAAAAAGTGTGTGGCCCTCAGCTCCCTCAGATGGGATCGTCCTCGTCTGTCTTTGTATCCCCAATGACTGGCAGAGTATCTAGTGTGTAATAAATATTTGCATGTTTTTGTCAATGTAATAAGCCAGTTCTACCAGTAGCCAGATAAGGTGTCAGGAAAGGAAATCTTCCTGGAGGAGTCCTTACGTTGGAGAAGCATGCTTTCCTGTTTAGAATTGTCCAGATCTCTCACCTCTGCTTTATCATACCAGGAGGTAGGTGCCTGTGTGTGTCTGCATGTCGTGCACATTTGAAGTATTACCCATAGTTCCTTGTTTTGCTTTAAAGCGTTAGGAAAGAACAAACTTTTTTCGGTAGCGATAGAATTTTCTCGTCTCTCCTCCCCCTTCCTGTTTCTCCATCCTTCTTAGAGCTCTTTGGTTCTGTAAGTACTCCCTGGGACCAAAAATGGGTTTAGGATGTAAGGAAGTTTCTCTTTTCACAGCAGGTTCCAGGGGCCTCAAACTAATACAATATCAGGTCACTGAATTTCCATCCACCGTGATTAATCTGTGATGCCCAGAGAACGGAAAATGCCTTCTTGCCCGAAAGCCCTGTGGTACTTCTTGTGGTGCCAACCTGAGGTTGACTACACGTTTTCTAGTCTCTTTAAAAATTTTTAAATCTTCAACCTGGTCATCTAATTCCGTGACAGTAAATATTCTCTGATAATGACGGGGATAACCCTCTCTGGCATTTTTCTCCTGTTATCTCAAACTCACAGGTTCTGCTTTTCCCCCGAGGTAGAAGGACCTAGCTTTTTGTGTTCTTGGAATTCAGTATTTGAAGAAAATTTATCTCAAGTTTAAATAGCACACAGGGCAACTTGACAGAAAGCATCCGTTATGTAGAATTAACAGGAATATTACTTGCTGTTGCCTGCCATGTATACAATGAAAGCGTGAGAACGTGAAAAAGGAACACAAAAGCCAGGTCTTCTTAAAATGAGTTTTTGTCCCGATGTCCCTGTGTGGTTTCAAACCTATTGCGAAATGAACGGAGGCTGCTGGAGATGTTGCTTCTTTCGTAGGAAGTGCTGTTCTGTTGCATGTATAACCATATAATAGGCCAGGTGCTTTACTGAGTCAAGTAAATTGTTCTCTGAAACTGTAATTAAAAAAATACACAAAGCTCGCATTGGCTCTGATGGAGTAGGATATAAATCCATGTGGTGGTTATTGGTTATTAGCTTGAGGGAAGGCCACCTAGCCAGTAGCTGGTTATCTTGGGACCGTTCTCTCCAGGCCAGAGCCCGCCTTAGCTCCTTGCAAACTTTGAGTGAGGAGAATGAGTGAGGACGCTTCCAAGTAACCGTGAGCACGATTCAGCCCAACGTGGTTTTGGGGGGCGGCGGGGTGGGCTGTGGTTACTTTGTGTTTAGCCTTTGATATGTTCATTGATTTACACTCTTTAAGAAAAATGTTCAGATTCTGTCAATTTGGGACTCTTACAGGATGGGATTCTCAAAAGTTTTAAATATATCTGTATCTATCTATATATATCTATATGTAGATATAGATATATAGATATTATTGTTTTTTTTTTTCCCCTTCTCTGAGTCCTCCTTTCTCTGGAACATAAGTTACAGATTTGTTCAGCCTGTTACTCTGCCCCCAAGAAATATGTTTGCCTCGCTATGACGCCTGCAGGCTATTGGTACATCGCGGGGCCGTCATCTGCTTCTTGTTTCGGCAAATGCCATTGTGGACTGTGGACTGGCACTTGGCCTTTCTGGAGTTTGTGTTTCATTCTTCCCTGTTGCGGGGATTTGAGCCGCCTTTGCCATCATTGCTCATGTCTCCCCTGTGCTCCTGGCTCCCCTGTGCTCCCGGCTCCCCTATACTCCAGTCCCCTTGAGTGAGGCTGGAATGAGCAGAGCCGTTCTACATCATCTGGAAGGGAGATCACCTGTTCCAGAGATGAGAAATCGAAGGCTAAGAGGGGGACGCGGGTGCTGTGAGTCCTCACGAGGAGAAGGGCTTCTATGGTTTGGAAGGATTTAGGAACCAAAATGTATATTGATCTTTTCCATACAGCCAGACCGAACTGGTGTGGCTCCTGAAAGATGCCCTCCGGCTGTGAGTTTGGGGCTGTTGGAAGCCAGAGGGGGGGAGGGTGTGGCAGGTACAGCCTTCCCTTTCTGCCCCAGACCTGCTTGCTGGGAGGTCTGGAAGGACAAGGCTTGCGTGCCCCACCTTTTGGGTTGCTGCCCCTGCTCCCCTGCCTTGGGTGTAAACAAGTGCGTTTCCGTGTTCTTCAGATTTTTTGGCTTAAGTCTCAGCTGAGCAGGACAGACTTTTCTATTGGAGGACAGACATCAGCCCTCTCTGGTCTTCAATCACGAAGGTCTATCTTTTACCAGTCTCCTCCATTTGCCCAGATAGATACTTCTAAATTCCGACTTAAACAAAAAAAAATTGGTATACAAGGAAGGATTTAAGACCGTCAGTATCATTTCTTCTTTCAAAGAGCAGCTTTATGAAATGAATATACTTAACAGATGTCAGCTTGGATGGTGACACGGTGGCTTTTTCTAAAGCGGGTGGCTCTCCAGTGTGTTAATTCTTCATCTGGGAACACTGAAACTGCGAATGTTGAGGTGCCCTTCTAGTAGTGGCCACCAGCGGCACGCCAGTGGGAATGGACCCACTTCTCTTACTGAACAGAGCCAACAGGGCGACCGTTCACAGGCACGCTTGGCTTAGGTAAGCAGGCCGGCCCTGCCGAGCAGTGCCCGTGTATTTTTGCTAAGCAAACTAGGACCTACAGTACACATGGCCCGAATAATACAGCCCCTTGTAGGGTGCTTCCTGTGAGAGTAGAACTTACCCAAAAACAAGGGAGACAAATCCAGAATTAAAATCACTTTGGACTGAGTCTGTTCTTCCTAAAATATAAAGGAGATCTTTGACAGTGCCTCACCACTTAAACCAGCCCTCCTGGCCAGCGCTAGAGATGGAATGCCCCTAGAACGTGGTGTGTATAATACAGAGCACAGGCTTCAGAAGGAGGCAGATTGTCGCTTTGCATGTATGCTCGTGAAAGCTGCTTGACGCCGGAGCCTCCGGTCCCTTGTCTGATAGATGTGATAGAGACAGCTCTAAGCTAGTGCTTCTCCAGCCTCAGCACGCGGGAGAAGCCTCTGGTGTACTTGCTCAAATGCAGCTTCCTGGGCCCCACCCCAGAGTTGCGATTCACTAGGTCTGAAGTGAAGCCTGAGAATTTGCATTTCTGCTAGATTTCCAAGTGATTCTGATACTGTGGGTTGGAGGCTCGCCCTTGGGCAACCACTGCTCCAAGGACGGAACGCTAGGTACGATTGACAGCAGCGGTGCGTTAGTGTCTTCCGGTAAATAGACCTCTCCGGTCTGTGTGCATGGACAGCGACTGTCCCTGTGCTTGAGAATTCTTGGGGCCGGTTGGCCTTGATCGAGTAGATCAGGTAGGTTAGCTTTGCGCCCCAAATGCTTGATCTCACCAGAATATTCTCTTATTTCTACTGGATAGTTTCTGTGACTCCTTTAGGTAATAATGTAAATGAAGTCAGCTGATCACCCCCACCCCCACTTTGGTGTATGCTCTGTGATCGTCTTTTTTTTTTCTTTCTTTTTAAATCAATTACTTATTTATTTATTTTTAAAGTAGGCTCTGTGCCCACCATAGGGCTTGAACTCATGACCCTGAGATCAAGAGCCACATGCGTTGTCGACTAAGCCAGCCAGGCGCCCCTCTGTGATCATTTTGTTGTCCTCTGTTTTGGGTTCTTTGTGCAAACCCTTGCTCGGACCCGTGAGTGAAGCGTGGTATGAATTCAGCTATGTCTGCCCTCCTTCCTTCCTTCCTTCATAGATGTCAGGGTGTGTTGGCCTTCGTAGATCTTCTCGTGCCTACTGGAGAACATGCCTTTTTGAAACCTTTTTCTTTATATGTCCCCAAATGTTTCCTTCCTGCTTGTTCATCTGTCTTGTGCAGGAACACAAGAGTAATAATGTCTTTCCTTCCCTTGCGGTTTATTTGAAATTATTTATAGACCAGTCACTGGCTGCGTGTCTCCTCCTCCCCACCCCCCACTTCTTTTCTCGGGTGTAATTTCACTTTAGATCGTCACTTGTGTGCTGTATTCCTGACCTAAACACATGCCATCAGAGCGAGAGGATTTTCCTGCTGCAAACAGCTCCTCAAAGCAGACAATGCGATTTAATCGTAGATTACCTTGGCAAGGGAGTGTTGTAATCTGGTTTGAATTTCCTGTCTATAAAATGATTCCCAGCCTACTGTAGGTTACAGTAGGTGATGCTCCCTTTGGTCAGGTAGACGCACTCAACAACCCACCACACCGCTGGCACAGTATGGGTCGGGGGTGTTTTCCACTATTTCTGGGCCATAGGGAAGAAAACGTGCAGACAATACTACATGCCAAGTTATGTCTTCTTCACTTTCTACTGCGTATTCATGGACGGCATTTGGGCTGATAGCCAGACCGTGCAATATCCATCACGTCCCTGGTTTTAGGATTCTTCCAGGCCTGAGAGTCTTTCCCATAGTCCTTTCCAGGGTGCGCTTGTGTTTGCGTGTGGGAGAGCGGGGTGGAGGTGGAATGGAGGTGAGGCTATGTACGTACGTATGTGCTGATGTACCTCTCATTCCTTACCTGGCTTCACACAGTTCACCTTGCACCAGATTTAATTTAATTTATACCCAGCGGGGGACTCTACCCATAAAACACACGCCTCCGTAAGTCTGTCTCCACCTTTCTCTGTGTGCCTAACAGCCTCCGTGTTTTACGAATCAAGTTCCGTTTTAGACCAAGAAAAGGAGAGAGGACACTAAATAACATCCTGGCTGTCCCTCGGCGCATAGAATTCATGCTTCTAGTCGTGTGTGCTGTGAAGGGCAATGCTGTATACTGATCAACATTTTCTCAGTGGCTTATCTTTTAAAAAGGAATTTGTTGGATTTTTAGCCTATGGGGTTTTTAAAGGGGTAGTGGTACCTCCCAGAGAGTGTTGCACAGAGATTGGGATGGAACCTGTTCCCTTAAGGACATGCTGGGGGGAGAGAGAGATTTTCACAAAATTCTTGCAAGGGCAAATAGGGTCAGCTCTCATCTGTGTTTATTTGAACCACTGTCTGGAATGGATGGGAATGTGTTGGTTTACCATTGCCATGGCAACAGTTGCTAACCCCTCCCCCGGCAGGGTGTCCCATGACAGGAAACCAACCCATTCATTTATCCAAGTGACTCAAAATTCCATTGTGTGAATTCCATGGGCTGTTAATGACAGTGTTTTGATAGAATGTCATTGTGTGTTCTCAAATAGTATTCAGTAGTAGCTTAATGCTGCTCTGGTCATCAGATAGATAGCTATTTTGAGCCACTGTTTCCCTCCCGTCTAGTGGGGGAGGGGAGGTATGAGAAGATGGTCAACAGTGGAATAGGATTTTTCAGCTTTCTTTCTGTCTAGGACCTAGAAGGAGTCTTCCTCTGCTGGGACATTTCTTTGAATACTCTCTCTCTCTTTTTTTTTTTTTCCCATTAAGATTTTATTTATTTGAGAGGGAGAGCACAAGGAGGGGGAGGGGCAGGGGGAGAGGGAGAAGCAGACTACTGTATTGAGCAGGGAGCCTGATGCAGGACTCATTCCCAGGACCCTGGGATCACAACCTGAGCCGAAGGCAGACGCTCAACAGACTTAGCCAGCCAGGCGCCCCATTTCTTTGAATTCTTGTGGTTGGTCTTAATTCATGAAATTTTTACTTCTTACTTCAAATAGATCTGGATTTGTTTTTTGTTGTTTATTTTTAAAGATGATTTATTTTAACGAGCGAGGAGGGGGTTGCAGAGGGAGAGGGAGAGGGAGAGAGAATTCCAAGCTGACTCCATGCCCAGAGCAAAGCGCAGCCTGGGGCTTGATCTCCCAACCCTGAGATCAAGACCTGAGCTGAAGTCAAGAGTCCGACGCTTAACCAACTGAGCCACCCAGGCGGCCCCTGCGCTTGTTTTAATAGAAAATGCTTTTAGTTACCACCAAGTGGAATCTTTAATTCTGGCTGGTTTTAGATTTCCTGGGTGTTGGGTTACATTCGAGTGTATGCACATATGTGTGTCTCCCTCAAGGCTTCAGCTTTATTGACCTGTAGCAACATGTAAAGTTTAAGGTGTACGACCTGATGATTTGGTGTACGTACATGGTGAAATGATTGCCGTAATAAGGCTAGTTAACACACCCGTCACCTCACATAGTTCCTTTTGTGTGGGGTGTGTGTGTGTGTGTCTGTCTGTCTGTCTGCCTGAAAGATTTTAAGATTCACACTCGGAGGCTTTTAAGTATACAATACAGCATTAGCTACAGCCCCCATGCTGTACATTATACCCCAGAACTCACTCGTCAAGTGCAGGTTTATACCTTGTACACACTCCCTGTCTCCCTCTCTCTCTCCCCCTCCCTCTCTCCTCTCTCTTTCTCTCTCTCTCTCTCACGCACATGCACACACAACCACCATTCTCCTCTGTTTCTAGAACTTTGGTTTTTCTTAGATTCCGCTTGTAAGTGAGGTCACTCTTTCTCTGTGACTTACACTTAGGACGTGATTATCCATGTCCTATGTGGCAGGATTTCTTCCTTTTTTAGGGCTGAATAATATTCCACCGTGTATTTTGTGTACCGCGTTTTCTTTATGCATTCACCCCTCTGTGGACTCATAGCTCATTTCCGTCGCTCGGCTCTCATTGTAAATAATGCTGCAGTGAGCCCAGGATGGCAGGTGTGTCTTTGACGTGGTGTTTCTATTTCCTTCGCTCTATGGCTGAAGGGGGATTGCTGGATGGTCTGGGAGTTCTCATTTTAACTTTTTGAGGATGCTCGTGTTCTCACAGCGGCTGCACCCATGTAAGTTCCCAGCACCAGTGCACAGGGTTCTTTCCTCCATGGCCTGGCCGGCACTTAGCTCTGGTTCTCAGCGTCGGTTTTTGCTGTCTGATGTTTATATTCTGGGTGTTCACATTTGCTTGAAAGGAGTTCAGCTCACGGGAGAATGGGACTCTGGTGGACGGCCTTCCCCTGGTGTGTGGTGCTTTCTTCCTCAGGCCTGGCTTTAGGGTTGGGCTCTGTGGAGCTCGAGACGGACTTGTCCAGGCCAGCAGCGCCAGGCCCCCCCACCCCACCCCTCCTCTCCAGCCCCATGGTTTTATGGTTTTATTGTTGAGCTAATCAGCATGGAAGCCCAGGGGTGTGAGATTGTCTTTGTCTGGAGTTGGCTTGGAGAAGAGGAGGCCAGGAAGGCATAAATTGTACCTTTCTTCCTGGAAAGTTCTTTTGTGGTGAGTGATTGCATTCCCAAACCTATTTCTATCTCCGAGGGAAGCTGTTGCAGGGGCTGGCAGGGAGTGGCAAAGTGCCGGGTCCCAGCCGGCTCCGTGGTGGAGCATAGGCCGTGTTTTATATTGTCCCACTGTGGGTAGAGGAGCCCGCACTTCACGAAACCCGAGGCTTCGTGTTCAGACCCAGAAGGTGGCATTCGTCCATTATTTGTCCATTCCTTGCCGTCCAGCTCCATCATTCCATGGAATCTCTCTTTGCCTCCGTTCCCCTTTCAGACGTGCACACACACTTGTGTTTACATTCTGTGGTGGTGGGGGGTCCTCCCTTGGCCTCATTAGTTCCCAGGCTTGTCCTTCTCTCCTTTCTCCAAGAGGAAACCGCACGAACAGAGCAGGGATAATCTGAGCTTTCTGAGCTCATTTACAGTTTCACTGCTTATCAGTTTTGCCACTGAGTCAAGTTTCGTTTTGTGATTCCTAGCTCAAGTGTGTTGCTGTCTTTATAATCCTGGAACTGAGAGACCATGGCAGCTGAGAGCAAGAAGGTGTGACTTGCCCCGTGGCACCGGCGGCCGCCGTGATGTGCCCCCCCCTTACTGTTTGCAGTACTGACTTGTATCACAGTTTCTGTTTTTTAAAATGGTATGACAAAAAAGAAAATAGTTATTTAAGCAAACAACCCTGTGAAGTTAGACTACTGTACCCCACATCTCCAACCAGGTGTCCATTTCAGAAAGTACTAGGTGACATCTGGGGTACCCGAATTTGTGTAAAATAGGCCAGCCCAACGGAGGTAACCTTGGACGGGAACGGTTGAAAGAATAAATTGGGAAAGTGAGTGAACCGGTTAGGGCCAGGGTCTTGGGGCCTTTCTGGGTGTGAGGTTAGCGCTGCTCTCCGAGGGGATTTTGTGAGGGGGGTATGTGGGGGGGGGGCAGGAAGGCGTAAGTGTCCAGCTGGAAATGTGCTCCGACCAGGCTCAGTGACAGGTTGCTGGAGGTGGAGCCCCAGCCACCCTTCCCAGGACTGACGGATGGCCTGGAGTGTGGCGTTGGGCAGAGTATTGACACAGTTCAAGATGGATGCGTCTTTGATCCAAGGGAGACCATTAGGGCATGTTTAGGCTGGTGGACTTGAGGAGACTCATTATAACACGACTGGTTCTGCACCCTGGCCCTCCGTGGCTGCCACCCGCCTCTTCACGAACACGGTTCTATTTGCCCGGTTTGCTGGCGTAGCGTTTTGCTGAAGCCAGCTGTGAGGAAGCAGCACGTCCTCGCATTTGTTCATCAGTGGGTTGCAGAGGCGAGGAGGATGTCGCTGATTTCCAGGATGCCACCCTCTACTGTTGTTTCTGAACGTTTGGGAAGATGTGACCCCCCCCCCCGGGCCATTATCCTACCCCCTCCTGCATCGTGTGGCCCCTGCCTGACCCCTCCCTTCCCAACAGTGCCCCTTGGGTCTCCCCTTTCCCTTAGAGGGGGCCTGCCTTGGGGGGGGGTGTGCAGCATCGCTTAAAAAGAACAGTGAAGAAAGTTCCCTTGACATCAGTGCTTCGCCCACTCAACTGAGATAGCTGGTTCTGGTTTTGGTTGGGTGGGGGGATGGGAGAACATGGGGCCATGGGCAAGCGATGTGCTTATAGGGACCCAGGACAAAAATTAATTACTCTTAGTGTGGAAGCCGGGCTTGAGACTGTGGACTAAAACAATAAGATTTTGGAGGTTGGTCACTTCTGTTTAATCTTCCGGCTCGTAAACGTTGAGACTCCCTTGTGGGAGGTTTGCTTCAGTTGCGAGATGGTTCCCCTTCTCCCCCATTTATTCCTCCTCCCACCCCCTCCCCCCACCCCCGGTTGTTTTCACATTCTATTAGGATCACGTAGAGCTTTTGAATTCTCACCCAATTCTTTCGCTCTTTTCTCTGCTCTCGGTCCTGCCGTACGGGGGAAAATGAGTGGGACCAGGCAGCGTTGAAGCGTAGTGCCGCGTCTGTGGCTGCGGCCTTCTTTGTGGGAAAGCCACAGCTCTCGAGGCTCGATCACTTCCTGTTTGTAGACAAGGAAAATGGGCTCAAGCCTTCGGGATTACTGAAGGGCTTAATTGAACAGGAAGTCCTTCAGCCCTTGGGGGTTGCTGAAGTGTGGTGCATGCAGCTCCGGTGTTTATCTTGAGTCTTCTCTAACAGATTGGACTTCCGTTTGTTTCCTGGAACTAAATGGGGGTCGGAAATTGTCAGGGAGTTGAGATGCTCAGAGGGAAGTCGGCTAGTCTGGGCTTAACAGCATCGGGTGAGGGTGGGGGCTTGTTTGGATTCCTGCATTTTCCCAGTCTCACCGCCAGAAGTTTCTACTGCAGGCTTTGCTCAGAGCGATTTCTGTAGTATCCTGGCTAACACAAATAGGAGATCTCAGAAACGGAGCGATAAGTCACTCATCTTAGTAACAGCAGGGGTTTGTTGGTTAAATGGCTGTGAGAGAGATAAACATATTTGACAAGCTCCCCTGTGGTCAAAATGACATTCCTCTCTCGGAGGAACTTTCATTTTGTGCTGTAAGGGAGGGCTAGTCAGAAGACCTCCTCACTAGACCCTTCTGAGGGTTCATTTAGCCACGCACGGTGGGCGTGTTTGTCCCAGAGATGTTCGCTGTCTGCTTGTCGTTTGCTGTGGATTCTTTCCACTTAGTGCATTCACGGCATCGGGTAAAGGTCCCGGGGCTCATACCTGCAGAAGCAGACTGGGCCTGCTGGTGGGGAGGAGCCGGGGGGAGGACTTTCATACTGGAGAGCGGTACCTTACCTGAGGTCGAGGAAGGTTACTGACACTGTAATGAGATAAAATATCGTGAGTTCAGTTGTAAGATGTGATGAGTGCACCTCTCCCTGCCTCATTCCCCTTTACTTGTCTGGCTTAAGAGTCCCCTTGGTTTGGTGTGAGTCAGCAGATGACATTTGGAAAGATGTTTCTGCTTCCCAGCCTGACATGTGGTTACCCTGCGCAGCCTTGAATATGGGTGGGGAATTAACATCTGGGCATTGTTAGGAAGGTGATTTTCCTGATTTTCTTGCCTTTGACTCCCTTTGCCTTCTTTGTGTGTGTGGTTTTTTGTTTTTTTTTTAATTTTTTAAAATTCCAGTATAGTTAGCATAATGTAGTATTAGTTTCAGGTGTACAATTTAGTAATTTAACACTTCCCTATGTCACCTGGTGCTCATCACCGCAAGTGCCCTCCTTAATCCCCATCACCTGTTTCACCCATCCCCCACCCACTTCCCCTCTGGCAACCACCAGTTTGTTCTCTGTAGTTGAGAGTCTGTTTCTTGGGTGCCCAGGTGGCTTAGTTGGTTGAGTGGCTGGCTCTTGATTTCTGCTCAGGTCCTGATTTCAGGGTAGGGGTCGTGCCCAGCCGGGGAGTCTGCTTGAGATTCTCTCTCTGCCCCTCCCCCCTGCTTGTGCTTGCTTGTGCTTGCACACGTGAGCGCTCGTTCTCAAATCTTTTTTTTTTTTTTTTTTTAAAGATTTTATTTACTTGACAGAGAGGCAGCGAGAGAGGGAACAGAAGCAGGGGGAGTGGGAGAGGGAGAAGCAGGCTCCCCGCCAAGCAGGGAGCCCGATTCAGGGCTGGATCCCAGAACCCTGGGATCATGACCTGAGCCGAAGGCAGGCACTTAACGACTGAGCCACCCAGGCGCCCCTCAAATAAATCTTTTTTTTTTTTTTTAAAGATTGATTTATTTATTAGACAGAGAGAGACAGCCAGTGAGAGAGGGAACACAAGCAGGGGGAGTGGGAGAGGAAGAAGCAGGCTCCCAGCGGAGGAGCCTGATGTGGGGCTCGATCCCACAACGCCGGGACCACGCCCTGAGCCAAAGGCAGACGCCCAACCGCTGTGCCACCAGGTGCCCCCCTCAAATAAATCTTTAATGAAAAAGAGTGTGTGTCTTTGTTTGCCTCTCTTTTTTCCCCTATGATTGTTTGTTTTGTTTCTTAAATTCCACTTATGAGTGAAATCATATGGTATTTGTCTTTCTCTGACTTATTTCACTTAGCATAATACTCTCTAGCTCCACCCATGTTGTCCCAAATGGCAAGACTTCTTTATCCATTCATCTATCGACAGTCTTTTGACTTCTTTGGATTGACACACTTTCCTTGTTTTTAGTGCAAATTTCCGTGCCACTGATGTGTCTCCTAGATTCATCGTGGCAGCTGTAGAGGTGCCAAGGAGACTGAGAGGCGTGGCCGAGTCTGGGAGTCCATGTGAGCCCCCCTTTACCAGTGTAAGAATTGAGTGCCATTACTCCAGGATCACAAAGCACAAACAGTAAATAGGAGGATACTTGCTGCTCTTACATTCATTAGCCGCTAGCAGATGCTTTAATTATGATCATGGTTCCTGATCTTGAGGCAATTGTCATAAGAGCCTAGACCTCTTTCATGAATGTTTAAGAAGACTCTCTCTCTCTCTCTCTTTCACACACACACACACACAAATAAAACTTTTTTTTTTTTTAAAGGGACACCTGGGTGACTCAGTTGGTTAAGCGCCTGCCTTTGGCTCAGGTCATGATCCCAGGGTCCTGAGATCGAGTCCCACACTGGTTTCTCTGCTCGGCGGGGAACCTGCTCCTCCCCCTGCTTGTGAGCACGCGCGCTCTCTCTCTCTCTCTCTCGTAAATCTTCAAACGTCCAAGAAGAGAGAATGTGTGAAGTGTAGTGAATCCTTCTATTACAGAACAGACTTCACTCCACATTTCGGTTGGTGAGAGCTTTAGTAACACCCCACACTTCAAAACTTGCGCAGGATTATGTTTCTGCCTACTACATGAATTTCTGTCAGAGCCCCAAGATGAATATTTTGGGCTCCTTCGTGAAGGAAACATTCGGACCCTGGTGCATTACTTTAGCTCTGCTTTATCTTTTCTTGGTGGTAAGCATCACTTTGGGGGGAGGCACGTGTCTCTGAGGCCAGTCCTGAGGGTTTAGCCCCGGCGTACTTTGAGGACCTAGAAAGAATGATGGCTTGTGAGTTTCCGTGCATTCTCCATGAGCAAGGCACTTGAGTTGTCCTTGAGTTGGGGGGATAAAGAGGTGGTGCTGAAGTGTTCATCCTGCTGCTTTCCTTACCCAGCGGCTGGTTGCTTAGCTGGCATCATCAGTGCGGGACCTAAAAATCGGTTAATGCTGGGCCTTGTCCTAAATCCGGGGAAATCAGAAGCTCTTCTGTGCCTCCGTGATCCCAGCCGGGCGTCTGAAGACTCTCTGTTGCCATCTCTTGGCGCTTGCTGGCTACTTCATGGGATTTCCAGTGGGCGGGGAAATGGCACAGGATCCCTTCTCTGTCAAATAAAGCAGATCTTACTGTCCCCGAGAAGCAGAGGATGTGAGATGCCAAAGCCTGCTCTGGATCGTTCCTGGCCTGGTTCCGAGCGCTGCCTTTGTGCTTTGGTGTGTCACGTGCTGGTGGGGTTGAGCGTCTCCCTCACCCCGAGACCCCATCGAGCATGTTTCTGGTGGGGAGTTCCTATAGTATTGACTCTGCGCATACCGCTGGATTTTGTTTTTTCATGAATGAGCCGTGAAGCTTTGTAAGATGTCCTTTCTTCATATGTTTTTTCCTTGAAGGGGGGAGGAAGTAAGACCTGATTCTCGTCTCACGGAGTGATTCACTGTCTCTCCCCAGCCATCATCTTAGCCAGGACTGAGGGAGATTTCAGGCCCTTGGCAATTGGGCATCCAGTAACCTCACGTTGAGAAAATGCCTGGGTTTTTGTTGAAATGTTTAAAAAACAAAATTGGCAATGCCACCTCCAGACAGAGTAGAAAGGCAGATTAACATTTTAACTGGCTCTTTGAGGCTTTTAAAACTGAATGGGCTTTAGATAATTGGTTCACACCTTGTAACTACAGTATGTATTAGGAGTTTCTTTGGCCAGGTCCTGGCTCTATTCCTAACTTCCATGTGGTATCCCAGGACTCTGAACCTTTCCTGCTTCTGCTGTAAGATAAGAGTTTTTGCTCAGGATTGCTCTGAAACTGTCTCTGTAGAGAAAGAGCATTTGTGGCTCTTGGATCCTGGTTTTGAGGGTGGGTCCCTGATAAAAGGAGGGTTCTGGTGCCTGGTGTGGCAAAAGCAGGCAGTTTTCCATAGGTGGTAAACCACAACATGTGTGACATTTGTGACTGACAGAAGAAAAGGGCTTTGTTGCCGCTCTAATTGTTGATTAATGATGATCCCTCTCAAATTTGACATGGTTGCTTTCTAGCACACAAAAGAAGTCAGTGTCAAATATTTCCTTGATCATGACAGAGTCATGATTTCCAGGCTGTCCTTGGTTCTTTGACATTTCAGGGTGCCGCGGAAGATTTTTTTTTTTTAAAGCATAATTGCATATTTTTTAATTAATTGAATCAAAAGCTTTACTGCATGTTACTCTGCATACCGTTTGTGTGGGCTGGCCCCGTCCACCTGAGGTGCATGTGCCCAGGTACTGCTTTTCTTAGGAAGGTGCTCTGCTGCATTGGCTTATTGGTGCTTAGAGCTGTTACTAAATCTTGAGATTCTCCTTCCTCATCCCTAGCCCTTTCGTCTGAGTCAACGCAAAGGCTCACTTTTTTTTTTTTTTTTTTTAAGTAGGCTCCACGCCCAGCATGGAGCCCATGCAGGGCTTGAACTCATGATCCTGAGATCAAGACAGAGGCCGAGGTCAAGGGTCGAACATGTAACTGGACTGAGCTACTCAGGCGCCCCAACACCTTTCTTTCTTCTATCTGCTTTCCAGTGCCTGTGTTCGGAGGGGGTGTGGTGTTGGTGAGCAGTTGGGTGATATTTGGGTTTGCAGGGCCTGCCTCCTTGGGCGCCCGGTGTTTCCATGGGTAGGGCTGATGCACACACATTTGTGTGTCATGTTGGTATTCCTTGGGATGTTCTTGGGCTCTGAAGGAAGTTGATGTGTTGCCCTCAATGGGAGATTTATTCGTGATTGGAGAGATGGAATCTTAAGGAGAGTGTAGAACGGAGTTGTGGGACCGCTTTTGGAATTGTGCCATTTAAAAATGTGTATGTCTTAATTTTTCTGCTCCCACCTTCTGAAGTGCTAGGCAGGATATTTATCTCAGAATCGAGACGTTGTCCCGTTGGCTGTTCTGCAGGGCAGCCTGTGGTTAGAAACTTGGTGGTCGGCATCCTGAGTGTAGCCATGCAGGCATCTGGAAGACGGAGGTTCTGACTTCCCACGGGGCACAGGCAGAAAGTTCGGTGTTTCTCCTGTGGTGTTACGAAGTCACAGGTCCAAGGGGAGTTTATTGTAGGAATTACTGTATTCAAGTTTTATAGATGAGGTCAGACAAGGTGGAGCTCGAAGGGACCCCACTATTCTCCTTTTCAGAGTGTGCTGCTGCTCCCCGCCCCCCTCCCTTAGTGGAGAAATAGAAGGCCAGCTCGTCACAGAGCAGCTCAGTAGAACTAAAGCCCGGTTTCTGATACCCCTGTTCTTTCCTTGGTAGCACTCTGACCGAGACAGACTTGATGAGCCTTCCTTCTTGGATTCGAGGGACAGCAGTTCCTCTAGGTACATCCGGTTGGTAGCAAACTTGATTCTCAATAGCTGCCTATGTAACTTCATGAAGACAAACGCTGTGGATACTTCCCGTCCTGTGGTTTGAGCATCCACAACCTCTTTCATCGGTGTATGAGTTCAAGCAGGAGACGAGGCCTGGGAACCAGTATGGCAGGAGCTCCAGGAACCCCATAAGGCGAGCATTCTCCGTAGTGCACCTCGCCTCCTGGAGCCCGCTGACCTCCTCTCCTGTCCCGTGACGTCCTCACACCCTGGTAAAGCCAACCCCAGTGGGCAGCTCGGAGCAGGGTGGGAGGTGAGTGAGCGTAGAAGGGGGTCGGCCCTTGGCAGCGCTTTCGTTACGGTTGGGGATGAGTTGGTCTCTGCTGGCCTCCCGGTTCACTTGAGGATGTGTTTATTTTCTCTCTACGATACAGGATGTTTACAACCCTCCTGTGTGGTTTGCCCACAACTGCACTTGCTTTTGAATTTGGTGGGCAGCTTGCCCTGGGCAGGGGCTATCCCCTGCTCGACCCCCCACAATCTCCAGCACACACATGCACACGCGCGCACACAGACACTCCTGATTTCTTTGAGTCGCTGCCAGGTTTGTAGTGTGTGTCTGGGGGTAGAATAGAGTGGGTAATTATTTTGGGGATGGAAACACAGGAATTTTTTTTTTTTGAATAGGCCTTTCAGCAAGTTGGCAAAGCTTCAGGCCCCGCTCCCACCCCGGCACAAAGAGCGCAGCCATGCCGTTCATTTTGTATTTGCCAGACACTGTGTGTCTGTCTCTCTTACTGCCCCCCCCCCCCGCTTTTTGTTTTTTGAATGAGCAGACCCTCCCCTCCCACCCATTCCTTGCTCTTTGTTTAGAATCGAGATGTAATCCGAGTAATTGGATTTTACCAGCTTATGTTTTTAATATTGGAAAATTGAGTTAATAAACCGGTGTTTTGGCACACACGCCCCTCCACAAGGGGCCAGCTGGGCATTTCTTTAGATGGCCTGGTGCCCCTTGCTCCTGCCTTCTCCAGCCGAATTGTGCCCACGCACTGTGTCCTCCTCAGGGTTGTAAACTATCAGAAATCCGGGACAGAAATGGAATGTAATGAACCTAGAGATTGCTGTCATGCCATATTGAGGGCTGCCCTCGAGATGGAGCGTGCAGATGGCACGAAGCTGGATAAGGCCCGTGGAACCCGGGACTACCACGCCACCCCTTGTGAGTCTTCTGATAGTAGGCTGCCCGCCGGCGTCTGCCTGCGTGACCACAGGAGGGCGGGAGGGGGCACACGGAGGCTTATTACAAAACAAAAAATATTTCGCATAGAATTTAGCAGGCTCATCAGTGACGTTTCTTTACAGGTGTTGTCTTGCAGTTTGTTAACTTTCAAAATAGTGCCAGTGTTTCTTTTGGTGTGTTTCTTTGTTTCTGTAAAGGTACTGTACTACTTTTTTTTTTTTTGGACCTAAATATGAAATATACTTGAAGATTTATTTGGGTAAGATTTTAAGTGTTTAAGCAAAACATTCTTTTGGCTGTTGGCCATGCCAGCTAAACCCCAAATGAGAGAAGGCTCCGGAGAAGAATAATACCAGCTTTTGTGTGTAGCTCAGGGAGTGAAGGGAGCAGGGGGAGGATGGAGCTTCCCCCGGGAGCTCATGCAGCGTGATCTCACAGTATGCACGGTCTCCGTGTGCCTGGGGCTGCGGCCAGATCAGCCTCCTGGGTCCAGTGGATTGTGGCCCTGGGCCAGTCGTGACACATGGACCACAAGGGCATCATGCCTTGTGGTGGGACGGCCTCTTGTGTGGCATGGTGGTCGAGAGCCAGAACCAGACCTCACTTGGCTTCTATTTGATGCTGCTGCTGGTGGGCATGTGGCCCAGTGAATTCTTAACGAAGTGATGACCGTGGAAATGGTAGAAATGGTGACCATGTGGGCAGATGCTTTTAGATTCCTGTGAAATGGATCCCTGATGACACCAGATCCCAGTGGACCTTTGGATAGACTTAGAGAGGAATGGCCACTTTCCCTGGGGCAGAACTACACGCCTCTTCCTCTCCTATTGGGTCTCTTTGAGGTCCACCCAGCTCTCTCCCCGGCACCTCTGCATAGCATTCAGTCTGCCCCCCTGCTCTGAAAACGTGGGCGTGTTTACCTGTATGATTCCTCACGAATGGATGGTGCATGTCGTTTATCAGTGGTATGGAGGGTGTGCCTTCTGTACCTGGTGACACGCATATGCAGGGGAGACTGCAGTAGAGCGTCCTCTGCAGGGGTCCCTCCCCCTCCCCCCAGAAGGGCAAGGGGATGGAATTGGGCTTGAGCAGTAGTAGGTCATGGGCAATGAACTACGTTAGAATGGTTTGGTCCCTCCCTCCAAAGAGGGGAATTGTGAGCAGAGAAGGGGAAGAAGCGATCTCCCTAAAAAGAAACAGGCCTGGAGTATTCTTGTCATTGGATGATGAGAAGAAGCCAGCCATGGCAAGATAAAGGGGAAGAGCATTCCAGATGGAGAGAGCAGTCTCAAGCCCGATCCCTCGGGATATTTGCCTCTGTCTTAGGGCATTTCTTTCTACATAGAATGATACTTAGGGATCCGATCAGTAAGTTGACTTTCATCTCAACACATTTTCCCCCCTCCCTTTTGGGACACTTTAGCTTAAATGGGATTCACCCCAGCAGGGCTGAGTTTTTTTGTTTTTTGTTTTTTTGTTTTATTATGTTTTGTTTTCATGACTGAATTGGCATGGGGCTCCCAGACCTGGGAGCTTCTAGAGAAGAGGCGCGCCAGATGGCCTTGCCTATGACAAGGCTGGGCCTCCCCTCCCGCTTGGATGCAGCATGAGGTGGCCGAGAAAACTCTGACCCAAGCATCCAGCATGTGCCTTTGGTCTTCTTTGTCCTGCACCCGAGCTGTGTGTGGCCTGAGGCAGGTCGCCCCTGCTCACTTGGTAGTTCTGTGTAGTGAGGGTGATCTTGGCAAGATCCTTCAAAAAAAAAAGGAAAGAAAGCAAGCAAGCCTTTTAGCGTTTAGCATTTGTCTCGAACACCAAACAGATACCAGCCCGTAGCTATATTCTCTGAGCTTGCTGTTTGAATTTTTTAGTCTTTCACTTGGCACACACACATTCACACCATGGACGGGCAGGGATGTCATGGTTTGACCCGAGACCGCTTCTCTTCCCTCACCCCCGCAGCCCCCAACCTTTGATCTTCACACATGGTAAATAAAATGGAACCCTCCATATATTCTTCTATAAACACATTTATTCATGTCTTCCTCCACTGGTTTCAGTCGGTTTGATCTGTTTAACTTGGCTGGCTGGAGAGTTTGATTTAATTGGGTTTTCTTGACCTAAGGATGTACCTAGGGTTCTAGAATGAAGTCTTCGGTGAGGGGGGACTCCTTCCTTGATCATTTTATAAAACAAACGTGGGACTGCATCATGCTCCAGTCGGTCCTTCCGTGGTCTGGGTGAGGAACACAGGCGCTCTGTACTTCCCTTATGCTGGCGTTTCCGTGGGTCCCCAGTGGGCAGTGGAGGGCCATCTGGCTAACACTCAAGGCCCCACATAGTGTTTCCCACCTGACCCCAGGGACCCCACACTCTCTCCACCCCCACGATGATTCTGAACCTTCTTCGTCCAAACAGTGTTGCCATTTTCAGGCATCTTCACTCTAGGAATGGAAAGGGCGATGCATGTGGTTCTGGGTGAAATGTCAGCCGATGGAAGGAGGTGGGTACACCGGCTTGCTGCTGCCGGAGACTGGCCCTCCACCTCCCTCTTTAGCCTTTGGTAGGTGTCCTGTGTGGCCTGCCCTCTGTCTCCACCTGGAGAGGCCTGCGGAGGAAGGGTGCTCTGTGGAGCTATCTAGTTCTGCAGAACATATGCAAAACCTCCCACCTCCCCTTTCTTTACTGATTTCAAATGCACTCATTACCTTGTATCCGGCATTCTAGAATGAATCGCCTCAAACATTACCTGCACAACTGAGCCTGCCGAGCGTGCCTACTCCCGTGGATGTGGCCTCTGTGTCATCTAAACTCTTTTGTTGTGCGGGGCCAGCAGAGCCCAGCCAACACCTCTGTAATCCTCCCAGGACTGCAGGATGAGAAGCCAAACCACAGACCTGCACTTTGTGCAAAACAGAGTCTTCTGGCCGCCGTTTACAAAAAAAAAAAAAAAAAAAAAAAAAAAAAAAAAAAGCTATTGGTTTGTCTCATGGCGCAGTCCCTGCTTTCATCTGGCTTTCACAAATACTTAATCACTTGGGAGCTTGGCTTATTCCTCGAAGGGGTCATTTATTTGCCTGCCATTTTTTAATCTGTTAACGGCCTTATTTTTCATGGTCTCACCGAGCAAGTCATCAGGCAAAAAGTGCCTTTTATTTGAACAATGGTGGGAGCAGTTTATCTTTCGGGTCCTGGATGTGTAGAATATTTTACCGCGTCCCGCACGGCCATGCGCGCCTTGTCCGCGTTCGCGTGTCGGGCTTGAGTTCGGGCTCACGATGTGTGGCATTTGTTGTTACTGACTTTCAAAAAGCCGTAAGCAGCTGCCCCGCTCAGTTGCAGGCAGTATTTCTGTCCAGTTTCTTTAATGCCTAGAGGGAGCATTGGGTCCATATCGGGGAAGATGTACGTGTTCCTACAATTGCCAATTTAAAAAAATAAAAAACTCTTTGGTGGGATCCGATGACCAGGGTGTTTCTTTTCACAGGGCGGGGAAGTCGCTGGAAGAGCCGGGTAGTTCTGTGGGGTCCCTCCACCCGATGGTAGCATTACGTCGCGGGGTTCTGGCTGGTGGGGACGTGCTGGTTGCCTGCGGCTTGGCCCTGCCTCTCAATGCCCTTGGTTCCCGAGGGGTCTGCTGCCCCAATACAGAGATTGAGAACAAGCAGTTAGCACTTATAGTCACTCTGTCAAACTGCTTCTATGCCTGTAGAATCGAGTAATAAATTTGAGCTTAGCTTGGACTTTTTTTCATCCCCCCCCCCCCAGTTTAGTCCTAGAGACTGTAAAGGGTGGAACATAACCAGACTCACAACTGTGATCCTCCTCACAGTTTGAGAAGCACCCCTGTGCTATCTCAGCCCCACCCCTACCTCCATCCCGTCCTTCAGCGTCTCCCCCTGGAGCGTCCCTCCTCTGGGCTTAGTGACTTCCCCTGCACACACTTCTGGTGTGTCTCGTCTTACATACGGGCGGTAGGTTGGTTACGAAACTCTTCATTCTCCATAGCAAGGGGACAGTGGTGTTGCCCTGTTCTCTTACATTTTAATACTCGGGAGTTTTCCTTTAAGTTGTTTAGCTTTCTGCTGATGGCTTGTGAACGTGGCGGCTTCACTGTGGTTGCTCCTGGGTTCGCAAGTGCTTGTGATTAGCCATGATGTTTGCAGATTTCAAGGACCGAAGGTTGCCCTGTAAGTAAGGAGTTGGGGGTGCAGTCTCCCTCTTGAGCAAATGTCAGTTGGTACGGGCACATCATCTCTACAGCCGTGTTTCTCATGGGTTTGGTAAGAGAGGCAAGAGTAGAGACTAGTCAGGACACAGGGTGGTTCAAGTTTTCTACCTAGTAGAAAACCGAGGGTGTGTGTGTGTGTGTGTGTGTGTGTGTGTGTGTGTGTGTGTTGCTGTACTAGTTTGTTAAATACCAGAATGGTGATTTAACATGTGAAGGTATTGTGGTCAACTGTTTAATAAGATACTACGGTTACTATTTTATATAATTCCAGCAATAGTTAAAGGAAGACTTTTTGTGCTTTACTAATCTGTTTGGTTTACTTTTATTCAATACTCAAAGCAGTTTTTCTGGGGGAGGGCAGTTATCAATTGATTGATTCTGATTTGGATTCTGACCTATCCCTGTGCCATGGGGCTGCTTGTGGTTTCTTCTGTTTCGTGTGTTTGTTTTTTCCGC
The DNA here is from genome assembly GCF_017311325.1 of Ursus maritimus. NCBI lineage: Eukaryota > Metazoa > Chordata > Mammalia > Carnivora > Ursidae > Ursus > Ursus maritimus. Next base: position 26,086,159 of record NW_024425564.1, read on the forward strand.
CTGCCCTCAAATCCTGTTTTTTGAGGGTCTCTGTGAGCAGGGCTGGCTAGACGGTCTAAGTGGTGCACCTGCGGGTTCTTGCCCTCGGAAGTGCCTGCCACTTCCCTTGTGAATTGAGATCTTTACAATGAAGAAAGAGCTGATAGGAGGTCATTCGTGATAAATGTCAGGTTAGTTACACACAAACTAAAAAGAAGGGACTATGCTTACGTGGAAGCAGAAAAATTAACAGCGGGCAGCTACAAGGTTCGGAAGGAAGTACAGAAGGCTTTCCAAGACTCATCAGGATTCCAGTGATAGAGAGGAGTGCCTTGCGTGTAAGAGTTTGTAAAGGAAAGATTCCTAGTGAAGGAGAGAAGTGTTGTGATTTGTAGACCTCGTGGATGCTCGACAGGTAAAACTCGGGGCCAGTTTTTCGAATCCCTGACTGAAGTTTGGACTTCACCCAGAATTTGAGAAATAGATTTTTCCTGCATTACAAGCTTTCATTCGTGTAATGAGTTTGTGTGGCTGGATTGGGGTCAGAAGAGATTGGAGGTGGAGAGACTGCTCCTTCTGGGGGGGTGTGGACGGGGTCAGTGGGGTGCAGGCAGGTGGGGGAAGGGGGAGACACCAGGTGTAAGGGCACAAATGAAGGGACTCGTGTATGTGTTTGTGACAGTATCCCGTTGAAGCGGACGATGCTGGATACATGTGGCGGGATGATTTGCGTGCTTGTCATTACTCTGGACTTAATTTAAAACTAGAAAAGCCATTCATTAATCCGGTGTCCTCAAAGGGCACAGGCTGTGTTGGAAATGCCCAGGCCCACACGTGGTTTGTGCAGAGGCACACAGGCTTGTGCACACGTGCTCAGGGCGCCCATTTTATATCCGTGTATAAAACATAGCCTTTTAACCAAATTTATTGCCCTTTGCAGCAGGCCTGTGGTTTATGAGAGTGTGAGAGAGATAGAACCTTAATTAGAAAGAGTTTGCGTGAATTAGGGTCTTTTCTTCCTCCTCTCGTGTCCTGACTTTACGGCCGCATGTAGACCTATATCCTCCGATCTCTGCCTAATTCATTTTTAATTTTCCTTTGCTTTTCCAGGCCCAGGCTGCAAGCACAAAGGAAGTTTGCGCAGTCTCAGCCGAACAGTCCCAGCACAACTCCGGTAAAGATAGTGGAGCCATTGCTGCCCCCTCCAGCTACTCAAATTTCTGACCTCTCTAAAAGGAAGCCCAAGACAGAAGATTTTCTTACCTTTCTCTGCCTTCGAGGTGAGACTGTGTTCCCCGCCAGTTGGGGAGGAGGAACCTAGTTGCAAGGAAAAGGAGGACCCTGTTCCCAGGAGTAGATGTTAGCTGTGGTCTGTGTTGCAAACATCTTTCCATTTCCCAGCCTGGTTCGTGGGGGGAGCTTGAAGTGACCAGTGCCACGGAGGGGAAAGGGGTGTCGGAGTCTTCATATTTCTCCTTCTAGTCTCATTTGATACTTATATCCCCTTTCTTGGCTTCTCTGCACTGTCTCACAGATCATAGTTTCTGTAGCTTTGACAACCTGACTTTTCCCGTCCCCCTTCCCGAACCCCACCATCACCACCACACATGTGCTTTGTCAGCGCTGTGTTTTGTCTTGTGACTTTTTTTTTCCCCCTTGGGGCATCGTGAGTGGAGATTGTCTCCTTTCCTCACATTTTGTAAGGTCTGTCAGAAGTCATGTTGAATGAGGTTCTCACTTTTCCCTGTACTATATTGGGAAGAATTCAAGCAATACTTTCCAAGTCAGTTGACCCTCGAACGATGTGGGTTTGAATAGCACAGGCCCACTTCTGTGTGGGTTTTTTTGGTTTGTTTTGTTTTGCATTAAATACGGTTATGTGTGTATTTTCTCTTCTTACAGTTTTCTCAATAGCATTTTCATTTCCCTGGCTTACTTTCTTATAAGAATATAATATATAATCCATGCAGCATACAAAATATGTGTTAATCGCCTGTTTATGTGATGGGTAAGTCTTGTGGTCAACAGTAGGCTATTACTAGTTAAGTTTGGGGGGAGTCATAAGTTACACATAGACTCCAGCACCCCTTAAACTAACCTCTACGTTGTTCAAGGGTCAACTGTATATAAATGGTGAGAATAGTGGTCCATTTACGTGAACAGGACTGAGGAACAGAGTGCAAGGTCAAGGATAAAATTTCATAATAAAGGTTGAGTTTGGATTTGCATGGCCTGACTTGGGAAACTGGCTACTACAGGAACTAAGTTCATCACAGTTGTTGATGAAGAATGTCAGGGATTGTCAGAGAGCCTCTTTCGGCTGTGGGAGGTGCAGAGGAGTGTTAGAATAGAGAAAGCTGTGAACGTGGAGGTTTCCGCTGGTGAGGTTAGTTGACAGAAAGCCAGCAGACGGTCGAGGTCTTTTCTTTTGGTCATCTTGGTGGGGGCGGGGCTTGAGGTTTCGAGTTCTGTACTTAAAAAAAAAAAAAAGTTTTATGAAGTAAGTGACAGCAAGATTGAAGTATGGTAGTATTTTTTCCCCAAACTATTTGAGAATTTTGACCTTGTACCCCATTGCTCCTTAACACATGAGTGTGTGTTCTCTTAAAATAGGGACATTGTCCCATAATGATCCAAGTTAGAACATTGACGGTGAGCCATCACTACACTTACAACCTCGTCTCAGATCAAGTCCCAGTTGAGCATTTTTAATGGTCTTACTCTGGAGCAGGTCCTCCTCAGTCTTTGCGTTTCGCGATCTTGACTCTTGAAGATTACAGGCCTGTTGTTTTGTCGCATGGCCCTCCATTCGGGTTGTCGAGCGTCTCCTCGTCATTAGATTCACGTTTTGTGTTTTTGGCAGGAATGTTGCCGTCTTCCCATCGCATCCTCTCGAGTGGTACACGGTCTCAGGCTCTCCTTTTATTGATGGGGTTGACAGGGATCCCTTGATGAAGGTGGATCTGTCAGGCTTCTCCCACTGTGGGGTTTTCTTTTTCAGCCTTTGTAATTTATTAAGTGTGCGTTGGGAGGTTCTTTGAAACTCCATATTCCATCTCTCATCAAACACTATTCATTTTTTAAAAATTTGTATGGGCTCATTTCTTATTTCATTCAAAGGGTCATAATCCATTTTTAAAAAAATGTTTTGGGGTGCCTGGGTGGCTCAGTTAAGTGTCTGACTCCTGGTACTGTCTCAGGTCTTGCTGTCACGGTTGTGGGTTCGAGCCCCACGATGGACTTCAGCTGGGCATGGAGCCAATTAAAAAATACATACACGTATATATCTTCATTGAAAGGTTTTTGTTTTGTTTTTTTTTAAATTTTAATTACAGTCTGCCTACCCCCAGCTTGGGGCTCACCACTCCAAGATTGAGTCTCATGTCGTACCGACTGAGCCAGCCGGATGCCTCTTTCTTGCCGTATTTTGATGTTTAGGTTGTCCCAGATCTCCTCAGTGGAGCCCCTCCATGCTGGCTTCCTTCTCGAACTTCTGGCCCTGCCCTTGTCCTCTTTCTGGCCTTGCTTCTGGGCCTGTCACTGCTCCAGACTCCTCTTGTACTTTCCCTTCCTCAGCTCTGGAACCCGCCATTTCTCCAAGGAGCCCCTCTGGAAGGGGCAGCTTGGGAAGCCACGGTCTGGGCCTGTGGCGTGCTCTGGGATGGAGTGTCCTTTCTCTTAGGTTCTGTGTGAATGTGTGCAGTGTGTGTGCACGTGTACACGTGTGCCCCATTAGTGTATCTAGATATACATCCACGTTTCCGTGTGTGTGGAAGCCCCTGAATTAGCACACATAGCTCCGAATTCAGTTGAACACCAGTGGGTTCATTCTGGTTTTCTTCCTTTCCACGTTAGAGACTTGAGAAACCTGGGCTTTGTTATCCCCAGCGTACACCCCCCCTCTTGTCACCCAGTCTCTGCTGCCACCCCTTCCTCCACCTCGTGGAACCCTTCTAAACTTGCTTGGCTCTGACAGTCCTGATTGGGCCATGTGTGAACACCCACCTCCCCCTCCTTGGGCTCTGACATCTCACCTGGGTGACCTCGTTCCCTCCCTGGTCTCCCTCCCACTGATTTACTTTAGGAATGACACCTTGAAGAAGGGAAAGTGAGGAGTTAATGTTCATGTTGGACATGAGAGGCTACTGAAAAGTATTCAGAGACCATCGAGACGCAAAGAAGAGTCGTTTCAGTTAGGAATTGTCCAGCAGCCAGAGATCGCTTGGCCTGGACCAAGGGGAGGTGAGGCAGGAGGCCTGTCTCCATTAGGGTTTGCAGAGCTCCCTGCCGAGTTTTAGGGATCCCAGGGGTCGAGGGTGAAGATGGAGAGGAATGTGCGAGACCCAACACGAGAGGCTCGCGTGCTGGGGTGGCTGTGAAGGGAAGAGTGGGGAGCATGACCAGCGAGCCGTGCTGGGCTGTCGTCTGTTAATGGAGAGACGGTGGGATGAGGTGCTCGGAGGAAGGGGTTTGAGCTAAAGCAGTCTCTGAAAGGGTTAACTGGCTCATCAGCAGAGTGGTTCAGGTGGATAAAGTTCAACAGTGGTGGTGGAACTCTGCTTTTGTGCCTTTGGTCACATGTGGCATCTTCGTGCATTCGGAGCCGGATTTAACTTGGAGCCACGACGTCCTGTTTACTTTTCTTGAGGGAAAGGCTCCACGGATCTTGTTGCATTAGGATGCTAGAAAACTGGCTGTGGAGAACTGAATTTAGTTAGGAACATCTTCACTGTGGAGTGGGTGTGACTCATTTTTTAGAGAGGAATTTGTGCCTTGTGTACCTGTATGTGCATTAGTCTTAAAAATGCCTCTGCGCTTTGGGAGATTTGGAGAAGGGCCTTGCTGAGAGAGGCATGCCGCGTGCTCAGGTAACTGGCATCCGGGGAAACGTTACCCGGTCCCCAGCTTTGACGTTTCAAAGCTCTTGATAAAAGAGAACCATGTCAGAAGATGACCACAATTTACTTTCCACTGTCGGATGGAACAAAGGTTTCCATAAGTGAAGTCTAGGAGGTGTTTAAAACAATTGTGTAAAAACGCTTTGAGTTTTGGAAATTTATTTCTGTGTTTACATGAGCCAGGCAATAAAATAAGTTTTGATATTTGGTTTTTAGCTGATAAACAGAATGGGTTTGACACGCAGTATTGCACTCTTTTTCCTGTATTTTTTTGACTGGAGGTATTAAAAAAAAAAGTCCGAGTCATCGTTAGCTTTATTTATTTATTTATTTATTTATTTATTAATTAAAAAAGAACCCATGTATTTGTGAGGTCAGAAATGCTTAACTTGATTTGGCTCCAAAAGCCTCAAATGATAGGTGATTCCTCTGTGGTACCTTGTACCTTCCCAGTCCTGGAAATGGGGTGGATCTGGGGGTACGGGGATGTCATCACTTACCAGATTCCTTGTTTATGCTCAGATGTATTTCTGACTTTCTGGTATCAGCTGCTGCTGACCTACGTCCACAGAACTGTCTTTGCCTTACCTCCCCTTCTTCTCTGAGGTTGGCAGCCGGGAATGCGACTGTAATGTTCTCACCCCTGAGTTCTAGTGCTTTCTTTTTGTGTTGCGGATTCCAAACCACAGAGAGCTTGTCAGAGCCCCCCAAACTCAAGGCTCCGCATAAAGAGCCCCGTTAGCTCCATCAGCCTTGGGTGACGGTGGGCGCTGTTGGGGTAAAAATCAGCGTTTACAGGAGCTCCTTCGACGGACGAGAGCGTGGCTGCAGAATTAATGAGTCAGATCAAATGGATTTTCCATTCACAGCATCCTGTGAGCCCCAAGACCATGCCTTCTCCCCACACTCCCATCAGGTATTTTGACCGAAAACCTTGGTGGGTGGGTGGGGTATCTCTGTGTCATTAGTAACACTGGCACTGGGATTAGTATTATATATGTAAACATACCAGCTAGTCAGTCAGGGTTCAGAAGCCTCAGTGATTTAAAAAATCTGCTTCCAGGCCCTCAGAGACCTTTCAGCTCAGCTTGGCAAGGCGCTCTCTCTCCTTTCCTATTTAAGATCATGACCTAAAATTTCTAAAGGAACGGAACACAGAATGAATAGTGCAGCGGGGCCTGAAGTGTTTGCCTGCAGTGTATTTATCTTTAAGTAGCTGCTTGCAAGGGGGTCCACATGTCTCCTGCCAGAGGCGTAATTAGTATCTTTGCCTGGTTCCCTCCGAGAAGGGGCCGTGTGTCGTGCGCTGTACCCAGCAATTGGTACCATCGCCGTTCCTCTGTCACCAGTCTCGTTATGCTTAATGAGTTGGGTCGTCTTCTCTTTGTTCTGACTATGATTATTAACAGATTAAAAAGCTTAACACAGTAGAGCAGTGGCAGGTTAAATGATTCTCTTATTTACATTTTTCTCTTTATGGGGCACTGCAAACAAGGGAGATTCCCAAAGGGGATTCCTGAAACACACACAAGACACACACAGACACAAGACACACACACACACACACACACACACACACACACTCTGTCAGTTCTCATGACAGTGGGTGTCACAGCTGAGTGTCACAGACCCAACGAGAGCTCTTTGGGGATGGGGGGGTATTCTTGGTAAAGAAACAGCACCATCAGCCTTTGTGATAGCAGTGATTTCTGGTTGGGGACCTGCCTGCCTTTTGTTTCTAAAGTCTTAGAGAATCTTCGGTTGATCAGCTGTCATTCAGTTGCTAATTAATTCAGCAGGCCTCTGTGGAACCCTTTTTATATGCTAGACACCTAGAAAACAGAGTAGGAACTGGAAAGCTGAGAGGCTCACAGTAAACACGTGGAATGTGCCAGGGTAGAGGTGTGTACCCCGCACAAGCAGGAAGGAAATGCCACTCTACCGGGGGCGCTGCCTGGGACGGCCATGCCAAGCAAGGAACACTGGCACTGGCTTTGTGGAAGGGGAGTGGGGCCACCCCTGCCGAGGCACGGATTGGTTTGTTGTTTGGGAGGCCCCAAGTAAATGCCGGGACGTGAGCTGTGTTGTCCACTCCTGCGGGCCTTGGGCTTGTTACTTGGGCCTCACTGGGGTTCTGCAGCTGACAAGGTGATTTACCATGCCCGGGCCTTTCGGAAGGTGATCCTGGCTGGCGATCCTGGCTGGCGGCTAGGTGGAAAATGGCTTGAGGCTGCAGAAAGGCCCTCCTCCCTCGCACCCAGGTGGGGGACTGTTAATGAAGCATCCAGGCCCAAGGCCTAGAATCTCCTGTCTCAGGCAGGTGGCTTAGCCTGCTGTAAGCCTGTTTCCTCTTGTAAGACAGGTAGGTGGTGTCTTTGCCCCGTGTCCCCGCGTTGTTCCTTGCCCCGCGCCCCCCCCCCCCCACCCCTG
>NW_024425564.1:26093475-26111195 GCF_017311325.1 Ursus maritimus
CCCCCCCCCCCCCATCGCTGTGGAGTCCAACAAGCCACCTGCTTTTAAATAGGCCCAGCCGATGCCCCGAGGTGGTCATCCCAGTCTATTTAGTTTCTGGAGGAGATAACGGAGGATTTGAAATTTAGGAAGGAACCTTCTGAAAGATGAGTAGAAGAGACTGCAGGTAGCCCGCCCAGGGAACTTTCTCTAAAGACAATTGCCGGCCTTATTGACCAGGAGCACACACATAGATGGAAGACGGACTGTGGGTATTGAGGATGATAAATTCTAAGTAGGGCAAATGCGGAAAGCCTGGGGTGGTTTAGAGGTCACAGAATGAAAGGGGATTAACCTGCTAAAAAGCAATTAAGCAATCCTCCAATTGCAAGGAGCACTTCGGAGCTAATAATGAACTTTGTTGAGCAAAAGGGGAATGCTGTTACATTGTATGAGATCTTCGGGGAGGAAGGCACACCGCCACAGTGGTACACAACTTTTTTTGATGGCTCCTTCTGAGAGGTGTGGCGTCTTCATTTTTGAGAGCCGCAGCAGAGAGAAGTAGGATCCGGAATGGTATTCTCACCGCCTCGAGGGCTACAGTGGCTCCCTTCTCTTTTCTCCAGCTCAGACCAGCCTTTATATGCTTTGTTTTCCAGTTAAGTCCGTGTTAACGTGGCTGAGTTCTGCTGAGCAAGCAATTGATTTGCCAGGCTAGTTTATCAGGCTAGTTAGGAAGAAATGTGAAGCCATGGAATTCTTCATCGCGGAGGAGGGGAAGGATGGATCCCTTTTAATTGCTCTGTGACCTTGATCCGTTGTTAAGATTCCAAGACATTTTGCTCAGAGGACTGGCCCTGCTCCAGGCCAGCTGGCCTCTGACCAGGCTTGGCCCTCCCCGAAGATAAAGCCCGTTCCCTCTTCCCCACCAGCAGCTGCTGACGCAGATTCGGTGGTATTCCTCACAATCGTCTCTGGCCTTCTCCTTAATTTCTAGAGATTCTCTTAGCATTTTCTGCCCTTTCTGAAATCCATATAGAGAAGGTAGATGGGGGGAGGGGGGACTTTAAGTCGGGACAGTCCTGTTTTGTTGCTGATGAGCACCTTGCTGGCTCCTGAGGCATCATTATTCCGAGACCATTAAGTCCTCCGTATCGTTAACCTTAAAAATAAAACTCAGTTATTTTACCAGCAAAAATGGACTTCTTTGGGGACAGCAGGAAATTGCAGTTTGGGCATACAACCACACAGCATGTCATCTGGCAAGCCCAACAAAGAGGAACGTCTTTTGTGGAGGAGGAAGTGGGGAAGGGGTTATTTTGAGTGAAAGTCCATTGGAGAAAAGTGAAGAGTTCAGGGTGCCAGCCATTTCTCGGGGGCTGAGTAGCAGGGGTTGTTGATTTCTCATGAGACGCAGTGTGTGTCTTTCCCTGTCGGGGGCCTGTAATTGATGACTCTTTCCTGTTGACATTCTTCTGTTGGGGCCTGTTGGAAAATTGACACTTCTCCCTGTAATTTACCTTGATGGTGTCCCGGCTCCCCTGTCTGGCCTCCCGACTCTAATGAGGTCTCCCTTTATTAATTTTCACCATATGCATGTCCCCCAGGCAAGGTGACCCTGCCTTCAGCGTTCAGCGTCTGTTAGGATTTGTGGACGCTTTGCATGGTGAAGCGAGCACAGACTTAGTCTTCAAAGAGTGGCCGTGTGACCTTGATGAAGCTGTACTTTGTAACTTGTTTCCACTTTTGAACTTGAGGGGCAGAAGTTAGGGACTGTGGAGGCCATCCTAGCCGCTCTGTGGTGTGATCTGTGTGTTTGAGGTAGAGCCAGCGAGCCCTCGTTGTGTTCGGTGGGGTGCGTATTTGTGTATGTTTTAAGCCATGTGTATAGATAAGAAACCTGGGAAAAAGCGTAAGGGGAGGGTTCCAGCTGTTAATGAAAAGATCGTTTCTCCTATTGCTGGAGGCAGGTTGGCAGGAGTGGACAACCGTTGGGAGCAAAAGTGGTTCTCGCTGCTGAGTCCCTCGTGTTGGGGCTCTGGCAGGCAGAACACGTGCCCTCCCGTCGGGGAACGTCCCAGATGGGGGATCAGATCGGCACAGCTGGTTGCACGTGCACCTAGGCCCATGCCCGGGGGCTGCGGTGAAGGAGGAATGCTGTGGGAAAGACCAGCCGGTCGGTGAGGAGGTCACCACTTCCTCCCTGTTCTTAGACGACCTTTGCATGGCTGAAGGTTCCAGCTCTTACTTGGCATTACTCACTCACTCCCAGTTCCAGAAATCCTGGCTGTTGAGTTCGCTTTGCATTTCCAACCCCCCAACCCCCATAGATTCTTGTTCTCAACCTGCTTGCTTGCCCCGTTTAGGAAAGCAGATAGGAAATCAGTTGCTTTTGCTCCTACCTGCGTGAAGTTACCTGGCAGCCTGATGTTTATAGTTCTCAGTTTTTGTCTCTGAAGCCAGGTATTAACCGAATGTCGCTACAGCGAGAGCCGCTAACGGTGCTTTTGCATACGTGACCTCATACCCTTTGGGGTCATCACAGTTGTTAGAGCTGAAGGCCTCATCCTCCCTGTACAGGGTCTCAACAAATAAACACGTGACGTGACTGCTGAGCTGACGCTTCATTCTAGATTTTTGGATTCCATGGAGGGTCTTTTTCAGTGATTTGGATTCGCACATGTGTGAAGGATCAGCAGTCCCAGAATGGGGCACCGTCGCGGAGCAGCTCCTTATCCCATAAGGAATTGGGGGGCTCCCTTTGGATTTGGCCTCTGGCCTGGTGGGCTGTTCCACACCCTTCTGCACGTACCCCCGGTGATGCCAGAAATAGCTAACTTAGCTGAACGTCTGAAAATTTTTATCGTAATTTTAATTACCTTTCCTTTAGGACAAGTGATACTAATTTTCGGCTGATATCGTACAGAGAAATCATTGAAGGCACGAATGTGGATCACTTTAAAGAAAATAGCACACGGAGAGGCTTCATATGGCAAATAATCTTAGGGCACACAGGGGTGGACGAAGTTGGGGAACTGTGTTGTCCGTGCTTCTTCCCTCGTGAATTATGAAGGCCGACCCGGAAGAGACCAAGACACCCCGCCATTCGGTGTGTCCTACCTGTCCCGCAGCCGTTCAGGGCTCCTTGTGTCTCCCTGCCGGGGGTGAGATGAGCGTGTGGATGAGTTCAGACCTCAGGTCCGTTTGGGTCACCAGTTCTTAGCATGGCGCCTGGTACGTCCCTAGTTAGGTGAATGACCCAAGGCACTTGGCAACTGCGTTTTCTGTGACTTTCCCATGTCAACGACTGGAGCTTTCCTCTAACTCAGGAAATCTGCAAATAACTATCCCTCTGTTCCCCCCGCCCCCGCCCCTACCAAGTTCTTTCTGAAGTTTTAAAATGTCTTCATATGGTAGCAGGGGCCGACTGCTTTTCATTCTGTTTGTGTAACCTGAAAGATCAATCGTGAACATGCCAGTCCAGTGGGCTAGCCAGGTTTATTAGGTCAAGCTACAGGAATTAGACTCCCCAGCTAAATGACAGCGTGCAGGGAATCCCTGTAGGGTCCTTCCAAAATAGAACGGGGCTATGTTTAGCTTAAGATAAAGAACTGGTCGGGGGAGGGAAGATAATGGGAAGGAGGGCTTGTATGTGTACATGATTATGATTCATGGAGAAGAATCCAATTTTATAGAAACCACAGCCCAAATTAGAGAAAGCAAGCTTTTGGATTAAAATGATTTCTGTTGTGGTTGTAACATACCACAGTTTGATTTTTGTCCAGATGAAAACATTTGGTTTTCACTTCAGTAAATATTGTGGAGACATTGCCAGCTAATTCTGAAACGTAATGAAATACGGCTTTGGCAAAGCGCACATGCATTCTGTACTCCCGATTCCACTTATCTGATCCAAGTTCAGATTTTTTTTCCACATTTGCTAATGCACTTGAATAATCAGGAGAGAAAAATCTGCCTGTAATTTTAGGAGAAAACTGTATACGCTGAATACACTTTTATAATTTATTGGGTATAAAACCTCCCTTGCTCCTCCCCCAAATACCCCACACGTTCCTTAAGTCTTTCGAAACCTTCACCTTTCATTGATTACGTCTCTAGAGCTACAGTTTGCAAGGGAGACAGGATGTAATTCCGTGTAGTGAGTCAGCTTCGCTCTGTTGTTAATTAGCGTCGCAAGTGGCGTTTGTCCCTCAACGTGGGGAGACCACCCTGAGAACACCAGGGCGGAGCTCAGAACGGGGCGGGGGGGGCCTCCTGAGCCACCTTGGAGTCCCCTTGTTTTCCCCATCTTTGCTGGTGTCGCAGCAGGGGGCAGGTGAGTCCTTCTGATGAAAGGGAAGATGTCTCTGGGGAAGCTTTCTTGTGTCGTGAAATCACATGGCCCCCGTCCCTGTTTTCCCTTTCCCGGTAGCTCTATTCCTCTTGTCCTGCATGCTAGACCCACAGTGAGGTTTCCCAAAGTCTCCCTCCCTGGACATTTGACCTAAAGAATTTTCCCTGATAAATTGTCTTGAGATGAAGCTTGCTTTTTATGTACCAGGATCTGTAAGTTGCATACTGTATTTGATGAAAACTTTAAAAGCGTGCGTGCTCTTCTATTTTCAAATACTAAACGGTGATTTAGCTTTTTCTGGACTCTGCGTCAGTAATGATTATGTAACACACTCATTCACCCCTTTTAACCTGAGGAATGTGGGGGTAATTTTCACTAGCGATAAATAACCCAGATTGCGTTAGGGTTTATAAAATGCCTTTTCCTTCACCTTTTTTTGTGTGTCTAGCAGATTCCTCTTCTCTAATGTGTAAATTAGATAATCGAGCCTGAATCTAGGCTAAGAAGAGGTGAATGTGCTCTATGTGAATGCCTTTAACTAGTTGTGGTTCCTTACAGGCTTTTGCTTCCCTTTATATATTTGAAGTTGTTATATAGTTATTCTCCAGGTATTAGTATATAATAGTGCTTCTCTGTCACCTTGATTGTTTTTAGTGTGGCATGAAATAATGGGATGATTTTACTGGTTTTTGTCTTCCTGGGAATGAAAGCTCCTTTTGCTTTTAGCCACTTTCCCTGGTTTGTCCTGATCTGAATGCTAGCTTTGCACAGGGACACGTCATCAGGGTCTTAGAGGGATTACATGCAGTAGCCACCTGGTGACAGAGTACCAGGCTCTGTTGGATTTAGTGTTTTCTGCTTGCTTCGGTTGGACTATAAAGTTAGGAAAATTCTGGAGCTCTCTCCTGGGGCAAAAGCTAACCGTTGACAAGGCTTCTCCTGGTGGAAGGGTTACTGGTTGGCAGTGGCTTCATGAACCCAAGCTAAAGGACAGTAAGGCCATACTCAGGAGGAGCTGGGTTGTTTGTAATGAAGGGCACCTGCCAGAGGGGAGAAGTGGTAGCAAGCCGAGGATGTGAACTAAAGGCATCATCTTGCCTTGGAGAAATTACCTGACCTTTCCCACGAGGTGCATTATTATTGAGTATTGAGCCTTTTTCCTCTAATGACCCTTCTTTCAGAAGTATTCCTTCCCTTTATCATACTGGCTTCTCCTGTTTCCCATCTGGTTTGAGAACCCTTCGTTACCTTTTCTTTGATGATGCTTTACCTTCAGCTCCAGACCAGCAAGTCAGTGGTCCTGACTAGAAGCACAGTCGCCTCTTAGTGTGAGGGCGATCTGTGCTTATCCCCGTGCCCCCGAACTTAGGGCTGACCACTCCTTCCCTCCCGACTGCGGAGCCGGTTCCCCAAAACTTAGTGGTGTTTGGAGTTTCATTTTGAGAATGCCCCTCAGAGACACCCACCCCATCCCCGTTCTTCACATCTTACTTGTCCCTTGTGTTAGTCTCTAACTTTCTTCTAGAATACCTGGGAGGCTAGAATGGTTTATTTGTATTCGCTGAGAAGCTGTTAGAACAGATACATTCAAAAGATTGGTCATTTGCTACTGTTGTGGAAGAAATTACCCTGTGTGCTTTCTTTTAGGAATATTAACGCTTGGATGCTTTAGGCAGTTTCTCCATTTTAGTTCTCCGGAACGTAACGTTCACCCCGTTCTCAGAATCTTGAGTATAAGGAATGGGATAGTTGCTTCATGCTGCTTATGCAAGGTTTGAGTCTTTAAAAAAAAAAAAAAAAAAAATCCTCAACAGATGCTGTTAAATGGAAGTTAACTCTGTGTTTTTCATATGTTGCACCTGGATTTTTAGCAGATTGTCTTTGAAATCTAGACCATTTTTATCTGTTTTCTCCCCCCCCCCCCGCTTTTATTAAACATGACTCTCAGTGGTCTTGGCTGCAGAATTTGCTGCATTTCCCTCTCAGAGAGGAGACCCTGGATGGCAGGAGGGGCTGGGCTGCCCCGCGCCACCCCCCCCCCCACATCTCTTCCCCCTGCTGCCCCCTGGTGGGCAGTGGTGTCCATGGGCTGCTGCGGGCTCTCCACACGCACGCCTGCTCTTCTCAGGGCTGGTCCTTGAGTTCAAGCTCGAGCCGGGGGAGTCTCTTCCTCAGAAGAAATCCGACATGGGTAATTTCATCTGGGAGGCACTTGAAGAGATGATTCCCTCATTCTCTCTCATTTCACAGAAGAGGGAGATGTCATGACCGAGCCCCGCACTTCCAAGCCTGGAAGTTCCTTGCTAGGTCTGTCCGACAGCACGTAACTTGTTGCCTCTGTCGTGTTCTGTGCCAGGCTGAGTGGGAGCCTGTGGTAAAATGAATGTCTGTGTCTGTCTGTCTGTCTCATGAGTGCTGAGATACAGTGTGTCTTGCTATTTCTAAAAGTACTCATACAGTTAGATTTGGGAGCGAAAGATCCAGCAGGATTGGTCATTGGACTGTGGAGGCACCTGCCCTGTACCCACCTGTGATCAGAGAATCCCAGCTGCGGACTCCGATTTGGGAACCGGGAAGGGCGCTGTCCCCTTTCCCTAGTCACTCTTGGACTAATCCGAAAACCACTTTGGAGCACGTATAGATAGGTTGTTCCAGGGGAAGTATGGCTAGCTATTTTCTTTTTCCTTTTTTTTCTTCATCTGTAACTCCTGGTTTATAAGAACCTTCCTTCCATTGAAAACCTGCTTCTAATTGGAAATGATCAAAGGGGAGGAAACAAGCAAGAGTAAATGGCTCCTGTCAGACTGTAGCCAAGTCTGTTCTGCCATGTACATCCCTTTGGAGTTTCATTTCTACCCAGTGGTGTGACCCACATAACTTCTGGGGTTTTTAAAATGCAGTAGAAGGAAGAAGGGGGCTTGGAGGTATCTGTGCGGTCTTTGCATTTTTACAAGACAGGTATTGGGCTTAACCACTTCCACTCCCTGATGCTGCCCGTTCATTTCCATGTCCTTGTGGGATCGTGTGGCTCGGCAGCCTGACAGGGATGGTTAAACCTTTGTGTCTGAAGTTCGAGATCTCCGTTGGGAAGAAGAACAGATTGGTCCCCTGGGTCGTCGTTGATAACGCTGGAGTGTCAGCTCATGCACCAGAAAGCAGAGGCGAGAAGGAGTGAATTTCACACTTAATAGTTCTTCTGCTGCTTGGTAGTAGCTCTCCCCAAAATACTTCATGGTTAGGAAGATTGAAGGTGTTACTGGAAATTAATTTGGGAGATTTTCTTTGGATTTTAAGCAGCCTCTGGTCCTAAACAATAAATCAGTGAGTTGGGGGATCTTCTAAATTGTCATTGTTTGATAAAGAAGAACTGTATTGTACTTTTTTGTAATACTGAGCTTATCTTCTGATGTTACTGCTTTATCTTAAATTCAGAAATGAAAACATTCAGGGGCACGAGCAGAAGGTTAAGGTGTAAAAGGAATGAGGGTTGTAGGGTTTGCTCTTAGGAGGTTTTTGTTTTGTTTTGAAATCCAGCCCTTATAGTTTAGTCTTGTGCTGGAATTTATTTTAATAATTTTACATGCTATTAACCTGATCATAATATCAAAGTAGCTTCCAAATATCTTGTGATTTGGGGGAATCCATGTCATTCACCTCATTGTGAATACAAGACCGTGACCTTAAGATAGGGAAATGTCGTATTCTGTTATTACCACTTGGTTTGTCGTTCATTTTTAAATTCATTTGCTTAAATTCATGTTAAGTCTAGTAAGTTAAATGCCTAACCCAAAATAGTCTCTTCCATTCTTCCTTGACATTGTAAGTAGGTGTTTTTAATTTTACTGATTTTTTTTTTTTCCCCCTTCCCTGTTGCTCAGTTCAGTTCTTGGTGGTTGTCATCCTCCCTCCCCCCTCCCCAGACTATTCATGTGAGATTTAAAATTTTTGATGTGCTGTGTTTGGTGAATGGCATTATTCCCCATCTGGGGGGGATTTTGCTTGAACTCCATTGAAAGGACACAGATGGAGTTTTATTTCCTGGGGGATATTTGAAAAATAAAAGTGGCCATAGAGACGGAACAGCTTCGTTTTATCTGCTCAGGCGTGAGGATTTAGGTTCGTACCTTAATAGATGTCTCCATGTGTAGTGCCCCTCCCGGAACGGGCGAGGACCAAGGCCTGTGTTCACGAGCCCTCTTCCTTAAACCCACCCAGGTTCTCCTGCGCTGCCCAACAGCATGGTATATTTTGGAAGCTCTCAGGACGAGGAGGACGTCGAGGAGGAAGACGATGAGACGGAAGACGTCAAAACAGCCACCAACAATGCTTCAACTTCATGCCAGTCTACCCCCAGGAAAGGAAAAACCCACAAGCATGTTCACAACGGGCATGGTAGGTCCACTCTTGATTTGGGGTAGAAAATGCTGGAATCCACAGCTCTGACCGAGAGAGCTGCAGTAGGTCATCTGTTGAGGTAGAAGATGAAGATGAAGATGAAAGCCGCGTAGCTGGTTGGTGGCAGAGCTGGTGCTGGGCACGTCTCTAGGTGCCAGGCACTTGCAGGGCAAAGAGGTGAGTACAACCCAGCACATTCTAGATGAGCAGACCAAGACATGGGGATGGATATTCTTGTGTCGTGGAGGCGATGATCCGTCCTGTAAGAGCTGCGGATAATGGGATTCGGAAGAGGAAGAGATCACCTCTGAACAGGGATGTCCAGGAAGATCGCGTGAAACATCTCTTGTGATCAACTTACAATTATTGTCATTTTAGCAGGTGGCGGGCACGTAGAAAGAAAACTGTTACTGAGCATGTGGAGTCAAGTAAATGCCTCTCTATTATGAACCAGGCTGGTTGGCTTTTTTTCTCAAGGGCTGCAGTGTGTGGGAGGAAGACAAGAGTGGGTATCAGTGAGGAATCGCCTTAAGTGAGTTGGCCGTGGGAAGTGCTCAGTGGTTTTTCAACAAGGAAGTGACGTCATTGGAGTTGTGCTCTGAGAAGATGAAGCTGGCCTCGACTGTGAGGGAAGGGGGCCCGAGGAAGGGGGACACCTCAGAAGGCTGGAGTCGTGGATGGTTGCCTGGCTAGAGGTAACAAGGGACTGAGAGTTCCTTGCGGCACTGCAGCTGGGAGGATGAGGGGGTGGGGAGAAAACTACGCCAGGGGTAGGGTTGGGAGGAGGACTTGGACCGACTGGGAAAGTAGACAAATAGGCAAGGAGAGGTGGAGAGTCAGGCCTGGAGTGAAGCAAGGAGATGGGGGCGGGGAGGTATTACAGCCCATTCCTGTTGTGCCCCCTACTGGGATGGTAGGCATCCTGTTACATTCAGGGCTCAGAGACCCCGTGAGGCAGCCAGCTCCTGTCTGTCCATGGCAGAAAACAGTGCTGTCGGTAAGTGATTGAGGCCAAGGCAGATTTCTCCGCTTTTCCCTCCGTGGCTGTGCACTGAGCCACCACTCGTCTTTCTGGACCCCGTGCACAGTGGAGGCTGGGGTCCAGCACAGGCTCGATGTGATGGGGACGTGCCTGGCTTTCACCGTTGTGGAGCATTTCTGCCTTGTCACTGTAACAGTCCTCCTTCTCAAGTAGGACTGTTCAGGAGGCATGCCGACAGAGTGGAGGGTGTGACCCTCTTTTTAAGAACTTGAGGAGAGAGGGTTAATACTCCCAGTGCAGACTACAAAATGCTGACTTAATTTTAACGTCAGAGGAACAAGGGTTCCCCCTACAGCTGTGGTCCTCAGGAAGTCTCGACTGTTGGAAGAGAGTCGGAATACGGGTGTAGGTATGATAACGTGCCCTGCTGGGCAGGAGGAAACAGTTCCAGCGTGGAGAATGGGAACGGTGGATGATGGTAGATGTGGAAATGGGATGAAATAGATCAAGTTGAGAATGATCCCTCCAGCCGCAGAGCTGTCTGAAGTGAAAAGAGAGATGAGGAGCGTCCAGGGAGCCCAACCAGGAAATCACTGCTGGGGGGCTGGATGTGGGAACAGAGAGTGGCTCACGTGAGCTCCAGGGCGATGAGAAGCAAAGGTGAGCAGCTTTTCACTGCTGCCTGGAGAGCCAGGGCTGGAGGTAATAGAACAGGAGTTAGGAAAGGAGGTGATTTGGGGGTAGTTAAGAACTTTATTATCTGCTGAGTTTGCAGGGATGGTGAGAGACAGAACTCCCGAGAACAGACTGGGAATTCATCATCCCAGAGCTGCTGGCTGATGCAGTCAGAAGGGGCGAGCTTTCTGAGGTAGAATGAAGCCGGAAAGCAGACTTAAGGGGATTTTTTTTTGTTTGTTCGGATTCCTGAGGGGGTATTTTCTAGTTTTACTTGGGGTTTAATAGGAGTCGAGAGTGAATGAACAAACATGAAATGAAACTACTCTCGGTTGGTCTCTGTGTCCGTGGGATAGAGCTGTATTTCATTAGGATGGCATCAGAATGGTTCCTTGATACTGTTTTTCATTGTCTCGTCGTGTTGCGTGGGTGAATTTGTCAGTCTTCTGGGGTTCTGAACCCAGTTCCAGCAGCGGGGGTGAATACCCACTTTCCCCACAATACCCTCAGTTCTGGGTCAGCAGCAGGGTGCTGGGAATTTAACTCCGTACCAACATGACGCACGTGGAGGGTGCGTCAGAGTCCTCGGGTTAAGCGCTCAGTCCTGTAAGACTGCCCCCCATGCCCTGCTCAGATGTGCCACTTGTTACGTGGGCTTCTGACCCACCAGGTGCACACTGGAGGTTCAGCCACCTCCCCCTCAGGTTTGATTAACTTGCTAGAGTGGCTCACAGAGCTCAGGGGACACTCACCTCCACTAGTTTGATAAAGGATACAGATCAGTAGCCCATATGGAGAGATCCAGAGGGTGAGCTCTGGGGAAAGGGCATAGAGCTCCCACGCCCCCTCCACGCCCGCCACTCTCTGCATCTCCGTGGGCCTCCCCCTCAGAAGCTCTTAGAACCCTGTCCTTTTGGGTTTTTATGCAGGCGTCATTACATGGTCATGATTGACCAAGTCCTTGGCCATTGGCCGAGTCCCCATCCAGCCCCTCTAGACTTCCCAGAGGTCAGAGGGGTGGGGCTGAAAGTTCCAGTCCACTGCTCACATGGTTGGTGCTGCTGGCAGCCAGCCCCCACCTTTAGGTATTTTCCAAAGGTCCCCTCACTAAAATAAGACAAGATCTCTGTATCACTCTCAAGGTTTTGGAAACTCCAGGGCTTGGGGAACTGCGAGCCAGGAATCACGAGTAAGGACCAAATACATGTTTTTTGTTTTTTGTTTATAAGATTTTATTTATTTATTTATTTGAGAGGGAGAGAAGACCGCATGATGGGGAAAGAGGCAGAGGGAGAGCATATCCAAGTAGACTGAGCTGAGCGGGGAAGCTAGATGCAGGACTCAGTCTCACAACCCTGAGATCAGGACCTGAGCCGAAACCAGGAGGCGGACACTCAGCCTACTGAGCCACCCAGATGTCCCCTCAAATCCATATCAGTGACCAAACATATATTTCTTATAAATCATACTATCGCAGTCTGGATGTGCCGAATTAGTCCCGTGTCTGCTTTTGCATATGTGGTTGGGTCCCCATCTCCTCCTTTTCAGCTTGTTTGAACTTGCTGGTTCGCTAGGCCACCTTCTCATTGATTCTCCTTCCAGGGTCCAAAGTCTCCTTCACTGTGCATGCAGCTTACTTTTAAATTCTTTTTCTGGTGAGCTGCTGAGCGGTGAAGGGGCAGCAGGTGTCTGGTGCCATGTTACAAAGTGTCATGAAGGGTTGGGGTGAGGGTGAGGGAATTGGCTGGTGTCTCCTCCCTGTCTGAGGGGAGTGAGTAACAGTTTTGCACTGACCACAGTCACTGCCAGTAGGAGTCAAGGAAAATGTATCTCTGTCTACAGATGCACATATCTGCATGTCTACACGAAAGTAGACTTCTAGTTTATTTTTTATTTATTGCATTTTATTTTTTTAAAGATTTTATTTTATTACTTATTTGATAGCCTGCAAGCAGGGGGAGGGGGCAGAGGGAGAAGCAGGCTCCCAGCTGAGCCAGGAGCCCGACATGGGGCTCGATCCCCGGACCCCGGGATCATGACTTGAGCTGAAGGCAGGAGTTTAACTGAGCCACCCAGGCACCCCGACTTCTAATTTTTTTTTTTTAAATGTCAGCAGATTTTACTGTTTTGAATAGTTAACAAATGTGAATGAAAAGGATACTATGGTGACTATGAAAGGGTTTTAAATGTTCACTTTGGGGATTCACTTGCTGAAATATTCTGGGGTTCTTTCTGTGTAGTGGATTTTAGGGCTCTTGGATGCGGGCATTGGGGACAGTGTGTGTCGTTGGAGGTAGTGGGGGTGCCTGAGCTGAGAACCCACACGCCCCTTCTAGTGTCTTCTCTGCTTCTGTGCTCTGTACACGCTCCTGTCTTCCTCCCCGACTACGCTGGCTTCTCTGGAGGTGGAGTGCGAGGAAACGGGGAACGAGGCAGATGCGCAAACCAGCTGGGCTTCTTAGACTGCTGACTCTACTTGTACGTAGAGCCACTTGCTGAACTTTCCTGCGTGAGGCTTGTAGAAACCAAAAGTCGCGAGGCCCTTTATTTCCCATCTGTGCTGGTTCTCATAGTGCTGGTTGCTGCGGGTCTGCTTCTCGTGACTGTTATCTTCATTATGGGTCCTACGTACGTCTCTCCCGTCTTACAGTTATATTTTCTGTGTTGTGCAGGACAGTGCGCTACAGTCTCCAGTATCTGTATTCGCTGTCCAGGGGATGAAGTTTCTTTGCGGGGGGTGGGGGGGCCACTTAAGACAAAGGGCCACCACTCTGATTTTTCCTGAAGTCGTTGGCTTACAGCTTGAGTTAGCCCCACCTCCAGCCCTTCGTCTTTTTGATTGTGTCAGTTTTTGAGCTGGGAAGGGATTGGCTCTAGTTTCAAAGGTTTGGTTTTGGGTTCAATCCCAGTAGAATCCCAAAACTGATCCTGGTGAGAACCCACGGAGCTATGTACCCACCTAAACTTGGGGGAGAGGTGACGGAGAGACCCCTGCAGGCCCAGGTGATCTGTCCTTGTTTGTGCGTGTCTGCCAGACACCAGTCCCTCCTGCAGTGCCGTATTGTCTGAGACCCCGGCCTTATTCGTGCAACCTCTCCGTCTGTGGGGTTTCTCATTCCCACACGAGGCACTGATCCCCCATGGGCATTTTTCTCTGGCATTCCGTTCACCTGCTCTTTAGTTGCCCTGTAGAAAAGTAGGAATTTGTGTTATGTCTGAGTTGGTAATGTTGCCATGGGCATGGAGACCTTCCACGTCCTTCTATCTCCTAAAGAAACATGGTTAGTACAGTTATTCCACTGTGAGATGTTCAGAAGACCAAACACGTCACATAGAAGTACCAAATTGTAATATCACCTGCAAAATTAGTGTGTGAGTGTTTGGCAGATGTTAATGCCTGTGATTTTTGGACAGAGATCTTGTTTGCTTATTCCTGAAAACATTGTATTTGTGGAGGATTTGGAAGGGAGCTCTGGAAATCATTTTGCTGGGGAAGTGCTGAAACACAGTCCTAACCTTATTGAGGGCAGGATCTTGCCATGTTAACCACTTATGGAATTTTATGGAGTTAATTTTTGTGTCCTGCATCAACTAAGTTTAACTTATGAACACATGGGAAACATGCATAAGACTGTGTGTTAATTTTAGTGCTTTTGGAAGCTAACCCCGGTGAATAAGGAATACGGACCCTTTTCCCTAAGGAGCCGATGGTATGGGGCACTCCCTGGAGAGTCCATCAGAAACGGAGACATTCAGGCACTCTCTGTGTTTCCCGAGCACACAGGCTTAGTGTCTGGTTCCTGTATGCCCTCCCCCTGGTCGCTCCGTGTTTCTCACTGTCTTGCTGTCGCTCCTGGTGCGGCCCCCTGTCCTATGACTTCGGTGAGCCTTCGGCACACCCAGGTGCAAACACAGACGTAGGAAGGGCCGTTGGGTACAAGCAGCCAAGATACTCGAGTGTTTGGACTCTTTGAAAAGCAGTGTTCTGTAGTTTCTTGAGTACGTTCGACAGGCGTTGTGTTTTTGGACATCTGAGTACCAAATCTTATGTAAGTTTCCATGGAAAGAAAATATAACCCGAGATGTAGTGTCAGGGCATCCTCTGATGCAGAGAGTGGGGTGTTCTCTCTCTCCCTGCCCCTCTCCCTCCCTTCCTGAAGTAAAGCACTTTCCTTGGCCAAGGGTATTCTGTGATCACATTTGCATTTTGGGAAGATGAGCTAGGACAGCATTTTGAGGGATGGAGTGTGCACAGCTTAGAGGCAAAAATAAAGAGAGACCCTTTAAGAGACTGCTGCCCTAGGGGTTGCGTGAGCCTGAGGTTTTCACCGAGGTGACATTGCACTGACGTGGAAAGGTCACTTGAGACACGTTGACACACGGGAATGGTCTGGTGTGAATGGAAGCACAGGTGCCCTTGGAAGTGGGTGCAGGTAGATGTTCGGTCCGCCTGCGCCGCTCTGTGAGGTGTACCCCTGGGGAAGGGCTCTGAGCGAATTAGCTCAGGTTCCCACTGTGCCGTCAGCCTGGCTTACGCTAGCTGAGTTAAGTCAGCCTTTGACCTTTCATGTGGATAAAACCGGGAGATGCGGCAGGAGGAGAACTGAGCCCAGTGCTTCCAAGCCCAGGCTTCGGACTCTGACCGCCCAGCTGGCCACAGACGATAGCTGCCTCCCTTGGAAGTTCGTCTGGAAGGTGGGTACCGAGTGAAAGGTCTGGAGGCTCTCTGCTAGCCGCGCATGTGGACATGGTCGTAGTTAGAGGGTGATTTCTCCAACTCGTTTTGGTTGGTGGTCTCATACACCTGCTTTTTTTGTGTGAAGGTGTGATTTGAGGGCTGTTTTCCACGCGTGACAGTAAGAACAGTAGAGTTTTCAGGGGCGCCTGGGTAGCTCAGTTGGTTAAGCGTCTGTTTTTGGCTCAGGTCGTGATCCTGGAGTCCTGGGATTGAGCCCCGCGTTGGGCTCTCTGCTCTGTGGGGAGCTTGTTTCTCCTTCTGCCCCTCGCTCTCTCTCGTGCTCTTAAATAAAATCCTTAAGAAAAAAAAAGAACTTTAGAGTTTTCAGGATGTGTTCGTCTGCAGTCTCTCTTGATTCCATTTCCTGTACAAGAGTCACTGTGAAGGGGTTGGGGCAGGCGGTGGTCCTGCTTACGGTGGGGCACGTGGAAGATCTGAGCTCTTAACGCCCATCACGAACCAGCCAGGGCACAGCCGAGAGTCAGGGTTTTGGAAATGCTTCCAGCTCCGCACAGGATTGTGCGTCGGGGAGAGAGTGAACTCTGGTTTTTTGTGGTGGGTAGTCTGTGCTGCGATGGTAGAGTTGACTCCTGTCTGGTAGGCAGCGTCTGAAAGTCCTCTCCGCCAGCCACTCCCCGCAGTATAAAGCTCCGCTTGGGTCCCCACTTGTGCTGTTGCTCGCCTGGCTTTCACGTGCTCGACAGCCAAATAATTAAAACGTACAGGATGGCAGTTCTTCTGTGCAAGGCCGGTGGAAGGGAAGGCGTTGAAGCCAGCTCAGAAGTATACATGCTTTGAAAAAAAAAAAAAAAGAAACATCCATGCTGTTAGCAATGCTCCTCCAACTTCAGGTGACCCAGAGAGAGAGGAGTGGTTTTGTTGAAGAGAGAGAAGTCAAAAGGGCCCACAATGTAAAAGGGCAAAAAGGGGGAGGGGGAGTCCTCTTTGGAGAAGGCCAGTTTCAGGCCGAGCTGCAGAGGAACGCGGGGCGCTCTCGTTACCTGGTTAGGTGAGCTACCTCCCCCTGTCCGTGCTGCATCCTCTCTCACGTAGAGGAAGCAAGTGATAAGGAAACAAACCACCACCAGCAGTTTATTAAAGCAAGTCCCAGTGATGATCGGGAGTCGGTCCCCAGGCAGGAGGACGTGAGGATCGTCCCAGAGGCACAATTTTCCACAGTAGGGAAAGGGGCCCTTGCTCCTCGAAGCTCATCACCCCAAAGTGGTCCAGGTAAAATGGAGC
The DNA here is from genome assembly GCF_017311325.1 of Ursus maritimus. Lineage (NCBI taxonomy): Eukaryota > Metazoa > Chordata > Mammalia > Carnivora > Ursidae > Ursus > Ursus maritimus. The sequence continues at coordinate 26,109,841 of NW_024425564.1, forward strand.
GATCTTCGAAAGTGCAATAATTCACGTTGCACAGCTTCCCCAGCCCTTTCTAGATAATTGGAATTACATTGTAATACCAGGTTGCCCATCACATGTTTGTTCTGTTCTTTTTTGGTTTTTTTGTTTTTTTTGTCCATTTCCTACAAAGGTCTTTATCAGCATCGAACGGTCACCAGGAGCTTCGTGTCTTGCCTCTTGTAAAGCTACGAATGAGCTGTGTGTTCCTGGGGGAGGCGTGCAACTTCTCTGATTCGTAATGTCCTCTTCCGTGGAATGAACAGGATAGAGCAGCTTAGCGGTCGTACGATCGTTTCTGTCCCAGCACAGAGAGCAGTTACGCGCACGTGTCTCGTGCACGGGAGCGGCCACCACCGGGATCTCCTACAGCGGCCGATGCATTGCTGTGTGTGCCAGCCGGAGGACTTTTCCGAGATCCCCTGTTGATCTGGGTGAAGATCCCTAACCAAAATTCGGACCTTGACAAGGGCATCCTTACCGTGTGGTCAGGCAGGTGCTCAGAACGGTTGATTATTTTCACACGAGAACTCGGACAGCAAGCTGCTGTCTCGTGCTTCTCCATGACCCGGTGTTCACGTGTTCAAGTGGGGCTTTTTTGTGCCCCAGGGATGTGGAGGTGTGTGGGGACGTCCCCCAGCATCTGTGTCCTCCCCCAGGAGGGCAACCCTCCCTGAAATGTGGGGAAGGTAAATGCTCAGAAAGCAAAATGTGGAATGTGAGCACTTTAGTGTTGGGGTAGCTCGGCCCAAAGCCCCGCTGAGGCCACGTGTCCCAAACAGTTTTATTTGGGCGGTGTTAGCTCGAAGAAACCAGGAGCCAGACTGCTGATGGTGTCCTGCTTTGTCTTGTTTTTCCCTAAACCTTGGACCCCCCCCCCTTTCCTCCCTGAGTGAAGCAGAGGGGTTCCCTATGGAGCAGTCGTGGGGCTCAGGGCGTGGAGGCAAGGTGCGGCACCTGACCCCACGGAAGGCGGCACCAGGGGAGAACACGCACCCCTGGGCTCGCCCCGTGACATCCGTGTCCGCTTGGGCCCGTCTGTGACCACGCTTCTCTTCTGCAGGCGCACAGCCCTGCCCCCAGCCGTCTCCTGCCAGGGCCTGCTGTCCCTGGGCAGATGTTTCGTTTTGCAGACATGCCCCTGGACCCCGATGTTCTTGTTTCTGATCTGCCGAGCATCCTCATGGAAGTGCATTTGTTTATTAAAATGCATAATCTGATGTGACGTGCACTGTGTCATGCGTGTCTGCAGCCCTGGGTTCACGCTCCGGGGTCACAATAACGAGGCCTCCGGCCGCTCCTACCCCACTAGTTCTTCACAGTTTCCAGAACGCTCTTCC
>NW_024425564.1:26111200-26129740 GCF_017311325.1 Ursus maritimus
ATCTACAGGACCTCACGTGATCCGAGCAAGGGCGCCCTGAGGTAATCCCTATTTGGAAATAGAACAACACCGTCAAAACACTGCTCTGGGGATATTGATGTTACAAGTTGATCCTTGAAATGGCTTCATTTTTGAAAAGTTCTCCTAACTGGTTATTTTTTTTCCAGTGGGATGAGCGTGGTAGGCTAGAGGCATGAATGCATTGGTTTGGAATGAATCTGGCCTTGGTTTTCCTCAGTGTGTCACAGGGGCCGGGCCTTCCTTACCCATTGCACGGGGGAACGTGGGGAGAGTTCTCTGGTCACATCAGCCCCGTGTGGTAGATCTTTCACATGCTTTTTTGCACTTTTGAAAAACCGCGCCGAACGTCCTTCCTCTCCATGCTCATCTCTTTCTGAAGAGGGACGTTTCTCAGAAGACTTTAAACAACGTGTTGTTGGACTCCCAGCTGGAATGATTTAATTGCTTTAGGATTCACAGTGGGGGCCTGTTGTGCGAGGGCCAAAATGCAGTCATTTGGACGAGTTTACAGTAGTTCTGCCTTGGAGGTGCATGCTGCCCTCCCCGTGTCTATGCGGGCCGTCCGGGGGCCTCACCGCAGCCCTGGGCAGCCGGCAGGTGCTGCTTTCTTCATGGGGTAGCCTCTTCACCTTTTCCTCACCTCTGGCAGCTTCATTTTGTTGTTGTTGTTGTCGTTTTTGTTTTTTTCTTTCCTCCTGTCGAGGCAAGTGAGTTTTCCCAAAAGTTGGACCACGGGCTGGGAGTGTGTTTTTAAAGAGCAGTAGTACGTGTAAGGTGGGGTCACAAGGATCTGTTGGCTCACCGTCCTCCGCTTCTGTATTTGGGGCCGTTCGGTGTAGTGGTTTGCAAGCACCACGCTGGCTCTCGTCTTCCCATGGATGGCTGCAGCCTGTTCTTTGTCCTTGTTTTCTTACCCCTACAGAAGAATAGGAGTGTCAGGTGCCCGGGTGGCTCAGTCGGTGAAGCGTCTGCCTTCGGCTCAGGTCAGGATCCCGGCGTCCTGGGATCGAGCCCCATGTCGGGCTCCTTGCTCAGCAGGGAGTCTGCTTCTTCCTCTGCCTCTGCTGCTCCCCCTGATTATTCTCGCTGTCTCTCAAATAAATAAACAGAATCTTAACAGAATAGGCGTGCCCTTTTCAAGACTTTATGAGCATGTGTGTGTCTGGTAGAAAGTGCAGTATTCCACGCAGGACCTTAGGGACAGCCCCCTCCCTCCCGGCCCCCACCACATGCTTAGGACAGTGGGCTGGCCCCTCTCCTGTTTCAGTGTGGGGATGCCTCTTCCTGGTCACGGTAGGGCCATTCCGCTCCGGGCTGAGGGCCTTACATAGAGTTCAGTGACTGCTGATGGGGACCAGCTTTTGGCTCAGATGCTTTCCTGACCAGCTCTCAGGGGGCCAGTTCCTGCAACCCCTGAAACCTTCCTTTCCCCATTTGTGAACATCTGATAACATGTGGCTTGTCAGTTGGGGTCAGAGAGGGGAGGTTGGGAAGGGGGCGCCCATGGGTGTGTAGTGTTTCATCTTGGGGTGATGAAAACATTTCAGACTTGCATCGTGGTCATGGGCTGCGAGGCTCTGAATATGCAAAAATCCACGGGATTGGTAGGTCCGCTTCAAATGAGCAAATTACACGATAATGTGAATTGTATAGCTTATTAAAGATAAACAAAAATCTGTTAGGACTTAAATGAATGACAGATGCCCTTAGCGCGGTCGGTGCCTGATGCGTGGTGAGTTCTTAAAAGGTGGATGCTGGCCGCCGTCCTTCTTCTGGCGTCACACCCCACGACACTTCTAAAGAAGTAGAACAGCCTGCAGTTCTGAAAAAATGAATATATTCTATTAGATTTTCAGAAACTTTAATCTGTTTTGTTGCTCAGAATTGGCTGGCATGTGTTTATACCCTACACATTGTAAATTGAATTGCTGAGCTCTTCGCCAAACTGCTCAGTATTTAATATTTTCAGTTAATTTCCTCTGGCCTGTCTTACGGGGAGCCTGCAGTCGGGAAGATGTGCTGTTCCCAGAGCCCGTAAGACGTGCACGTAGGATTTCTGACAGCCCTTTGTTTCCTGGCTGGAGGGTGGGTGGAGGTGTTCGTGATTCAGTAGCAGCTCTGTGATATTTATTTGGAGAACGTGGAAGCAATCCTTATCACAATGCAAATATTCCTATATTTAGTTTTTCTCTACTGATATTTTTACTCTGAAAATTACCAGTTCTATAACTTGTATGTGGGGGAGCCTTCCAGATGCACTCCGGTGCACGTTTCCGACGTGTATTTCTGCCAGTGTGCTGTGGATACTTACAGATGCCTTGTTTGGATCCAAAGGTGGGCCAGAAACCTTATAATTTACTTCAGATGTGGTTGGCCTTTGAGAATTCATCGTCTTGAATATAGGATTTTTTTTTTTTTTTTTGAAACCCCAGACTGCAAAAAACACTGCAGTCATCTGTTCTGAAAGGAGTTAATGCTCACCCCTTTGGAGTGTAACCCATACTTCTGTGTCCTTTGTCTTGCTTTTGCAGAGTGGTAAAGCATGAAATCCCTCTCGGCCCACTGCCTGTCGTCCCAAAGGCCATTTGCCCAGATGTCCCTCCCCAGGCCCTGTTCTGTCATATTCGAGAATGCAAATGTCTTAGAAGCCCAGTGATGTGGGCACAGGCCGGGGGAGCTGGTCACCGTCCTACTCCATCTCGTCCTGTCCTCAGCTCTTCTGGGGACCAAGCAGGCCAAGAAACCATTTTTCAGTGATAAAAACGACTCATCCTGATTTATGGTCTTTTTGTTGCCCCAACCTTTATATTCTCATGAAGGTCCTAATGCCCTTTTAAACTCCAGTATCAGAAGTTACTAGGAACATATGCAAGAAACATGTTTAAATGGCAAATCTGTCCAGCCCCCGTTTGTACATCATTGCACATAACGTATTTTATATTTTTAGATCCTGGGACGGTGGCAACCAAATTTCCATTATAGAAAAATAATCTAGGACTTAAATTCTGTAAGTTCACACGTAGAAAATTTGATTCGTCTTAAAAATCCTTTTTAATGTATTTCTTTCCTGTTATATATTTTATTTATTTGAGAGAGCAGGAGCTAAGGGGGGAGGGGCAGAGGGAGAGGGAGAAGCAGGTTCCCCGCTGAGCAGGGATCCTGACATGGGGCTCAACCCCAGGACCTAGGACCACGACCTGAGCTGAAGGTAGACGCTTAACTGAGCCACCCAGGCACCCCTCTTTCCTGTTGCATGTATAATCAAAGCTGTAGGATTTCAGTGAGTAGAAATTCTAGAGGGGGTTTGCAAACACCGTGTAAACCCGTAGAGCTTGCTCGCGATGCTGGAGGTCGGGGTGCACGGAGGCCAGGATAGGTTTCCCGTCTCGTGTTGTAGTCTGGCATTGGCTCCCGGTGTGCGTGAGCCACGCCGTGAGGTCATAATGGGACTTGTGCTGACCCAAACATGTCCCTCCGCCTTCTCTGGCAGACCATGTGAGTGCTGCCGCTGAGCCAGGGGAGCCGTTTCTGCCCAGGGCACCCCGGGTTACAGCGCTCACACATGCTGCATGAAAATCCTTTTGAACTATTGGCACAAGGTTGGCAGACATTCCATTGTTTTCAGACAATAGTGACTCAAAGTTGAACTGGCTCCAGGGAGCGAGCGCAGCTTTTGTACAGTAACAAGGATTTAATGCCAGCCAATTGATGGAGTCTGTCTTCCCCAAGTCGGGACGCCTTGTAATGACATGATGCTTACATTTAAATATCTGGCTTCAGATCAGAAACTTGGCGTGCTTCTCTTTTCCTCTCCGTCACACACTTCTGTATTTACACTGATTCTCTTTTTGTCCCTTCGATTTGTTTTGGGGGTGGGACAGGGAGCCGGTCTTATTTTACAAAATTTTGGGGTTGGTCCAGCCTTTGGGCCTTGGGTTCATTCCTTCCTCCCCGTCTTTGTGCCTCTGCTAGCAGACCGTGCAGCTGCGCTTCCCATGAGGGCTCCTGTGCATATTTCTGTCTTTCAAGTAAGCGAAGGCTTCGGGAACCCCCTTAGCTCAGGTCTGACACTCAGGCATCTCAGGGTGTCCTGTAACCTCTGTCAGATGCCATGTGGGGGGACTTCTCTCTCCTAGTCTCCATATTAAAAAACAAAAGAACCCCCCCCCCCCCCCACACACACACATCAGGATGATGTCCTGGTGTTCTGATGAGGTGCCTTCATTCGCACAAATCATCAGCAAGGTGGGGGCGTCTGGTTCTGGGAAGGGCACGGAGACGGGCCCATGTGGACCCACGTCCTTGCCAGCTCTGTTCAAGGGGCATCACTGCTTTCAAATGGGGCCCTTGCTCTTCACCGTTCCAGCAGGACCTTTGAAGAAGCTGAGCCTCCTTCTCTTTGTCGAACTCCTTCCTCGGAAGAACACGCAGCATTATATATACTTTATTTTAAATACTTGAGCGATTCCTGGAGGGCAGATAAGAGGCGGCAGCTGGTTTTGTGGTTCAGGGAATGGAGGCACAGATGTGTTTGGTGATGCGGGAGCGAAAAATCAAAACCAAGCTAAGCACATCCCTACGAGAGGCCGTGGATGTGGGAGGGTTTTAAAGACCTTCCAGTCGGCTTTCCCTGGGCCGCCTTCTGGAGCTCCCCCAGGAGCCTGCTCTCCATCAGCTGTGGGCGCTGAGCCGCTGTGGGGCCAGCGTTACGGACGAGCTCCCCGGAGCTGTAACTGTGAGCCGCCTCCTCGGGACCTGTAGCCTTTTCCAGCTTCCCCACGATTGTGGGATTGCCGGAGAGAGGTTTCTAAAGTAACTTGCCTTGCCTGATTCCTTTTCATCCCTTATTGGGAGCAGCTCCGAGCTTCTCAGGCACGAAGTGACCCTAGATCAAAATATCAGCCTTGGGATGTAAAGATTTTGCTTGCCGTGGTGTGAAAACACTTGTCTGTTGGCCATTTAACCTTCAGAGTATGTGTATACAAATCAATATATTTGTCTCTGTTCATTAATGTAAAGCTGTTTGTATCTGAGTACAATACAATTTCCTAATACAGTTCACCGTGATAAATGCTTTTTTCCTCCCCTTGAAGAAACGAGTCCAATTATTCCTTTTAATTGGGGAGAGCGTGTGTAGTCTTCCATCCGCGCGCCTCTGTCTCTCTTTCTGTCTCTTAGGTTCACAGGGTTTAGTCTTTCCCTGTGAGAGTGAATGTTTTTTTTCCTTTCTCCTTCTCGAGAATCTTACAAATTAAGACAAAAGATAATTACTTGGAGGGGTAAAACTGGCAGGTTCCCACGACACTTAAAATTAATGAGCTGTTGAGGACAAAATATACCTTGTCTCTGGCTCCATCGCCCCCACCCCCGAAAGCCGTCTCTTTGTTTGCAATTCAACGTTAATTTCATTCTGTTTTTAAATTTTGTATTTTTGAACGCTTTCTCTCCTTCCGATGATCTGATCAAAACAGTCTGCAGAAGGCTGCCGTGCTGCGGTTCACAGGGCACCGGTCTGGTTTATAAGGTTTGTGGCACATGCTTTTCTGCCTGGAGTCCCGGTACCCCACAGCTTCCAGAGCCGTTTCCCCAAGGAGTCGCTGTCATGCTGGGGGGGGCGGGAACTCTTCCTCCGCATCAGGATAGCATCAGGGCTGAGCATCTCAGGTGCAGATAATGCTGATGCATGATCTGGTGTTTTCCAGTCCCTTGAAGTCCCCGTGAAGCCACTGGCCTTGTCCCGTGGCTCGTTGGGAAAGGAGTGGAGTGAAAATGTGAGCAGGAGTGTCCTGCTACGTCTCTGGCATGGACTCCGTCAGGAGTGTGGTGATCCTGACAGAGCCAACGCTTGGCCAGTTGCTGGCTTCACGGCCCGCTAGCCCCTTTCTAGACGAATATTCTCTCACTGATTGCTCCAAGCAACCCTGCAAGGTAGTAGATAGGAAACTGAGGGTTGGACAGGTGCTAGCCCAATGTCACATAGCATGTGATTCCTGGACTCCAAATTAGGTAGCTTCCTCTCAGAGCCTGAGGTTTTTGGGGGTTCGTAGAGCTAAACAAAAATACAGGGGCCACCAGATCTATGGAAACCATGATGGAGCTAACCATGGAGAAGACTGTCCAACCTAGCGATGTCCAGGTTTTTGGTTTTGAGACCCATTTATTTATTTATTTGTTTGTTTATTTATTTATTTTTAAAGATTTTATTTATTCATTTAACAGAGAGAGACAGCCAGCGAGAGAGGGAACACAAGCAGGGGGAGTGGGAGAGGAAGAAGCAGGCTCCCAGCAGAGGAGCCTGATGTGGGGCTCGATCCCAGAACGCTGGGATCACGCCCTCAGCCGAAGGCAGACGCTTAACCACTGAGCCACGCAGGCACCCCTTGGGACTCCTTTGTACTTAGCGACCCCCCCCCAAAGGACTGTATTTATGGGTATTTACCATATTAAAATGGAAAGTGAGGAAATTTTAAAGTATTTTTTAAAATTCTATTTATTTTTAAAATTTACTTCTAGTAATCTCTGCACCCAATGTGGGGCTGGAACTCCCAACCCTGACATCAAGAGTCATATGGTCTTGTGACTGAGCCAGCCAGGCTCCCCTAAAATACTTATTTTTTTAAAAAAATGACAGAAACCCATTATACGTGAACACAAGTAACATTTTTATGAAAAGTAAGTATATTCCAAACCCCAAAAAATGAGAGCTGGGAAGAGTTGCACTGCTTTGCATTTTTGCACCTCTGACATCTGGCTCAGCGGAAGACGGCTGGGTTCTCCTGTCTTTGTACGCAGTCTCTGGCAGTACATGGTTTCGGGTGACGTGTACGAAGAAAATCCATCTCAGGCGAAAATACAGTCGGAAAAGGGAGGAATTTGGGGGGATGATTTTTTGCTTTGGTATAACACCCACATCCAACCAGTGGTGGTTTCCTGAAGGTCCGTTGGTTGGCACGGTAGTCTGAACCCGTCCGGTGAACTTTTCATGCTCTGTCACATTAAAATCCATCGGTGTGCCTTGGGCTTTGAATGGATCTCTTAACCCACACACAACTTTGTCATGTTTTGTGTTGATCATTTGAAAATCATGGTTCACCAAGTACCTCTTCTAATTGCCAGCACCTTTCACTAAATGCGAACAGTCCCGCATCTCCCTGGCCTCACCAGAGAAGGCTTTCTGTGTGCAGAAACTCACGGTGGCAGAGGAAGCTTTTCCACGATGGTGCTTTTTGCCCGAAATCGTGAATGCCATTCCTAGCAGCAAAAACTATTTGTTATTTTCCACGACAGGATCACCAGATTCATCTGTGAGAAAAACAGTGGACAAACCACTCCTTCAGTCCTTCTTTCAAATGAAAATAGTGTTCCATGCAAGCAGCTTAGCTTCGCACCCTAAACCGGCCCACGAGTGGCTTTTCCCTGGACATCAGCTACTTTGATACGCAAGGGAAGTGCTTCATGCGTATTTGCCGTTCTGTCACACAAAGCATGTACACCCAAGGGTTGGTATTTAGTACCTGCGGCCATTCATGCTGCTTTATCACTCCTGGAGAGGAGAACGGGCTTTTCTTTCCTTCCTTCTTTCTTTTTAGCTGCTAGTAATTGGTACTGATGTATCCGGTACTTCGGAGTATAGTTTGCTGCCTCTGCCTTGTTTTGTGTTCAGGCACCAGCAGATCTGCCCGCTGGTTTTTGTTTTCCTTTGGGTTAGAGAGCACGTGGAGAGCGTGAGGGGTGGAGGGGCTGAGGGAGAGGGAGAGTCGTAAGCAGGCTCCACGCCCAGCATGAGGCTCAGCACAGAGCTCCCTGCGGGGCTCGTGAGATCATGACCTGAGCCGAAATCAAGAGTCGGATGCTTAATGACTGAGCCACCCAGGCGCCCCCCATCCCTTTTTAAAAAATAATAGCTGTATTAAGATATTCACAAATCCTAAAATTTACCCGAAGTCTACAATTCAGTAGTTTTTCGTATATTCAGAGTTGTGCAGTCATCCCCATAGTCAACTTTGGGAGGTGTTTTCATCTCGTTCTCCCTGGAAAACCTCGTTCCCATTAGCAGTCATTCCCAGTTTCCTGAAGCCTCCCCAGCCCCCGGCAACCATTCATCTACTTCCCGTCTCTCTGTATTGGTCTGTTCTGGTCATTTCTTATGAATGGGCTCCTATAGTATGTGACCTTTTGTCATTAGCTTCTTTTCACTTACCACAGTACTTTCTAGACCCCTCATACTGGCGCACGAATGAGTACTTGATTCCTTTTATTGGGTGGATAGTAACCTGTTTTGTTTATCTAAATACTAGTTGATGAAACCTTTGGGTTTCCCCCCAGTTTTTAATTATTTTTTTTTTAAGATTTTATTTATTTATTCGACAGAGATAGAGACAGCCAGCGAGAGAGGGAACACAAGCAGGGGGAGTGGGAGAGGAAGAAGCAGGCCCATAGCATAGGAGCCTGATGTGGGGCTCGATTCCATAACGCCGGGATCACGCCCTGAGCCGAAGGCAGACGCTTAACCGCTGTGCCACCCAGGTGCCCCCAGTTTTTAATTATTATTAATTCTGCCTCAAACATTTATACACAAATTTTTCTGTGGAGATATATATTTTAAGATTGATTTGAAAGAGAGCACACGTGCACGAGCGGGGGAGGGGCACATGGAGAGACACTCTTGAGCCAATTCCCCACGGAACACAGAGCCCGACGCAGGGCTCCATCTCAAGACCCTGAGATCATGACCTGAGCCAAAACCAAGAGTCAGGCCTCTCAGTGTGGACATATGTTTTATTTCTCCTGTGTACGTACCAGAGAGTAGAATTGCTGGGTCGTATGGGAACTGTGTTTCACTTTTTGAGGAACTTTTGGCCTGTTTTCCAGAGTGGCTGCAACATTTTGCATCCCCACCAGCAGTGACTGAGGGTTAGAATTTCTCTGAGTGCTCACCAACACTCCCCGTTATCTGTCTTTGGAGGACGGCCGTCCTAGTGGGCGTGAAGTGGTTGTGTCTCACGATGGTTTCGATCAGCATTTCCCTGTTGCTAATCCACCTTTTCGTACCGTTCCTGAAATCACGACGAGAAAGGCGAATAAGGATCTTGGTATAATTACAAAAATAATTTTGACCTAGGGAATCCCCTGAAAGGGTCTCCGATTCCCTCAGGGGTCAAGTCGCTCATTAAACCAGTAGAAAATACTGGGTGTGTTTTCAGCATTTATGTCTTCTTGCCCGGGCCGGGCATCAGCAACACGTCTTTTCCCATGAAATGGAGCTCTGCCGGGGCCAGCCACTCGTCCGTATCCAAGGCCTCCTTCATGCTGCTCTGGGTAGGGAGGACCGGAGGCAAGAGGAGGGCTTGCCACGTGTCTCATTCCTTAGTCGTCTGAGCCGGTCCTTCTGAACGGGCACGGGTGAGGTTTCCCAGAGCTCTGTGCCGGGAACATGCGTTCTGCCCAGTCTGCGGAGGAGAACATCGAGGGGCAAATAAACTTGCTGGGGTGCGAAGGGCCCTGTGGGGAATTGAGGTGCTATGTAACACAGTGCTACAAACGAGGACAGGGCCATCGAAGCGCATCTTTTTAACTGAATGAAGGGAAGTAATTTCAGAACTGCTACTTCCTTCGTGGCAGTGACAAAGTGCAGAGGAGCATGGAATATTTGAGATTTAAAGAAAAAGAAAAGAACAACAAAACCCCAAACAAGCCAGCTTCCCTGCTGTTGCAGTAAAGGAGCTGTATTCACTGCTCTAGAAAATGGGTGAACGGTCAAGAATCGCCTAGATTCACGTTGCTTGGCTTGAGTTTCAATCACACTGAAGTACGACTTCTTACGGATGTTGCTTTTAATTTGTCTTGGAAGTAAGCACAGACATGTCAGCTTGGGTGTGATAGGTGGACTCTGACAAAGCACAGTTACTTACATCCGGACTAAATGCCAGCCATTCGCAGCTCTCCGTGTTCCCTGTAACTGAGAGTATCCAGGAGAACCTCACACACACGGGATCATATGCCGTATCTTTGCTGTGGCAGGGTCTTTAACCGCAGCACTGAAACTCTGTGTGGCGTAGGTAGTCCCTGGTGCTGGGAGGAGCTTTCGAGATCGAGGTTCCTATCCGGTCCAGGCACGGGAAGTGTAAATCTCTGTTCTGTTGTATGCCGGGTAGTGGCAGGTGGACTGCAGACGTCCGTGTTAGCATTCGGGTCAGAAGACAATCAGGAGGAAATGCGAGGACTGTCTTAGCGTTTGGAAATATGGGCAGGCATCCTAATGATAAACGTTAAGACAGACTTAAAAAAATGGGTTGGGGACCCCTGGGCGGTGGCTTAGTCGGTTAAGTGTCTGCCTTCAGCTCAGGTCGTGATCTCAGGGTCCTGGGATCGAGTGCTGCATCAGGCTCCCTGCAAAGCGGAGAGCCTGCTTCTCCCTCTCCCTCTGCCTGCCGCTCCCCCTGCTTGTGCGCACACTCTCTCACAGATAAATAAAATCTTAAGTAAGTAGGGGCGCCTGGGTGGCACAGCAGTTGAGCGTCTGCCTTCGGCTCAGGGCGTGATCCCGGCGTTATGGGATCAAGCCCCGCATCATGCTCCTCCACTGGGAGCCTGCTTCTTCCTCTCCCACTCCCCCTGCTGTGTTCCCTCTCTCGCTGGCTGTCTCTATCTCTGTCAAATAAATAAATAAAATCTTTTAAAAAAAAATCTTAAGTAAGTAAATAAATGGGTTGGTATATTTAGCCTCACAACAGATGGGAAAGCAAATGACAGAGAAGAGGAAAACATTTGCAACCTCTGAGGCGTCACAGTCCTTTAAGGGACACAATGGAGGTGAAAAAGTCCAGGGAGCTGTGGGTACCCGGCTGGAGGCGGCTGTCCTCAGAAGAGAGGCTTTGTAGGTTTTGAGCTCTCGGAAGGGGGCGGGGGTGGAAGGGCATGTGGCATCTTCACGGGAAGAGACTTGGCTCAGACTTGCTGCCGGGCCCGTGGTGGCCTCTGCCTGGAGTTCTGCACAGCCTAGTCAGGGCCGGCCTGGCCTGGAGAGGAGGTGCCCGCGGGCGGTGGACGCAGTGACCTGTAGGCTCCCCTTTGTCAGGACATGCACCGGGAGCCCTTCTAAATGGACAGGTGCAGGGGCTCACTGTAGCTTCCCCATCTGTCTCCCCTTTCTCCTTCCCCTGAAGAAACCAGCCACCACCGCTGGGATGGTTTGAGGGGAGGGGAGACCTGTGGTGTGGGAGGAACAGATGGGAAAGGCTCCCGGATTTCATGGAAAGGGGCCGGACCCACGGTGCTGGGATCGTCAGGCCCAGCTGTAACGCAGAGGAGGGAACTCACAGGAGTTTCCTATAAAAATGTGAGCGGAGTGCTGTTCTCTTCTGAATTGCCTAGCTGGGTGGCATCCGGGGGTCGGGGAGGGGGCGGGCTTGGGAGGCAGGCCAGCTGCCTGTGCTGGTGACAGGCCGTTGAGTCTGGCAGCAGCCCCCTTGTCCACCCTGTTGGCTTCTTCTGTAAAATGGGCGTGGTGACCACGCCCTGCCGGTCCCTTCGGATTCTAAGGCCGCTTGAGCTGGTTCCCCTGGCTTGCGGTGAGCAACGTGACGCGTCCGCTCCCTGACCTGTGTCTGTGGGCAGATCTTCAGTCTCCCAGCGCGTAACTTTCAATCTGAGAATGTGTGATCTTCTTCCAGATCTCCTGTGTCTTCATACACGGAGTGGTCCTGTTCTCAGGATGTGACCGTTTGTGTTCATTTCTTCGTTTTAACTTCTTTCTGTTTAAGGTGTGATGTTGGTATTCTGAGAGCTGCTGGGTTTTGTTTTGGTAGGGATTGAAAAATAAATTTTGCAAGCATTTTAACCACAACACATAATTCTTTGGATACGTTTCAAATGGTTTTTGTCTCAGGGCCCGGGATTAGTCCCAGTTTTTACATTGTTGGGGGTGGGGGAGGTGGTCTTTTCACTTGGGGTCACTCTCAAGCGTGGGCGGGACTCGAAGGCCATCCAGAATGTTTTCTTTCCCTTTGACATCAGGGCGTTGGCGCTCAATGGTAACAATCCCTAATGTAGTGACTGCGTTCTCTCTCCTTCCTTTCTAGTTTTCAATGGTTCCAGCAGGTCATCACGGGAGAAAGAACCTGTTCAAAAACACAAAAGCAAAGAGGCCACTCCCGGGAAGGAGAAGCACAGCGATCACCGGGCTGACGGCCGGAGGGAACAGGCCTCAGTGGCCCACCCCCCAGCGGCCCCGTCCACGGGCTCCTCGGCCAAGGGGCTCGCTGCTAACCACCACCACCCCCCTCTGCATCGGTCGGCTCAGGACTTACGGAAACAGGTAAAGCACAGCCCCGCCGCACGAGTGACCCTGCTCTGGCCCAGAGGGCGCCTGCCTGCTAGATGCCACCTCCCATGTCCCCAGCGTAACTGAGGGGGACCTGTGAGTAGGAGCCTCAGGACATCATGATGAGAGGGCTCACACGGCAGGAGGGGGGTGCGCAGAGGTAGGATGGGGAGGGAAGCCTTGCCTTTTTGCACAGAGGGGTTCGTGCGCGTACCCCTCCTTCTCTGAAGGTCCGTCAGCTGGTCTGGTGGCACATTCGCATTCAGCCCTGGAGCAAGGCCTGGGATCCTGCGTGTTGGCGATGGACAAAGGGCACTTGCCTTCTGCATTATCCGTCTCCCACCCGTGTCCTGGGTGTCAGAGGAGTTAGGGTCCTGTTGCTCAGGTTGAGCCCAGAGAAGCTACACCTTGAAAACAGGCCTGCGATCTGCCTAGCGCTGTCCGGAGACGATCCTGGGCTGCTGCTGTCTTCTTCTTAATGTGACGAGAGAGCGTCTCTGCTGGGACTTAGGAGCGGAGGACGCGCCTGGGCGCGTGCACTGCTGAGCTGCCCCCTGTGCTGGGGGGCAGTGGGGGGCACTTAGCTGAGCACATGTCAGCCCTGCCCCTCACGGTCAGCAGAGTGCAGCCGCACCTAGCTCTCTGGCCCCGAGTCCCACGGTCCCCATTTCAGGGTGGCAGTAGATAACAGATCCTGTTGGCACACTCTCAAGAATGGCCTCAGGCTCAGCCACTGCGGTTGTCCCTGTCCTTGGACAGTGACTTCTCAGGACCCCGGGAGGGTCGGTCGGGAGATAGGTATGTGGAGGCATGCAGTGGAAGGGCTGTGTCCCCCGGCTTGGTGGCATTTCCACTGACCGCTGTGCTCCTGTTCTCACTGCATTTTAAAGTTCGGGATGTGGGGGACACAGACAAGCTCTCCTCACGGGGCATTTATGACCCAGAGTTAATCTTTTCCCCAGAATAGACCACAGGCTGTAATCTTTAAAGATCGAGTCAGGGCGAGGACCAGGAGATTCCTGGGCAGCAGTGTTCCAGAATGACTAAGAGATGGTGGGGACACAGTGGAATTTCTCCCTGTTCTTTACATACGGCCTTTCTTGTTCTTGATGACAGAGTGATTTCTCCCTGAATATGTGTCTTCGTGTGCACACACGTGGGAGGGCGTGCGCACACACGTGGGAGGGCGTGTGCGCACACACATTATTAGTCTTACCCTTAGCTTTTACAGGTGATTCAGCTCTTCGGGTGGGTTGGGGTGAACAAGGTCCTCACACATGACTTCTTCATCCTTTGCCCTGTTGCTTTGAGATCGAGTAGGTGGTTGTAGCATATTTTAAACCTTGCCCCTTCTTCCTGAAACACAGACGTCACGGTTTTCCTAGAGACACGACTGCGCCTGATTGTGGAATTGTCTCCCAGGTCCCTGCTGGATGCCTGGTTCTCAGGACCAGGAGGCACCATACCTGTGTGTTTTTGGCACATCATCCCCACTCAGTAGGACTTGATGTCCAGGCAGAGTCACGCTCGTGCACACACACGCACATGCGTGCACGTACTTTGACTCTCACATGTGAAGCCGGATTGAGTAGACCTGGTGTCAGTTGGGCCCAGAACCCGTCAGCTGTCAGCCGGTGCCCTTCGGCTCGGGATGTCCCTTTGTAACTGAACGCAAGGCATCACACAGCTGGAGGGAAGAGTTGGGGGCGCAGGGAGGACCCCTCTGCCCCTTCCCCCTAGCTCCCTGGCATGCATGTGGGCCCATTTCACACACATGCAACCTGAAGTTGGAGGAGAGATCTGGGTGCCCCTCGCAGAGCAGCTTCCTGTCCCCAAGCAACTGCAGGAGCGTGGCTCGTGTGCTTTTGTTCAGGCGACCAGCTTTGCGGGTGGGGTGTCACTGGGCTCTGCTCAGGGCTTGTCTCCTACCTCCCCTCCCCCCTCCTACCCTAGCCCTCCCCCCAAAAGGGCCGGCCGAGGGCTCCAGCTCTCATTTGATGCTGACCGAGACCTTTGCTGAATCTTAAGATATCTGACCCACCTGGGCCCTATTCATTTGGAGGCAGTCATGCCCACTCCCCTCTCAGCAAGATTGGGAGAAATGAAAGGACAATTTAGAAAATACCAAATCCCGTTATTTAAAGAAAGAAAATAAGGTTAGTAGAGTTAAGTTGCAGATTCCTTTGTAACTGCTTGATGGAATGGACTAGAATCTGATCTTTCATCCTTCACCCGCATTAAAGACGGGGCAGAGGATATGTTGATTTTTAACTTCAAATAGGATTAAGTTACGTGGGTCCTCCTGGATTGGAAGGATGAATGTGAATCATGTTAAGGGGGTGGGCGGTAGCGGGATACAGTGTTGGGGGCTGCTGCTCAGAAGGGCTTTACCCTGCTTGTGCTGATGCATTTGGAGACACTGATAACTCGCACTTTTTACTAAAATAGCCTCTTTCCTGTTGCTTTGCACGGTGCCACGTGCTGCTGGCTGTGCTTTGTTAGGGCCCGGGGCTCCGAGCCTTTGAGCCCGGGAACGCACACTTCATCTTGCCAGACCTCCCACCTTTATGACAGTGGCAGTGCTGTGCCTGTCACACTTGTGTGCTGCCCTGGGGTTGTCGGGGGGCCGTGGCAGGATAGTGTGGACGTGTGCTCGGTGCCAGAGGAGCATGTGTCTCCCTCTTCATTTCCTTAACCTAGCACTTAGGTTTAAATGCACTAAAAGTCCGTAACAAATTCAGGATGTTACAGAATCCTGGAGATTCGAAATGCTGGTTTCCTAGAGCGTCCCGAGGAGGTCTTGATTCGTACAGAAGTTTGTGCGGTCAGTAAGCCTGGATGTGGGTTGTCAGGCCGCACCAAACGCGTCACTGTCCTGTCCTTCTGTATCATGCTGAGGCTTCACACCGTGAAGGCTGGTCACCTGGTGCGGGGCAGCCGGCAGACACGCTTGGAGGGAAGGTCGGCTGAGCTCTGTCCTTACCTTTGGTGGCTGGGTCCTCCCAACAGGCTGTACACGGGTTGCCGAAAATGTCTTGGCCTCAAGGAT
This sequence comes from Ursus maritimus, assembly GCF_017311325.1. Classification (NCBI taxonomy): domain Eukaryota; kingdom Metazoa; phylum Chordata; class Mammalia; order Carnivora; family Ursidae; genus Ursus; species Ursus maritimus. Next base: position 26,126,593 of record NW_024425564.1, read on the forward strand.
TCAAAGAGGAGGTTTAAACTCTGATCAAAGAGTTGGAAGTAGTTTTTTGTTTGTTTGTTTGTTTGTTTGTTTGAAGTTGTAGAAAACGAAATAGGAACATCCAGAGAGAAAAAAGCTCAGAAAATCACCTCCGCTGTTAAGAACGTTCAGGTTTAACTGTGTTCCTCGTCAGGTTGCCCTTGTGGGTGGCATTGTACGTGGTGGTGCCATGGTACTTGTGACTCAGTTGCCTGTAGTGGGGGCAGGTGCTTTCAGAGGTTTAGGGACTCCCACTCCTTCTTGTCCGCGCTCACAAATTTGGATGTCACCCATCCTCTAACGCAGGGGCCTGCTGTACCAGCAGGCCTTCCCTCCCGGAGCTCGATGCCCGTCTGGTGTCATCTCAGGCTCTTTGGTTTTCAGTCCAAGTGGGCTCTGCCCAACCAGCAAATGTTTCTCCTGAGCACCCCCCTGACCCCCTCCCCAGCTCTCCTGGGGTCTGAAAGGATGGGCCCAGGCTCCCGACTCAGCGGCTCCCTCTGGTGGGATTTCTGGTTGTGAAGCGGGGGTAGCTTCTCTGCCTCCAGCCACCTCATGGCCGTGTGTCCGGGGGAACCGGGGCTACAGGTGACGGGTGGGTGGTGGTGGGAGAAGAACAAGCTGCAGATCCCCCACCTCCTGCAGAGCTGGGTGGGTTGTGGGGGAGTGGGAGGCCGAGGCCAAAACCCCTGCCGGAGCCGAGAGAAGGAGCAGCTTGGGGAGAGGCCGTTTCTCAGCTGTGTGTGTGCTTGCACAGTGGAGAGCTCTGCCACACACACCACCTTCACGTTAGTCCTCGTGAAATAAGGGACCTCTCGTGCTCCTCCGGGCAAGGACTTTCCAGCGCCCGCGCCGGTGACATCAGACCTGCCAACGCTGTGTGCTGGCCGAGTGACCCGGGCGTTTTGTTGAGCTGACACTTGGTGTTTGCTACTTCTCGATGGGGCAGTGGGTGGGGGGAGGACCCCCTCAGTGGCAAGGTGAAACCGTGCCCTCCGCCGTTCCTTTGTTTTCTTTGGTACAAATTAGGCATTGGACCCCTAAAGACAAGGACGGGACGAGGAGCAGGCCAGTGTGTGTGCAGACAGGTGGGTCCCAGGTCGGTGGTCCTGTGCGTCCCTACCTTAGTATGCACGGCACAGCGGGTGGGACGGACAGGTGGGTTCCCGCGTGGGGCCAACTTGTCAGCTGCATCGCGGCCCCTGCTGGCACGCAGAACGCGGGCACCACTGGGTGGGCCGTGGGGTGTGGGAAGAAGGAATACCGTCCACGAAACGTGCCCTTTCCAGGCTCCGTGACTTATTTCTCAAAATCAAGTTCATCGTTCCGATGAGTCCCGAAGGAGATGCCTTTAGCCTGCGCTTGTGATGTGGACATGACGTGCAAGATTTGGGTGGCCAGCCGCTCTTGAAGGACTGTGAGGACGGTAGGAAGGAAAGGAATTGAGTAACTCCTTCTAGCAGAGCTGGGCAGTTGGCTGCTCATCTTGGCAGTAACCACCGGTATTCAAGTTGATGGAAATAGGTAAAGAAGAAGGGGATTCTTTTTGCCATTGAGGGAGGTGAAATACTTCTCCAGAACTCTGCCGTGCAGGAAATTGACCTCCCCCTAGCACGCCAGGAGAGGTGGTCAGGTGCCCCCAAGAAGGCCGATGGATGGACTGAAGGCCCCTGCTCTCTCTTCTTTGAGGTGGTGGAGTCTGAGAGCTCTCCTGTGGGTGCGGGGTGGGGGGGGTGGCAAACAGAAGCGTTAGGGGAGCACTGACTCGGCAGGGGCCCCACCCTTAATGACCAGGTCAGCATCCAGGCGCGGTGGGGGTTAGACTGTGGAGTCAGCACTGTTGGGGCTGGGTGAAGACTTGGAATACCCTGTCCTCTCTGTGGCTCTGCAAAGATTGAAGGTCCTGGATCCCTGAGGCCTCTCTCTGTCTTGATGATGGAAAAATCTCTCTGAGCCACAGCAGAACTTCACTGTTTTTGTTTTTCTAAATGGTTTGTTTTGTGTTCAGTTAATGGAAGCACTTGAAAAAAAAAAAACAACAGATTAGAGATCTTCTTGCTCCCCGCTTTACCTCCTATTCCGGATCATGGTAGTCACCGTGGGAAGTTTGTCTCCCCACCCCGAGGTGGTATAAATGTATTTTTCACTTATTGTTGCCAGGCTGCTAGTTTGTTTGTTTTAAATTCCTGTTCTTCATTCCAGATCCCTCTGGCCCTTAGCTGATGTGGTCAGTCCTCCTTCTCTGTAGGGGTGGTGGTGGGCAGTGGTTGATGCTGCTGTACCCCCCCCCCCCACCGCCTGCCCTGTGGCCTCCCCAGGGGGGCTCAGCCCCTCAGTGAGTCCAGACTGGCTCCCCAGAAACCTGACTCCCTAGACGCCCCAGGGTTGATTATGGAACGTGGCCTCATACCAAGAGGTTAGGGTTTGATTGGACTGTGTAGAGACAGTGGCGTATACAGAAACACACTGCGTTCTCTGTTTCCGGAATCTCCTACTGAGAGTTTGCTTCAGTGGTTCTCAAAGTATGTTCCCAAATCAGCCTCAGGATTTCCCGGGGCCTTGTTAGAAATTTGAGTTCTTGGGCCCCATCCCAGACCTAGTGGATGAGAAACCTTGGGCGTGGGGCCCAGTGGTCTGTTTGGGGGACAAGCCCTCCCGCAGGCTCTGACGGCACTGGTTTGGATACTGATGGGAAAGTTCTGGTTTTGTTTTTGTTTGTTCCCATGTGGGCGAAGTGCATTTTCCTGGCCTGGGCCTAGGCCTAGTGCAGAGGTCACTTGGGCTTGGGGCCGTGTCCTGGGGAACCTGATTCCTCTGGGGAGGCAGCCGTGGGGCCCGTGGGAGCCGCATTATCTCAGCATGGCAGGTCGAGGCGCTTGGGTGTGACTGCAGCTGGTCGCTCAGCTTCCTTGACTTGGGAGCCCAGGCTCTTTCTACCCAATCCTGTCCTCACGGGGGTTACTGATGGCTGAGAGGAGATGGCCGTGTTGTTCCATGTCCTGGGGATTGGCTTATTTTTAGTCAGCCTCTTCTGGAGGCGGTGGTGCCCGTGGAGCCTTGGCGTCCCTGTTTGGAACTCACGTTGCAGACGAGAAGTTGAAGCCCAAGATGTGAACGACTGTTGGACGGG
>NW_024425564.1:26129746-26142340 GCF_017311325.1 Ursus maritimus
CCCCCCCCGCCAAAGCCACGTCCCCTGCAGCAGCAGCAGCTCTGGGCTGGGCCCTTCCCATCCCTTGGAAGTGACGCATTCCCAGTGTCCACCCGTCACTCTCCGGTGTCCCTTTATAAACAAGGGTGACTTTTACGGGTCCCAGAATTACCGCTGTGTCCAGGCCGTGCAGAGAGGCTGCTTGGCTCACCTGGTTCCCACAGAACCGAATGTGGAGTTTGTCGGGGGTGGGAACACGGGAGCTGTCTGTGCAGGAGAGGGCGGGCATCCTTCGCTTGGCCGGAGAGAGGCGGCGCATCCATGTTCCGCGGGGCCCCGTCTCCCCGACCAGCCGCTGGCGGCCATGTGCCCGGGTTTGCCCCGTGACCTGCATGGGAGCAGGGCCCCATGAGTGCCTTTGTTCTTTTCTCTCCCTGGTATTTTGGTTTCCTTCCTTTTTTAGCACCTCGGTTTAAAAATTCTGTGGGCAGAGCGTGCTGTTCTGTGGAGCACACAGACCGGCAGACTCGTCTTTTCTTGGAACACGGTGTGTGTGTGTCCTGTTCCTAAGTGGGCTCAGGGTCTTGCTGCTGGGAATGTCCTTAGCCTGTGACCAGGTGATGGCGGGCGAGTGGACAGGTCGTCATCGTGAAACGTCGATTTCCTGGAAGACCACTTAGCAGGAGTGTTAAAATCCACCCAGGAGACTGTGCTGCGGGCACGTGGGCGGTCGTCATGATTTTGTGCGGGAGGCTAGGCATGTGTCGGTCCAAAGATCCCGAAAGCCAGTGTCTCGGACTTGAGTCCACGGCCGTGTCTGCGGCGTGCCTCTGCGTGAGAGCCGGCGGCCGGCTCTGCAGGGTTCCCCGCGGGGAGAGGTCGCCCTCTCGGAAGGTACTAATTCTGCTTCTCTTGTCCCTCCCTCTGCTTCTCCTGCCGCCTCCCAGGTTTCGAAGGTAAATGGAGTCACTCGAATGTCATCTCTGGGTACAAGTGCAACCAGTGCCAAAAAGATGCGCGAAGTCAGACCTTCACCGTCCAAAACTGTGAAGTACACTGCAACGGTGACGAAGGGGACTGTCACATACACCAAAGCCAAGAGAGAACTGGTCAAGGAAACCAAACCCAATCACCACAAGCCCAGTTCCGCTGTCAACCACACAATCTCAGGGAAAACTGAAAGTAGCAATGCAAAAACCCGCAAACAGGTGCTATCCCTCGGGGGGGCGTCCAAGTCCACCGGGCACGCCGTCAATGGCCTCAAGGTCAGTGGCAGGTTGAACCCAAAGTCATGCACTAAGGAGGTGGGGGGGCGGCAGCTGAGGGAGGGGCTGCGGAACTCCAAGAGGAGACTGGAAGAGGCACAGCAGGCCGAGAAGCCGCAGTCCCCGCCCAAGAGGATGAAAGGGACGGCTGGCTCTGCCGAAGCCCCCGGCAGAAAGGCGGCGGCGGCCCCTGCGTCGCCGGCCCCCGCGGACAAGGCTCTGCTGCACGGGCACGTGAAGAAGGAAGTGCCCGAGCGCAGCCTGGAAAGGAACCGGCCGAAGCGGGCCACGGCCGGCAAGAGCGCGCCAGGCAGACAAGCACACGGCAAGACGGACGGCGCCTCCTGTGAAAATCGTTCTACCTCGCAAACGGAGCCCTTGCACAAGCCGCACGAGGCGGCGGCCAAGCCCGACAAGGCGGGCGGCCGGGCCGGCTGGGCGGCCATGGACGAGATCCCCGTGCTCAGGCCGTCCGCCAAGGAGTTCCACGACCCGCTCGTCTACATCGAGTCGGTCCGCGCTCAGGTGGAGAAGTACGGCATGTGCAGGGTGATCCCCCCTCCGGACTGGCGGCCCGAGTGCAAGCTCAACGACGAGATGCGGTTCGTGACGCAGATTCAGCACATCCACAAGCTGGGCCGGCGCTGGGGCCCCAACGTGCAGCGGCTGGCCTGCATCAAGAAGCACCTCAGATCTCAGGGCATCACCATGGACGAGCTCCCGCTCATAGGTGAGGCCCCCCGCCCTCCCCGGCGCCCCTTTCCTCCAGCCACCCCCCCCAACCGGGGCTAAGATGGGGAGGAGCCTGCCCCGGGCAGGGTGGTTTCTCTGGAAGCCTGTCGGCTTTGGCCTGTAGATGCCCGTCTCTGCTCTGTGTGCTCGTGGGCTTCCCTTGTACGCGTATCCTCATGTCATAAGGACTTCAGTCATATTGTGGGTTAGGTGCTGTCCCCCCAGGGCGGGGGGGGATGTCTAGGACACTTCATTTTACCTTCATCACCTCTTTAAAGACCCTATTTCCAATACAGTTCCCTCCCGAGGTGCTGGGAGGTGGAGCTTGAACACTTGAATATGTGGGTGATGCAGGCCAGCCCACTTTCTCTCTCTCTCCTCCTTGTTTTTCCTTGCCTGTCACTTTCTCTGGTGACCAGTGGGGTCCTTTCAGTGACCACAGATCAGGAGATGGGTTTAAATTTCCCTTGAGAGTGGGGACCATGGTACAGCTCACCTCGGGGAGCTCCCCTGTGTGAGTGAGCATCCTTGCAGATATGGGGGCCCCGGCCACAGGCAGAGCCCACGTACAGGTCCTCCCGGGCCCCCAGTGTCCCTCTTCCTCCTCCCCTGCTGCAGCTTGCTCCTCGAGGATTCACTCACTCTGTCTGCAGAGTGCGGGGTTCCTTTGGGGACAGCGGGTAAGGTCACGCGCAGCCTCCCCGGTTCAGCTCCAGCCCGGTGAAATGGGGCATATTGCTGCCTCCATTTCGGAGGTCCTGAGTTTGCAGGGGCAGGGAGAAGAGGAGCCATTTCAGCCGTCCCAGTGTCAGGAGTTGGCAGGAAGCTCGGGCTCCCTGCAAGATGGAGGTCTCATTATTCTCTCAGCAGGTGCCTGCCACGGCTAACGCCTGAGTGGGAATCACTTAATTTGAAAAAATCCTCGGTTTGGGGTCTGCGCTCAGGGACGGCACGTTGTCAGCTGACGCTACGGGGCTGTGGGTACGGGCTGAGCAGGCGTGAGCGTTTGGTGCGGGTTGTGCCCTCGCTGTGTTCAGAGCAGCACCAGGCGCCCCAGGCCACGGTGAGAGGTCTGAGTCCCTCCACCCATCCTGCTGGGGGACCGTGGGTCTTCGGGCGACAGGTGAGGTAATCGGGTGATGTCATAATGACAGCTGGTAACGGTTGGTTCAGGGTAGGTTCTTGCTCGCATCCTTCCCGTAGCCCCTGGGGCCAAGTGGATGTGTCCCCGTTGTGTGTGTGCACTCTTTGCCGCTGTCCCCAAGCGTAGAGCCTTGTCTGTCGCCATCTGTAGAAGGGGTGATGGGCCAGCCCGTTCCTGTAGAGGCCTCCCCACAGAGTGCGGGGCTTCACGGTTTTGAAGCCACGTTGCAGAATGTGCCAGTGCAGGTACTCCTCCTGCGTCTGCTCCCAGCCCCTCGGGGAGCAGGGGGTGCGGGAGGCGCTTTGCCCCTTGGCAGCCGGGCGGCTCTGTGAAGGGGCCGATGGGAGCCGGTGAGGAGCCCACGAAATTTCCAAGCAGTGTGTGCATTTTCAGGTGCTTCTGGATTCTAATGATCTACAAGAGCGAAAGATACGAAAGTGCTGGCTTGCCTCCTTTCTAGTCCATCTGTGACGTGAGCCGCGGGGGCCGGCTGGGGCGGCTGGCTTCCCCGGCCGCGTCCGCGAGTGCGCTCCGTCCCGCCAGCCTCCGCTTTCCCAAGTTGGAGCTGGAGACCTGAAGCGAGTGAGGGCAGCTCGGCCTCTGGCCTCTCCTGGCCAAGGGCAGGGCGAGCTTTCTCTGATGAGTCCAGCCTCTCACCAGGCAGAGCTCCTGGACATCCAGGCTGCCGCACTCCTGTCCCCCATCTCGCTGGGGGGCCTGTTCCCCCATCCACCCCCCTCCCCCCTCTGGGGGTCCAGTGATGCCCGGCCCGCCCTGCGCTGGGCTGCTGTTCTCAGGAAGCCGTCAGGGTCCACAAGAGCTCGGCCCCTTTTCCTTTGGATAGAAATCTTTCCCNNNNTTCCAAAGACCTAAAACTTAATTTTTACTTTTCTCACCTAGCAATTTTGTTAGGTATTTACCTCCTAATAGCCAGTGGATGGTTATTCTGGAAGATTTTGTTCTTCCTTTACTGTCTAGAGGGAGGCTGTCTTCCAGGCCCTGCGTAGACAGTCCCTCTGTGAGCATGCAAAAATATTCGGTTTGGACGTGCGTGTGTATGGTTCTGTGATGCGATCAAGGGGTGTAGTGAACACTAGCTTCTGAGGTAAGCAGTCTCTTGGTGTGCACGGACGACAAGAGAGTGGAGGGACAGACAGACTGCTCTGTGTCCTCTCAGATCCTGCCTCTGGCCCTGGAGATCCACTGGGATTGAAAACCAGTGTGTGTGTGTGTGTGTGTGTGTGTGTATGCGTGCAGGGGATGGGGACAGATGGCACATGTGCACTTGTCTGACCTCACAGCTGTTGTGGGTGATGCTGGGATGGGCGCAGGTGCCTTGGGGCAGCACAGCCCAGGCCCTGCCTCCGTCCGGAGGGATGAGCCCTTGCTCCTTAGCTGGTCACACCCACTTCCTGGGGTGTGTGTGTGGGGGGGCTGCAGCATCCATGCTGCCCCTGCTGGGGGGCCCCTGGGATGCTCCTCCCCAAGATCTGCAAGGCCCGCTCCCCTTCTCTTCAGGCCTCTGCTTACACATAACTCCCCAGGGGCACCTTCCCCGAGCATCCCAACCCAACCCCTCCGCAGGCTGTCGTTACCTCCACGGCGCCCCAGGCTATCCTGGTCTGTCCCTGTAGACTAAGCTCCCTGAGGGCCAGGAGGGATTCCGTTCTCCGCTCTGACCCTGGAGCCTAGTGGCGTCCATGGCGCATAGCGGGCATCCCTGGACTTGCCAGGTGGACGAAGGTTTCGTGCATGGTCCTTTTCACTGACTGCCAGTGTGCTTTGTCCCCTCACCGTCCCAGGAGGCTGTGAGCTCGACCTGGCCTGCTTTTTCCGGCTAATTAACGAGATGGGCGGCATGCAGCAAGTGACTGACCTCAAAAAATGGAACAAACTAGCAGACATGCTGCGCATCCCCAAAACTGCCCAGGACCGGCTGGCCAAGCTCCAGGAAGCCTACTGCCAGTACCTGCTCTCCTACGACTCCCTGTCCCCCGAGGAGCACCGGCGGCTGGAGAAGGAGGTGCTGATGGAGAAGGAGATCCTGGAGAAGCGGAAGGGGCCCCTCGAGGGCCACACGGAGCACGACTACAACAGGTTCCACCCCCTGCCCCGCTTCGAGCCCAAGAACGGGCTCATCAACGGCGTGGCCCACAGGAACGGCTTCCGCAGCAAGCTCAAAGAGGTGGGCCAGGCCCAGCTCAAGACGGGCCGGCGGCGACTCTTTGCTCAGGAAAAGGAAGTGGCGCGAGAGGAGGAGGAGGACAAAGGCGTCCTCAGTGACTTCCACAAGTGCATATACAAGGTGGGGCCCCAGGCAGGGTAGGGGGGAGCTGGCGGCTGGGCGGGGCTTTGCAGTCCTGAAGCACCAGGCCACCGGCTCTGGGGGCCGCTGCCTGGACTGGAGAGCAGCGTGCGCTGGCTGCAGGGGTGCCACGGGGCAGGATGCAGGCCCAGGTGTCTGGTGGTGGCGAGGGTAGCCTGCCAGCTCTGCCCCCTGCCAGCCGGGACCGCAGGTGAGCTGCTTGCCGGCTCCTGGCCCCCAATTGCCTTTGCGTGAGATGAGCTGTGTGCGCCCTGGTGCTGGGGATGCAGTAGCTTGCCCCTCCGAGCACCCCAGCCCGTCCTGGTGGTGGTAGCTGCCCAGTCCGGCCAGACCCTCCAGGCTTGGAGCCCTTGCTTCCTTTGCCTCCTTGCCTGGATTCTGAGCAGGCTGCCAGCTCCTGGTTCTGTCTGGTCCATTCTGACGAAGCAATGAGCACGGGCCTCCCCAGTGAGTCTCTGGGGGGGATGGCGGGAGCCCAGCAGACAGGAGCTCCCAGATTGCAGTGCAGTGTCTGCTGTCCTGAGAAGCCCCCTCCTCCCAGAGGCAGGCAGAGGCCCCGTGACTCTCCATGTGGCAGCCTGTTCGCCATGGTGAGCGGGACACGTGGCCCAGCTGTGACCCTCACTAGAGTCTCTGCTGAATCGCCCCAGCGACCCCGGCGTGGACTTACTGGGAGGGAAGGGTCCTCCGTGAAGACCCTCGCCCAGCAAGCCATGCCTGCCCTGAGCCTGGCAGCGGCATACGGAGTGGTGGCTTTCTGCTGCGCTGACAGCCTGCCTTGGGTTGACCTCGTCACCCCCCTGCACTGCCCAGGCCCCTGTCACCGCCTGCAGGCGGCGCTGGGCTGTCCTTGCCTGGTGGCGTTGCCCTGGGCTGGCGTTGCCCTGGGCTTCCGATGCCCCGTTCCTGCGTGAAGCCTGGGAAGGCTGACTCGTCCGTGGTTCTGGGCACACAGGAGGTCACTGTTCTGGCTGCTTCCGGCCACGCTTCTTTTCTCCTCTACTTTATTTCTTTAGATAAGCCTGCTTGCCTCCACTGAACTTTCTCTCCTGTTAGACCCAGCAGGACTCCGTTTCCTCTGCTGTGGTTCCCCATTCTCGTTGCCTGGAGGGGTGGGGAGTGGCTGCAGCAGCCTCTCTTTATACTTAAATATTTTATGATAAGGGAAAGAAGGTGCATGGAATAAATTTAGGAGCACTTTTTGGGTGTTTCTGGATGTGTGCTTGAGAAGCTGTCTCAGTTGAAGCCACTCGTAAAGTCAGTGACTCTGAGTGGCCAACTTGGGAAATGAAATATGTTTTTCACTTCTGTTACTTTTTATTTAAGAAAGACAGTTCTACGAGAATGAGGCGAGTTTTTCTGGAAACATGCCGTCATTGATAAGTTTAGGGTTCATCACTAGCATCTGATGGCATGTGCCTGTGGTGGCAGCCTGGTGGCCACGGTGATGTCAGCAGCTGCGTGCATACCCGCACCCACTGGGAGGGGAGCTCGTGGTTCTGGCAGCCTTCAGGCCCTGTGGGTGCTGACCCTTGCGAGCCAGGTGTCGTCCTCTCGAATTACAGGCGCTCTGCTTTTTAGATGATGCAAAATCACACCCCTCCTGGTAGGTAGGTTCTTAGCTTGTAAGGAGCAGCATGTCTGGAGGACCTTGGAATCGCAGGGAAGGACTTGCTTTAGTTAGAAGCCCATGCAGTCACGTTCAGTGCTGGAAAGCAGAGCAGATGCCAAAACTTCTGTGCTGATGGATTTGACTGTCCTTCCAAAGGCAAGAAGGCTCTGGCACCCATTCTAAACCTGTTACTTCTGCGGGGGTGCTGCAGTGTCCCCTCGAGAGGGGAACCTTCCCCGACCACCTCTGGTAGAAGCCATGCTCTCCTGCCATTCCTGCCCCTCTGCGCTCCCTGCCTCCTCCCGGCCCTCACCACTTCCCAAGGGCCGTGTCCCGGGGGCCAGAGACCTTGTCCGCTCGAGCACTGCTCCATCTCCAGCCCCCAGAACTAGGCCTGGTACACAGTAGGTGCTCCGGGAGCACCTCTGTGACCCCTCTGCGGCCAGCGAGCACGGGATCTGAGGTGGGATTCGCAGACCAAGACGGCAGTGAGCACATCCCGTGCGTGTTCCTGGGCGGAGGGCAGGGTGCTGGGTGCCCGGGGGCACTGGGAGCGTTCCCACGCCGTATGTGGGGGCAGCACGTGGCCTCTGTGAACCACCAGAGCGTTTCTGCCGTCTCTCCTCCATGAGGAGAGGCTGCTGCCCTGACTGCTTTCACAGGGACCCTTGAGGTGTGGAGGGTGCCCAACGTTTCTTCCAGGGCCTCCCCCATCCCTGGTCCAGCCTGAATCCCCAGCCCATCTGGATGCCGTCAGTCTGTCCCCTGCCCCCAACGCCTTCTCCTGCCCCTCACGTGGGGTAAACCGAGGCATTCTGCCTCCTTCCCACGTTGTACCTGCTTCCTCATAAAGCGAAGTGTGCTCCTTCCGTGTGTCATGTGGGCGCCTGTCCGAGGCCCCCGGGTGCATAGCCCCCATTCCCGCCGGCGCAGGGCTCCGTCTGCTGCTGGAGGTGCAGCGAGGGCGGCGGGTCCTCTGTCCCCTTTGGTCAGCAATGACTTGCCTGCCTTCTCTGCTCATGTCCGCTCGGGATGCAAAGCGGCCCATGGTTGTGGGGAGGCGCCGGGACTCGGTGCGGCCTCGTGTGGGGTGGGGGCTCGGCGACGTTTCTTATGCTTTACTCTCGTCTTTGTTTTCTTTTCAGGGAAGGTCTGTTTCTTTAACGACTTTTTATCGAACAGCAAGAAATATCATGAACATGTGCTTCAGCAAGGAGCCCGCACCAGCTGAAATCGAGGTGAGCGGGGGTGGCGCCACACTGGCCCCAGGCCTCCCGCTGCCTGATGGACAGGGGTCCGAGGGCCATCGTCGGGGTCGCTGTCAGGGGCAGGCAAGCTGCAGCTAACTATGCCCTCGTCCGGGGGCTGACGACGTGTATGGAAGGGGGCGCGCCTCCCCGGCTTCCCCCTGACTCGGCCGCGGAGTCCGGGGTGAGCTCCAGGCGCGTCCCCTGCCCGGTGGCCGCTCTCACCCCGTCCTCGGTGTGTCTGTTATGCAAGAGAATGTTTGGAATCCCTGGAAACCACAGTTGTGCGTTTTCTCCTCTATTTTTTGTCTAATGGGATTGGCCGATTGCCATTTTTGTGCTTCTGCCAGCTCTGTTCTTTGAGTTCGTGTGAGGTTGGAAAGACAGGGAGCACTTCTGTGCCCAGACCAATTAGGGGGAGTTTCTGGGTGAGTCGCTGCGGCAGGACAGGGACCGGATCTGTTGACCTCCCCTGGCTGGGGCCCCGCCGGGTCCTTGCATGCGTCCAGCTGCTGACGGAGGTGGGCCCTGCCCAGCGCTTGGGCCTGTCGGGGGAAGGACACTGGGCTTCTGCGGCTGGTCAGGGTTCAGACCGTGAAGGACGCTGGGCTTCTGCGGCTGGTCAGGGTTCAGACCGTGTCTTCCTGTCGTCGAGCACAGCTTATGCCACCTCTCTGGATACGCCTGTGCTGACCACGAGGGTCCCCGCTTCCTGGGCTGGGGCTTGAGGACAGTCCCCGGACAGGCCAGGTCAGAGCCGGATGCCGGTCCCCACACTGTGGCCGTGGGGAGCCATGCCTCAGCACCCCGTGGAAGCCCAGGACGGGAGCGGCCATCCCGCTGCTCGCGCTTCCCAGTTAGGGGAACTTGGTGTCCCCCCCCCCCCCCCAGCCTGTCCCCCAGCTTTGGCCCCACCAAAGCCACGTCCCGTTGGCCGCAACGTGCACTGGGCCCTGGTTCTGGGACACGTGTGGCTGTCACCATTGCTTCTGGAGCACTCACGGGCGTCTGTGGGAGAGACGTCCGAAGCTAGGGCTGGGCTCTTCAGGGTGAACAGTGGAGCTGGAGAGAGAGGCCCCTGCTGTCCAGCACAGGTCCCTGTGGGAGCCTCCAAGGGTACAGGCTTTGCTACTGCGTGTGGACGAAGGGCACACAGCTCACTGTGGTCTCCTCAGGAGTAGTCCTCTATGAACATCCTCCATTGTCTTCGGGGTTCAGCGCTTGTGTGGTATCTGATCCCGAGGGGAAGGTCTGCTGAAGTCCAGACCTCCAGCCTGAGGCTGTGTGGCTTCTGCGTCCTACGAAGAGGACTGGGCCTTCCTCTTGGCTGGTGGTTGTCAACTCAGTGGTGGGTCCCCTTCTTCCGCACGTCGTCCCCCATCTGCCGGAGGTTGGCGTCGGTCTGTGCGCCTGGCGGCAGGGCCCATCCCCTCCTTCAAGGAGACCTGCTTAAGGAGCCCAGACACGTAACGGTGTGGGATTTGTTTTCAGGGCCTTTGGCCCCTCCAGGCCGGTCCCCCCTTTCTAGAAATTATGCGTGTTGTGGAGCTGGTGGCACGTCTTCGAGCCGAACTGTACATGGTGACGTCTGGTGCTTGTTGGCTCCGGCTCCTCCTCTAGGTGAGGTTCCAGCTACCCGGGCTTTGCTGAGATTAGGGAAGGTGGTGCTCGGCTTCCAGAATGAAAACTGAAAACAAAATGACAAAGTGCTTCTGGGTTGGGGGAGTTGCCGAAGGGAGACTGAGCTCCTCTGACCTGTTAGCAGAACTCGTTCCGGGCTCTCTGGATAGGACTCGTTACTGTCACCCGGTAGGCTCTTAATGCTGGCGGTGTGACATCCCCCCAGCCTGCCTGATCTCATTGGCCTGGTTCACAGCCCGGCCGGATGTCGTCTTCACTGCTGGCGATTCTAGCCTGCAGCCCGGTCCAACGGCCCCACAGAGAGGCCAGGATCCCTGGTGCTGGGAGTGAGGGGGTGAGGTGTGCGTCTGTCGAGATGCCGGACCTGGAGATGGTGTTCGTCAGTCTGAGGATGTGGGGACGACTTTCTTCCCTCCTGCGATTGCTTTCCCCCACCTCTCCTATAAATGACTTAAAATACACACGAGGAAACCATCTTCGCTCTTTCCAAGCATCCGGTTGAGTGGCATTAGCGCATTCACATTGGTACGTGGCTGTCACCACCATCTGTCTCCAGAATTTTTCATCTTCCCAGACTGAATGTCTGTCCCCATTGAACACTAACCCCCGGCCCCTGGTCCCCAGCCACCAGCACTTTTTCTGACTCTGACAATGCTGAGTGTCTCCATGTACATGGAGTCCTACAGCATTTATCCTTCTGCAAGTGGCTCATTTCACTCAGCGTGATGCCTTCAAGGTTCATCCGTGGTCGTGGCCTGTGTGAGACTGTCCTTCACTTTGAAGGCTGAGTTGTCTTTCGTGTGGCTTTTATCCACCCGTGCACCCTGCCTGCTCCCACTTAGCTGCTATGAACTTGGCGTACGGAAGCGCTCGAGCCCTCCCTCCGTTCTGCGGGGCTGGCCCCAGATGGCATCCGACCCTTGCTGTCCTCTGAGCTCTGCCGGAGGTTTTCGGTGGCCGTCATGTGGCAGGGCGCTCCGTGGCACAGGGGCGTCCCTGTGGCGTGTGCACCGCAGGGCTGCTCACTGGGCCTCTCCTCTCCCCGCAGCAAGAGTACTGGAGGTTAGTGGAAGAGAAGGACTGCCACGTGGCCGTGCACTGCGGCAAGGTAGACACCAACACGCACGGCAGCGGGTTCCCGGTGGGGAAGTCAGAACCGTTTTCAAGGTAATGGGGGACACGCTCGTCTGCATTTTGGGGACCAGGTGGTGTCCTTCCCTGCCAGTCTGTGATGTCCCTCTGCTTTTCCTCTGCAGGCATGGATGGAACCTCACCGTCCTCCCTAATAACACAGGGTCCATCCTGCGTCACCTCGGTGCTGTGCCTGGTAAGCCTGGCGTGGCCACTGTCTTTGTTATTTTTAAGAGGAAGAGTGGGGTTGGGAGGGGCAGAGGGAGAGAGAAAACCCCAAGCAGACTTCCAGCCTAGCATGCGGCCTGACATGGGGCTCGATCCCATGACCCTGAGATCGTGACCTGAGTGGAAACCAAGAGTCGGACGCTTCAGCGACTGCGCCCCCAGGCGCCTGGATATGGCTGTTGTCTCTAGGGTCCTGAGGCGTCTGCCTCTGGCGGCTTGCAGAGCGGGCTCCATGCCACGTGCCCAGGCAGGACAGGTTACCATGTAGAAAGCATGTATGTTGGAAACTTTGGTCTTTAGAAAAAGAGAGGGATAGGATCGTTGAAGTCACTAAAGATGTGGAAAAGTGAACCACATGATAGAACCTAGAAGCTGGGCAGCTTTTCATCTTGAAATTGTATTTTCAGAGCTGATGTCCTGACCCTGTAGGGCAGGTGCAGGCTCGGAAGTGATTGATTGCGGAGAGTAGGGACAGCAGGTGTCCTGGGGGTGTGGCCCAGGGCCCTCCACACACTGGCGGGGCCGCGTGGGTACCGAGGGCCTTGGCAAGCGGTGGGGCTTTGTGCTTCCTCGTCTGGCGCACGCTGGAGTCCGGGTTGGCCCGTCTGCTGTCCCTGTCCTGAGGTTCAGCAGGGCCATGGCACGTGGCTGGTGGTTAACTGACAACAGTCGTCGTGGTCCTGCTCCTTGGGGCATCTTGCTTCCCAACTTAACTCACAGATTCAGAGGTCTTTAAGATTTTATTTATTAGAGAGGGAGCACACGCGCGCCCGAGCTGGGTGAGAAGCAGGCTCCCCACTGAGCAGGGAGCCCAATGCGGGGCTCGATCCCAGGACCCCAGGATCACGACCTGAGCTGAAGGCAGACTGTTAACGACTGAGCCACCCAGGCGCCCCTGAGATGTTTGTTAATAACGTTTTGTCACCGCGTCTGCCTTCTCGGCTTCAGCAAGCAGGAAGGAGCACAAGTACCTTTTTCTCGCTGGTGGCGTCAGAATTTGAACCCTTTTTTCCTTCCCTCCCCGTGTGGGGAGAGGACGGGGATTTCCCATTGCCCTGACTCTGGGACCCTGGCGCTCTGCTCTGTGATGCGCGTTTCTCCCTCTGCAGGAGTGACAATTCCCTGGCTGAACATCGGCATGGTCTTTTCTACCTCATGCTGGTCTCGAGACCAAAACCACCTTCCCTATATTGACTACTTACACACTGGTGCTGACTGCATTTGGTGAGTACGTCCGCCCTGGGGCACTTGGGTGGGGGGGGGACAAAGATTCCGGAACCTTCCTGATG